>NC_056537.1:4439073-4768073 GCF_910596095.1 Thunnus maccoyii
CCACATTAAAACGTCTGAAAACAACTAGACCTGTTATATATTTTGTTGAGTTGTTTACTTACATCATCCCAAATGTTTTCGTCAATTTTAACCCAAAGAAATCAGTCATTTTAATCAAGGTAACGGTCTGTTTCATATCCCTTTTGTTCATGTGTCAGTGTTGTGGTTGTCTGTCATAAAATGACTTTTTAATCCAGTTTTAAGCCACAATTTTGCAAAACACTTTAGATCCTCCTGGTTGTTTTTATCTACATCTTTTAACCAAATGAAGGATTTTAGTGACTGACGTCTGGATTTTAAGTTATCAGAGAAACAAGCTGAGCAAACGTTAGCGGCAGTTCGCTCACACTGTTCAGTGTTTTTACAGTTTTTAATCACCAGGTCTGTTTGTTCTGGAGAGGAGGAGACGTCGGCGGAGAATTCAGCTCCTGCTAAAAACATCCTGAATGATGAATACTGAGAATGAAGACATCAACTCCCATGATCCCACACTACTTCCCACACTACGCCACAAACTCAATCTTTTATTATTGTTTTTATTGGGAGACCTCTTAACTGTAGAAATGACATATTGTGTGTTTAACGAGGGAGAAGGAGTAGATGTTATTTTAAGGATTTTAATGTGGAAATTAAATTTTTTTTGTGGAAAAAACCTTATCAGACACATTATTGTTCCAAGCAGAGTGTTTTTATGTCTTAATACACGTCTGGAGGGAATCTTTAAGTAATGTTCAAGTATCTTCAAGCATTCAATTACTTTAATTTTTTTTTAGACAAAAGTGTTCTTTCCACTAATTGTTGAGCAACTGGAGGTGTCCACATACTTATGGCCATTATAATGTATTAGAATGATAAAACATTCAGATGTTTCCTGATACAGAAAGTAACACTACGCTTCACGTCACAGCGACTTTAGTTCTTTCCATGTAGCAGGATACGTGTAAGCAGGGCTGCAGCTGACCATTATTTTCATGATCGATTAATTTGTCAATTAACTGATTAGTTGTTTGGTGTTTTAAATGTCAGAAAACAGTGAAAATGTCAATCACTGTTTCTCAAAGCCCAAGCTGACCGACAGTTTACTGTCAGAAGACTAAAGAAACCAGAAAATATTCATATTTAAGAAGCTGGAATCTGAAAATTTCAACATTTTTCCTTACTCAACGACTCAAAATGATTGTTTATCTAAATAGATGGCAACTGATTTAGACTCAGAGTAGCTATGGAGCAGTTTCTCTTCCACTGATCTACAGGAAGCTGAAAAGAAACAACAATGTGCAAAAAAAAAGGCAACAAAGAAGACGACAAGCTAGTAAACAGGATTTTTTTTTAAAAATCATCTTTGCAAATGTTTTAAGAAGAATGAAATGCTTTTGTTACACTTCAATGATACACACAGAG
Source organism: Thunnus maccoyii (assembly GCF_910596095.1). Taxonomy (NCBI): domain Eukaryota; kingdom Metazoa; phylum Chordata; class Actinopteri; order Scombriformes; family Scombridae; genus Thunnus; species Thunnus maccoyii. The sequence goes on from NC_056537.1 coordinate 4,440,475, forward strand.
TTTCTGTTACTCCATAGGGGAGCTTTAAAGGATAGTTTCACAGTTTTTCCAACATTCCTCCTGTTCATACTGGATATTAAAAGTTGATGTGAAGCTTATACGAGGCTTCAGCAAGTAGATATCTGCCATATTTACAGTCTTTTTAGCACTAAAAAAGGGAATTTGGCACTAAAAAGACTGTAACGTTAAAAGATATCTACTTGATTTGACTCATTTGGACGCTGAAGCTTCACATTAGCTTCAGATAAACTTTTCTGATGTCACCATGGTCGAGGGGCGTGTGGTTTGAGGGAATAAATGACGACACAGAGCTCGGGCGCCGTTTCCACCAGCTACAGGTTTAATATCAGATCAACAACAGTAGAAAAACAGAGGCAGAGGCTACCAGACAAAAAGAAGAGTAGGAAATCCAACAGCATCCAACAGGCTCTTTAAAATAATTCCTCTGTACAGTATTTACACACACGCACACACACACACACACACACGCACACACACACACATACATACATACACAGAGTACAGTACAGCTACACACTGAGGAGGAGGAGCCAGTCTGTCAGTCTGAGGATGCAGCATCAGTCCTAACGCTGCCCTCTGATTGGTCCGTCCTCCTCCGTCCACAGTGTTTGTTTTTTTTTTAATTTCCAGGTGAAGGTGTGACGACGTCCGGGTGCTGCGCTGCTGTCGCCGCTTCTCAGAGAGGTCAGAGGTCACCGCAGATATAGTCTGGGGGGGGGGGGGGCAGAGGGCGTCGCCGTAATGTGAGGATGAAACGAAAAAAAAAATATCGGGACGTGCCATTAAAAAAAAACAAAAACAACTGAGTGCGTGGCTCAGAGAGACAGGAAGTGACCGTCCCGTCCTTCTTCAGCCACAGCAGAACGTGACTGTGAACGCCCCCTCACCCCCGACGCCCCGAACTGTCCGACCCCACCCCCTGCTCTGCCCCCCCGTCTCCAACACAACAACAACAACATCAACAACAACAACAGAGCAGCTTCAACCACCAGGAGCATCTCACTGCGCCTCCACCCGCCGAGTCCACTCTGTCCTCAGTCTGTGAGCCAAAACCGCCCGCCGAACGCCGCCGGTACCACCCGGAACCAGTAGAACCAGTAGAACCAGTAGAACCAGCGGGACCGGCAGGACCTCCTATCCTCCTGAAGTCTCAGCGGTCCGGCGAGGAGGGCGGAGCGGCCGGCCGGCTAGCTGGACGTCCAGGCAGAGTAATCAAACGTACACAAACACCATTGAACTGATGTCGAAACAGAAATGCTTCCTCATGTGATCCAGTCACATGACTCCGGGCAGGTGGAGGTCAGCCAATCACGTGTGCCTACAGACAGGTGAGAGAACAGTATTGGTCACAGGTTTGGCTGCTTGGAGCATCGTTATCATAAACTCATTTAAAGGATCAGTGCAAAAAAAAAAATGTTTACAGTAAAACAAATGAACACTCACTGATATTTTCTTATAAGAAAAATACTTTTAATTAATTTCACATTATTTCACCATCAAAGACGTGTGTGTATGAACTGGAAAGTTGGTCATGTGACTTTTAACTTACAAGCACTGGTTGGCTTATAACTGTGCAGTTTGAACCCAAATGAACCTTTGCAGAGATGAGTTTACATGAAACATCCTCTGTAGAGAAGCACTGACCTTTGACCTCTGAGGTTTTAAAGTCTATAGTTTTTGCTGTGTGAGCATCCGTCTGCTCGACAAGGTGGAAACTGTTTCTTTAAAGACCCTCATAAAGCTGGAAGATACTGATGTGTGACCACTAGATGGAGCTACAGACAGAGAACGAACTGAATCCTCTCAGTGAACAGCAGCAGAGTGTGTGTGTGAGTGTGTGTGTGTGTGTGTGTGTGTGTGTGTGTGTGTGTGTGTGTGAGTGTGTGTGTGTGTGTGTGTCTCATCTTGTGGGGACATAAAACTGTTACATTGTGGGAAAAACAAGCCTCCATAATGTAAATCATTAAATCTTTGGGTAAAGATGTGGTTTCAGGTTCTGGTTCTGGTCTAAAGGAAATGAATGTAAGTCAATGTGATGTCCTCTGCATGATGGAAACAAGCTGCAACAATTAATCAATTAGTCCAAAATTAATCTGCAACTATTTTGATAATCAATTAAACGTTTCAGTCATTTTCCTGCAAAAATGTGACAATTTAATGTTTCTTTTTGAGTCATTTTTTTAAGAAAAAAAAGTCCAAATTCATTGATTTCAGCTTCTCAAATGTGAATATTTTCTGGTTTCTTTATGAAACTGAATATTTTTGGGTTGTGGACAAAACAGACGGTGATCGTGACAATTTTCACAATTTTCTGACATTTTATAGACCAAATAAACAATAGATGAATTGATAATGAAAATAAACTGCAGCCCTGCTTATAAAGCTCCAGAGCTCAAAGTGATGACTTGAAAATGTTTATTTATAAGACTAAGAGTTCAAAACTAAAACATTTTCAACATACTGTCGTATATGATGAAGGAAACCATCAAATCATCACATCTGAGACATTGAAACCAGGAAAAAGACAAATATTTCCTCGTTCCATCTGGACTGTCAATAGCTGCGGATTAATTTTCTGCCGACTAATCAATAGTTTCTGGCTGCTTCTCAGCTGCTCAGAGAGTTTTTAGTGATGAAGATGATGTTGATGTTGTCACCAGGTTAGAGGATGAAGAACAGACGTCGTCAGTCCTCATGAAGATGGAAATAATGTGAACGATGGAACATATAAGAAGATAAAGATGAAATAAATAAAAAGACGAGCGTCTGTCTTACCGTTCTCACCTCCGTGCGGGGGGGTACATGGACGGGGCGGACGCTTGCTGACTGGCGACGATGGCTGAGGAGGAGAGACCTGCGACACACACACACACACACACACACACACACACACACACACACACACACACACACACACACACACACACACACACACACACACACACACACACACACACACACCAGATCAGATCCAACATGGCCGACGTGTTTAAAGTCTGAATTGTTCATATAAGATATATAAAGACGGATTAAATGCCAGTTTTAACGCGCTGTGTAACAAATACGTCATCAGAACCATCCCACAATGCTTTGTGCCTTGTTACCATAGAAACATCCAGCTGTCTGAAGCGTCTGCAAGATTCACAGAAACACTTTCTAAATATTATCTAGACTTTTTTTTCCATTTAATCAAACTGTAGATATTATAACCAACCCAGTTCATACATTTAATCATAACAACCAATAAAAATGTTGCTTCAATTATTTACAATGAGCCAAAATTCTTTACCAGAAGTCCATGAAACAATATTTTTTATAACAAAACATTGACTCTTTTTTTGCATTTTGCAAATATGAGATAGAAAGTGACTAAAAATCATAGAGAGTGGATCCACTATTATTATTTTTCTACTTTTTTATTTCTTAAACAAAAGAAGTAATGGTAACAAGTATTCTTATTTTTCATTTATATCAGGTCTGATTCGGTGTGGAATTTAATAAAATATTTAGCATCAATTTTATGAAGTTATATAATGTTTCACATCCTGACTGATTGTTTTCATGAATGAATTTGAAATGAGCTTCATGGGAAATAAACTCTGTAACTTAAACTACACATCATCATTATTAAATTCCAGGCCGAGCTCTTTTTTTCCCCCCAAAAAAAATCTCTTTAAGGGTCTAGACATTTTTTTAAAGACAAAACCTAAAAACAAAACATTTTTCCGACTGGACGCAGCTGCGATGGACGGTCTGAAAACAGATGGTTTCTCAATCTGAGTGCAAAAAGGCTCCGTTTAGTATTTTAATCTGTCTTGTGCTCGTAGTACAGAGGCTTTTAGAAAGACTCATTATTATTATTGATGGGTTTTTTCTTCAATACAAATCACTTATTATTCTAAGAAATGTATTATTATTATTATTATTAACTCGTCGGCCCGGTTACAGTCCAGCTCCACACTGACCTCCAAAAACAACTGAGAGGTTGTTATTGGAGTGTTAATGAGTCTCATGTTTCACCTGTAAAACTGCTGTCAGAAACATTTTGATGCTGTTTTCATCATCTGTGATATTTGGTTTAAACAGCGACGGAGCCTCAGAGGAGCAAACAGAAACATTTTCCTCAGTTTCCATCACACACAGTTTTGTTTGTTTGTTTTGGTTCTGTGAGCTCAGTGACTCAACTCCATGACGGATGATTTGAATTATTGACAGCTGCAGCATTTTCAAATATCAGCCTTGTTTTATTATCTACTGTACTGCTGCCTCACGTTAAAACTTTTCCACTGGCCGGCCAGCGGGAGGCTTTTATTGTGAAGCTCCAGGAGGAAATGCAATGTGTTTATCACATCATTAGCTGTGCTTGTTGTTCAATAATAAAAACAGCTCCAAACACAACAAGACATGCACATGTTTGCTCAGTGGATCAGTTTATAAAAATAGAAGAAGCAGAAACAGCCGAACACGTCATCAAGGTGAACTATTTCTTCTACCTTGCTGAGCAGTGAAGTGGAAAACATTTAAACTGTGCCAGTGTTAACTGGGTGGTCGCGGTTGCTTACTGCTCAGCTCAGAGTGTCCACACCAGTATGAAAAAAACTCAACTGGAGCTGCTGAAAATATCTGGATTTATCATCTGAAGGCTGCTACAGGAGACATGTTTCACCTGAGCATCAGTTGTGAGTCTTACCTGAGGCGTAGGACAGGTCGTACTGTCCCGACAGCAGCGGGTATCCCAGGTGATGATGGGAAGGCAGGATGCGTTGGGACGGCGAGGATCGCGGCCGGTCGCCTTCTCTCTCCCGGTCTCGCTCTCTCTCTCTGTCTCTCTCCCGCTCGTGCGGGGTCTTGTTGTCTTGGATGGACGGGGATTTGCTCTTGTACTGGCTGGCGTGCTGCTGCAGTAGGTCCAGAGCTTTGGCCTCGCCGGGCGGCTTCACCGTCGGACTGGACCTGGAGGGTTTCTCCCCCTCTTCGCCCGCCGCCACCTTTCCTCCGTACGAGGGGAAGGAGTAACCGGCCTGCAGGTACGAGCCTGAGGACGGAGACAGAAGCAGAGACGCTTCTTACACCTGCTTTAACTGATGTTTTATCCACTAAGCTCATCAGAAACAAGCAGCGGACTCTACATTTATTTATTAATTCTCTGTAGGTTCATCACTACGAGCCACGACCAACACGTTACACACTGACAGATCATAAAAATATACATTACAGACACTTTACATCAGTCATACTAACAGGATAAAGCTCAGTTTGTAACCTTAGCTAGTGTGCTAATGACATTAATAGTCAGGAATGTCCATCACCAGTCCAAATCTGTTATATATTGAGCTTCAGAGATGCTAGCTGCTTCCAGGCTTTATGCTAAGCTAAGCTAACCCAATGCTAACTCCAGCTCTGTGCTTTTGACATTTGATTCATATTAATTTGAACTCTCTCTCAGAAAAAAACAGATGTTGAACTATTCCTTTAATTCTCTAAATCCTGAGTTCTGGACTCTCATCATCATCATCATCATCATCATCGGTTTAGACTCTTCCTCTTACCGGGGTAGTTCTGCATCATGACGGAGGGCATGCCTCTGTAGCCGGGGTGGCTGGGCTCGTAGCCCTGACTGTAGGCATACGGTCCGTGCATGTAGGGCATGTAGCCCTGGTGCTGGGCCAGCGGGGAGGAGAACTGCATGTGGGGGGGCCGCGCCTCCTTCCCTCCCCCTCGGTGCTCCTCAGGAGGCAGCTGCGTCCTGCCCTCCGCTCCCTCCTTCGCCTCCTCTTTCTGGAGACCCTCCTTCAGCCGCGGCCTCTCCTCCTTCCCCTTCCTGTCGCGCTCTCTCTCCCTGTCCTCCTTCCACCTGTCCTCCTCCTGGGGTTTCGGGGCTTCTGAGTATTTGTTGGGGTAAACGTAGGGCCACAGGCGCGAGTCCGGCTCCTGCGGAGAAGAAGAAGAAATGTTGGTGAAGACAGCCGACGGTAGCGATATTTGATGATGATGATCTTTTAACACAATAATGACCACCAGTGGATCTGTCTGTGTCATCTCTGCCTGGTTCTATTTTTATAATCCGGGTCTATTTGTGTCAGAGCAGCTGACGTCTCTGAAGCCTAAAATTCACTTATAAATGCATATAAACGCCAATATTTATTAAAAACTGACTCAATTATTCTTCAATGATGCATTTCATTTGCTGCTTGTTTTTGTTTGTAGTTTATAAAAAGAGAGAGAAGAAGAAAAGTGTTCTGCTTTCTGTTTTACTGCAGCTTCACTTTTATTGATCTCATTTACATATTTATCAAGTTTGACATTTGATCACGACTCATAAACGCGACCTGTTGACCAGCAGACGTTACCGAGCCGCTGCTGCAGATAAAAATCTGTATTTTATGATCACGACATCGTCTGACAAAATGAAGAAAAATACAAGTTAATGGCTGCAGCTGTGCTGTGAGATCAGCTGCACCGACACTTAATGAGACGCAACAATTTGGCGATTAATTGATTAGTCATCAGCTAAATGTAATCAGTGTTCTTTAAGCAACAATATGAAACATTTGATGGTTCCAGGTTCTCAAATGTGAGAACTTCCATGTTTAAAATTATTATATTTTTGGGTTTTGGACTCTTGGTTGGACAAAAGACATTTAAAGACAGCAGCTCGGAATTTAGGGAATTGTAACGCACATTTTTTACTATTTTTTGAGGTTTTATACACAAAACTCTTAACGAGAAAATAATCAAGAGACAAATTGATAACGAATATAATTGTCAGTTGCATATTATCATAATAGATGCCATCTGTAGACGTGAACTCATTCTGCTTCTAAACATCAGAAAGTACACGTTCCTGAAAGCTGTGGACGTAGATCTGTAGTTACCTGTCTGTACCACATGGCGGGTTCTACTCCTGACGGCCGGCCTGACTCCACCCCCGCTTTGGGCTCCTCTTTCACATGATGTCCTGCTTCACTCAGCTTCATCTTCAGACCCTCCGGTTGGGCCGCGGGGGTTTTGGGGTCTTCTCCCTTCGCCATGATGACAGACTTGGCCTGCTCTGAAGCCGACAGGGGCTCTTTGGGCTTGGCTGGGTTTAGCCCCCCCTTAGCGGCCAGGTCGGTGAGGCTGGGGGCTCTGGACAGGGTGGGGGGCACCGAGGCTTTCTGCTTCCACTCCTCCTTCCCGCAAGCTTCCCGCTCTTTGCCTTCGGCCTTCTTGTCGGCCTGCCGCTGCCGCTCCTCGTACTGCTGGCGGTAGGCGGGATTAGAGGCCAGCAGGTGGGCGTGGTAGGCCTGGTCAGGTGAGTAGGAGTAGGGCGGGACGTAGTACTGGTTGTAGTACAGAGGCTGCGTGTACATGTTGGAGCGCTGCTGGATGACCGACGGCTGCTGAGGCCCGGGCTCCGCCTTCCTCTCCTCCTGAGGCTCCACCTTCAGTTTGATCTCCTCCCCCACCTCCGGCTCCTCCTCCTTCTTCACCTTCACCTGCGCTCCCTCCACGTGAGGCTGCGCTGCGGGTGCGGCTCCCGGGCTGGGGTTGGGGTAGCTGGGGGAGTAGTAGGAGTCATAGTTGGAGTAGTACGGAGATTCCTTACTGGGAGCCTGAGGGGGAAACAACGCCTTCTTGGCCCCTTCGCGGGGACCCTGGTCAGGGTCCGGCTTCACCTTCACGCCCTCCGCCTTCCCCTCTCCGTCCTCGCCCGCGTCGGAGATGTCGGAGTAGGCGGGGCTGCTGGTTTTGACGGACGCGTTGTCGGCTCCGTTCTGGTTGAGGTGGAGCGGGGGAGCGAGGCCGGCCTCCATCCTGCTGGCCACGCCGATGGACGGGCTCGGCGCGTTATCGGAGAAGCTGTACACCTTGTCGGCCTCGGCCTTGATGCTCGCCAGCCGGCTCTGATGAGCTTCTGTGGAGCCGTTGAGTAAAGCGTCCGACGCCTCCGAGTACGGGCTCTTCCCTTCCTCTGGTCTCCCCCCCTTACCCATCGCCTTTGGACTGTCCCCCTCCTTCCCGCCCTCCCTCTTCTTCTTGTCCTTCTTCTTCTTGTCCTTGGCGAGGGCGGGGCTGGAGGCGGGGTCGGCCAGCGGAGGGGGTTTCGGTTGGATGTTCTTCAGCTGGGGGCTCTTGGGGACGGACTGAACCACTGAGCCCAGAGCAGGGGAGGACGCCTGCAGGGCGTAGGGTGACGGGGCGCTGGGGGCGGCGGGGGCGACGGGGCGGGCCGGCTTCACGCCTTTCTGGGTCAGTTTATCAGGTTTGCCGCCGGCCGCCATCTTCTTTGCCTTTCTGTCGTCCATCCCGTCGTTGCTGGCCTCGTCTGTCAAACAAGCCCCCTCCTCGCCGCCGTCCGTCACCTCCGGCTCCGCCTCCCCAGCTTTCTTCTTCCCCTGCTTTGACGCCAGCTTCCCCGACGAGGGGGACGGGGCGTCGAAGCCCCGCCCTTTAGGTGTAGTGGAGCGGGCAGGGGAGATGGCGGCGCCGTTGCAGGAGGCAGGGTCAGGATGGAGGGCAGGGTCATCCCCGTATTCACTGTCTCCATCCTGGTCCAATCGGACGTCGTGGTCGTTATGGGAACGGGCCTGGTGGTACTTCAGCCCGTTGATGTGCTTGTACTTCTTGTTGCAGTTGGGGTGCGGGCAGTCGATGAGGACGGGGGAGGGGCAGGTCCGGTCCAGCTGCGGAGGGGGCAGGGGGTCGGTTTTACCTCCAGGAAGTTGATTCGCGGCGCCAGTGGAGTTGGTTCTCATGCGCTTGGACGCCTTGGTGTCCTCAGAGCTGGAGGTGGGCTCCATATCGGAGGCGGGTTTGGTCTTCCTCTTGGCGGAGGACGGGCTGGCCTTGGCGTCCTCCACGCCGCCGGCCGTCTGGCTGCCTCGCCGTCCTTTGCTATTTGCAGCGGCGCCGCGCGTCTTGCTGCTGCCGCTGCCTTTGTTATCGGAGGAGTTGCTGTTGTCGTTCAGCGGCGTGTTGCTGCTGGGGCGCATCCTCTTCCCCCGACCGCGACCGCTTCGCATCTCCACGTCGCTGGTGGGAGAATCACAGAACCTGAAAACACACAGTTAACAAAACATGAAGCAGAAACAGGAGAAGAAGAAGCAGCTTCCTTCATCTGCACAAAGGTTATATAACACTGTTTGCTTCATTCATCTATTTAAGAAAACAAATGTAGGAACAATATTTGCACTTGGTGTGCCACAGGGAGGATGACACAGAGTAGAAAATACCATAGAAGAAGCTTGATATCATTAAACAACATTGTTTTCCTCCAGTCCTCCTCCTGTGTGCTGCATTAATCAATAACTGTTCCTGCCTCCCACTCATCAATCTCATTTGATTCCAAATGTCCGACTGTGCATAAGAGAGACAAGATGTTAAGTCTGGATTCTTTTCTAACTTCTACTGTTGTTGTGCTCTTTTCTTTTTGTCCTGCAAAGCGGAAAATGACTGAAAAGACTGAAAATGATCCGCTTCAGTGTCTCCTTGTTCTGATCTGAACTGATCTTTGTGCATAAGAGATGATAATTAGGTGATACGTTTATTGCAGCAGCTTCATGAGGTGAAGAATATCCACATCACTCTCTTGAGTTACTACAGTATAAAACAATGAGATGACAGAAACTTGTGGCAGAATTTGCTGAACCATTTCTACTAAAATCCTTTAATATCACGCAGCTCTGATCAGGAGAAACTAGTCGACAGACGACATCTGAAAACACGTGTGAGTGTATATGAACCTCGGAGGGGCCCAGTCATGTCTCGTGCAGTCCAGCAGGGTTCCAACGTACGTCTTGTTCCTCCAGGTGACGTTGACGACCAGCATGCCTACACACACACACACACACACACACACACACACACACACACACACACACACACACACACACACACACACAAACACACACACACACACACACACACACACACACACACACAGGGACAGTTAAACTTGACATGTACATTAACCAAACACATTTTCAGAAACAGAAACCTACAGAAGGTGTTACTGTAGCAGGAAACAGAGATATCAGATGTGATTTCCCCCCCCCTCCCTCCTCCTCCTCCCAACCACCACCGACATGCTGAGCAGCAGATGTCAAATAGTTTCATACTAACATCAGGCTCAGCAGGTTTCTGAGGTCGAGTCACATCAATGATTCAGTAACTGTGTGACTAATTGCGGAGAGAAACTGAGTATTTCAGCAGAACTTTCCACAAAAAGGGGAGCAGATCAAAGTGTCCGGCAGCAGTAACAGCTCAGTGTGCAGCTGATGTGTGAACAGCTTCCTGGTAGTCGAGAGCGGAGGGCCGTCACCTCCACTTTGTCTCTTCAACACCTGCCGCAGCACTCTCACAGGGTGCGTGCATGTGTGTGTGTGTGTGTGTGTGTATGTACTCAGATTGAACTGTGATTCATGACGGGTTTTAAGATTTTTTTTTTTTTTTCCTCTCACAGTGACATGTTAGACGTCTTGCGCTGCTGCTGCTGCTGCAACCGGAGCGCTTTTAAAACCGTTTATCATCCCTGCTGTCGAATCCGGCCGACATGATTCCTGCGGGGTCGCGGCGGCTGGTGGAAGCGAACGCGTCTCCACCGCCGGTGAAAGCAGAGATGTTTGTGTTAATGGCGGTGGACAGATGAAGGTCGTCCGTGTGAACGCGGGAGTTATTCGGTCTTAAAAGCGCGAGTGTGAAATCGGTTGTGACTCGGGCTTTGTGGAAAAAACAACACGAACGTAGAGCTTCTGTCCACAGTCTGGGTGTGAAAGTGCCGTGCGGAGTCGCTCGTTAAAAACAACTTTCACTCATCAGACTCAGATGATTTCTGTCACTGTGATCAGAAGAAAAGCATCATTTCACACAAAAAAAACCTGAAACACATGACGATACTGTGGGAATTTCTTCTGGAATTTGCTCTTTAGTAATTTCTCAGAATGAAAGATGAGGATTTAATGGAGGTTTTATGAAAGTGATGGAGTGGAGGAGGAGGTTTGTGCCAAAGTGTCAGTTTTGTTGTTGGAGCAGCTGATAACAGCTCAGAGAACACTGGAAACACTGAGCAGCTTATAACTGCTGCTGCTTCAGGATCTCGTGGGCAGATCAGTTGGCAAAAAGTGTGAAATCCTTTACAAACATCACAGCGGTTTTAACTCAGGTTTACATGTGAGGTGCCACCGCAGTGATGGAGGCTTGTTTACTTCCATCTACGAGACCTGGACTCGTCTGTCTCTGGCAGTGAGTAGTTAAGGATATACAGCATGTCTAACGGTTCACATCACACAACTCTAAATGTGGAAAGTTTGGAAAAGTTACGTAATTGTACCGCCAGCATTAAAAAAGGTGGAAAAACAAAGCCTGCATAGTTTTATTTTTCTTAACAAACGTTAGTTTAAGCATGTGGACTCTTTGTCTTGTTCTTTACTGTTTAAATCAGAGTAGTTATCTCTGATATATCTCTCTATAATTAGATTTACAGGACATCTAAGTGATGAAGTAACGTGATTTGTCAGGTATTAAATTCGCTGGATTTGTCAAACACAAACAGTCTGATTGGGTTATTGGATTTCCAAAAGGTTTACGTGCTGTGATAGAACAAAAATATCAAACGCTAACTGGTTATTAGGAGAACTTTCAGTATGAGTTGATTCTTTTATGTTTGTAAGAATAAAACACAGAGATTCTGACCTAAACGTGACTAGATGTGAGATGTATCAGGATGTGATTGTGTGTGTTTGTGTGTTTGTTGTTGCTCTCACCGTCTTCGGTCTCCTGCCACACGATGCCTTCCAGGTTGACGCTGGTTCCCGGCTCGCAGGGTCCCAGACACTCCGGTTCGGTGGCGAGCGCTGCGTCTGCCGTGTTCACCGCTACTGAGCGCGTGCGAACCATGATCTGCTCGCAGGGAGACGAGATGTCGCTGTTGGCGACGGGAACGAGAAGGTGGAGAGGAGGAGGAGCGGGGGTGGAGACCGGAGACTCCATCTGGAAGGAAGGAAGGAAGGAGACGGAGAGGAAGAGCGAGATGGGGTGAGAGACGGGTTCCTGACTGAAGGCTTGATGACACAAAAAACACTTTGCAACGGGGGTCATAGGTCAACGTGTTCATAACAGAGCGGAGAGCGAAGCAGCCACAGCGTAGGTTGATGTTTGAATCATCCGATCACTGTTAGTACATCGTCTCTATACATGGATTCATAGAACTGGATAAAAGCTGCACTCTAAAAGAAACTTCCCCGATTAGACCACAATTAAAAAAAAAAAAGACAGACGCCTGTGAAGCTGCAGATATGACACCTCCACCTGCAGACAAGGTCGATTATTACTCTCTCGCTGTTTTTCCATTAGCGAGACTCGATGACCTGTAACCTGAAGCTTCCCACAACATGAACCTTTGACAACTTGTAGGGTAAAGGTGCTTTTCAGTTGGATCTTACACACTGAGACAGATCAGATACATATAATTGAAAAGGCTGTTTAATGTAGTTGAGATGTGATGACACACAAGGTTTCTGCAGGACTCACAAAGTATAGAACAATAACTCATCATAATATGATGAATTAAATGAATGTGACCCAGATAAGCAGCAGAAAATGGACATTTTTTGCCTTTATTATAGGGACAGTAGAGAGATGACAGGAGTTAAAGGGAGGTGTGATGGGGGGGGGGGTGAGACAGGTAACAAAAGGTCTGCTGCCGGATTCGAACTATAGACGTCGCAGTTATACGACATGCGTCTTAACCAGCAGGCTACCAGGGCTCAACAGGAGTGACGGTGTTTGCTGCAAACTCTACAAAACATAAAGGTTAAACAGCTTCTTGCAGCACAATCTACTGTCACACCAGTTTCACTTGTAGTTTATAGATGTAGAACGTCTCCTGACAGCCTGCAACACAAACACTACTAATGTTACTGTCTGCAGCAGGAAGGAGACATTATTCAACATGTTTATAATACTTTTTAATACTTTCTAAGACCTTTTTTTAGAAGGAAGTGAAGTCAGTGTGTTTTTTCAAGACCTGTGAAAACCACAAATTGGTAAAATCATTAATTTTCTATTGATAGCTGATGATTTGGTGTCAAATCTCAGTAGTTTTTGGTACTGACTGAAGGTTAGGGTAGTAATCTGCCCAGTAGTTTCTCGATTGTTTGTTCAGTCTATAAAAATAATAAAAACACCCACAGTGAGGTCTTCAATGTGAGCAACAGTCCAAAAACCAAACATATCTAATTTACTGTCATATATTAAAGAAATGCAGTTAAATCAGCAGAGACTGTTCAGCATCTTTGCTTAAAAAATACCTGTAAATAATTAATATGTTATTAAAAACAGTTACTAGCTAAACATGTTGAACATCAGAGATGAGATGTAAGAGATGATGTGTTTACTGTCGACCTCATCGCTGCTGCTCAGTGTGAGGTCGGTATTTCCATTTCCAAATTAGAACCGAATCCAAAATGCCGAGAACCGAGCAGCTGCCAAAAAACTGGAATTTTCGGTTCTGCTTCTCAGTTCCTGAACATGATAACCTTTATTATTGCAAACAAAGGATGTGGCTATCTGTCTATGTCACGCATCAACATATCGAGAGAGAGAGAGGGAGCAACTGGTTAGCCCAACCTGACCAGGCTGACTTAAGGTGGACTGACCTTTAAGGTGGAGCAGTTATTCTCATTTTACTGACAGTCTCAGCTGCTCCTAAACAGAGAACAGAGAAATGTCTGACTGCTGAGTCTCACCCTAAGTTTTGTTCAGTACGTATAGAACAGAGTGCGAGTCTGTGGTCTGCATGCAAGTCCACAGCTGTCTGCAGATGTGGAAAGTGTGAACTGGTGACAGCGTGCAATGTAACAACAGAAAGTACTCAAAACAAAAGCAGATTGTTCTGAATTTGCTTATTTTAATAAAATAATAAAAGTAAACTCATAAAAGAATAAAGATATTTCTGTTATCTAAACATTTGACCTCTTTTTTTTTTTTTTTTTACCATATCGGAGTCGAAACTGGGAATCGATAAGAACCAGAACCGATAAGCAGAATCTGAATCGATTAAATTAAAATGATACTCAACCCCGGGGATCAGTGAAAGGAGAAGAGAGGAAGAAGAAGACAAAGAAGAAGAAGAGGAGGAGGAGGAGCGACCCCGACCCTGTAATTATCAGGTGGGAAGCAGCTGGCGTGAGGCAGCAGCAGAGAGTGCTGGGAAGGTGTCGACCGTCACCATGGAAACGCTCCCAAACCGCCTCCTCACCAGGAGACGGGAGCAGATCTGAGAGCAGCTGGTCAGAAAGTGTTGCTGAACTTCATCCTGCCATCCTCCTCCTCTTCCTCTCACCCCCAGCAGAGGTCAAAGGTCAAAGCTGACTCACTGGATCATTTAACCCTGGAGCTGATGACATCACTGAGGATCAATTACCAGACTGGACTGAAGATACGACGCACGTCGCCCTACTGCGTATGACTGACACCACAACTGATTATTATTTACTTTATTGATTAACATATTGGTTAATCAATAAAGTAAATAAGGAATTATCAACTCTTCAGTCTAAAAAGTACAGGGTTGTAACTAACAATTATTTTCACAATCGATTAGTCAGACAATTATTTTCTCAATCATTATGTTTATAAAATCTCAGAAAATAGTGAAATATGTCTGTTACAACTTCCCAGAGTCAAAGCTGTTTTATCCGACCAACAATCTAAGACTCAAAGATGATCAGTTGTAGGACAAAGAAAATCATTAAACCACAGATTATTGGGAATTTTTACTCAAAAAAACAATTATTTGATTATCAAAATAGTTGCCGGTTAATTTTCTGTCAGTTGATTAATCAATTAATTGTTACAACTCTGAAAAAAACACATAAAATATTGATAGAAATGAAAGTTTAAGTTCACAGAGTCCAAGCTGACGTCTACAAACGTCTTGTTTTGTCTGACAAACAGTTTAAAACTGAAAAATATTCTGTTTATTATGATATAAAATGGAAAAAAGCAGCGAATCGTCATATTGGAGAAGCTGGAAACAGAAAGTGTTTAGACCTGTGACGATTTATCGATTGAGAGGAAATTTATCTGCAACTATTTTGATAATTATGATTAATTTTTCAAGCAAAAACGCCAAATTGAATATTTTAAAAGGTTTTGGATTGTTAGTCAAACAACACAAGACACATGAAAACATCTCCTTCAGCTGTGAGGAATCATAACGAAGCATTGTTCAATGTTTCCTGACAGTTCATAGACTAAATATTTAATCCAGAAAATAATCATATTAATTGATAATGAAAACAATCTTTAGTTGCAGCTCTGGTTCTGTCTCTGTAAACTCCTCCATATCACTATAAACACAACATCTATAAACATTGTTTTTAGACTAAACAATCAATGAAAGAGCGATAAATACACAACGGATTAATCAATAACGGAGATAAACCTTACACAACACAACATGATGACCCTTACTGACCTCAACCCTCGGTCACCTGACACACGTTGCCCTGAGCAACCAGGAAGTTACAATAAAAACAAAACTCAATCTCCACTTGAAGACTTCTCGACACGTTTCCTGTCTCAAAACATCATCAACATCTGCAAACACGACGAGACGGACCGACAGGAAGTGAGACAGATTTTGGTACCTGAACGGACGGATCAACGACATCCCGACGTTTGTTGCTGAGTGACTGTTGCCGTCAGACAGAAGGGAGGAGAAACAAAAAGAGACCCCCAGGAGGGGAAGCTGCTGTAACCTTGCTGACCGGCAGCTGATAGCAGACACCTGAGGCCTTTTGTTTAAACTCCATCAGTGCGTTACTGCGGCAACATCTTTCAATCACATGTTAAACCGGCCAATCAGCGTTGAGCAGCAGCTGGTCGGAGAGAAGCTCGACACACCAGACAACCATGAACTAAAGATGCTTCTTCTTCTGAGAGCTGCAAACAGCAAATATGTTCATTTACTATTCAACTGTTAAATCGTCCAAAATGTCCAAAATTTCTGAGACTGAGGTTTGAACTGTTGGTCGGACAAAACAATCAGACCTGAAACTAACATCTGATTAACAGACTGTTCACCCAAAGTTGCGTCCTGGTCACATTATTACAGTTCTTCTTCTTCTGAGTTATTACAGTTTTACACTAGTTAAAAACACTGAAGTTTCACTGTGATTCCAGTGGAACTAATTGACTTTACTGTGATCAGTGGATTCGCCTGCAGAGGTGATGTAAACAGAAAATGTTTTCACATCAATTTTGTTGAACTCTGACTTGCAAATTAACACTGTTGACCAATAACAAGTCGTCTTGACCTTTGAGTGTTGACCTTTGAGAGGACGGACGACCAAAGGAGTCCAGAATGGACATGATTGCTAATTAGCTTTGTTTGACTGTTCACTTTGAATCTGTCAGAATAAAAACTGTTCCACCACAGAGACACATGGTTCACAGACAGCTGAGAGACAGGAAACGATGGTGCAAACAGGTCTTTTGCATAAACTGTGTTATTGTTAGCATTAGCAAGCTTATTTTTCTTGTGTCCAATAACTTTATATTGAATAAAATGATGTGTGAGAGAGAAATAGAGAAAAGAAAAACTGTGAGAGTCATTGTGACTGATTAGCTACTAGTTAGCAGTTAGCTACAGCAGTTCACCTATTAATCCTGTTAGCAGTCACTACGTCATCAAGCTGCTAAAACCAAATCTGTTGCAAAGATAAAGGGATTAACTTCGCTGTGCCACTTTCTGATATACAACAATAGTGAACTTTCAACTTTTAGGTGGCGGTCGAGTTGAAAAGGATCCAATCAGCTCACCAATAACCTGAAACAATCCAACAACAGCATCACAACTCTCTGCTGCTGTGACTCTTTACCGGTTAGCTTAGAAATATCTCAGCTGTCTGCAGTGAATAAATAAAGACGATGTCATGACCATCGCTGGATCACTGGTGAAACTGGTGATATATAGAATGACCCCATCAACCTCAGCTGTAAAAAAAATATCACAGTATCGACGTGCAGATGGTGTTTGATACCAGATATTTTACCAGACAGTTTAAACAGGAAACTCTCTGCTGCAACTTTTAGCTCCTTCTTAAAAAACTCCTATAAGATCTTCTGTGAATACAACTGCTGTTCTCCAAATTTGCACATCTAAAGCCTGCAGCAGCAACTTTTTTTTAAATTTTTTTTTATGCATCATCTGTCCTCAAGGTTTGACTTTAAGACAAAACAGCTCGTATGAATGTAACGCCGTTCAGACGATTTGACTCGGAAATCCCAGATGTTGGCACACAAAATAGTTGCGGTCACGAATCAAAAAGCATCTCATGGTGGAAATCAAAGAACAGGATCATCACTTGACTCTAATCAGCTGAGCCGGGAGCGGTTTTGTTGGCCACGTCTCACTCAGAAAGATTTGCATGTACTTCAGATTATTTCCTTCTTGTTTTCTTTTTTTTTTTTTTTTTTACCTTGGTTTTGCAGGCTTTGACAGATTGCAGGATGTTCTGACAGGAGATCTGCTGAGCATGTTTCCTGAAAATCCCAAAGCTGATGAAGACTGGCTGGGTGTGTAGCTTTTACTGGTTTACCGACTGTTGTTGTCGTGGTAACAGGAGGAACCAGCTTTCCAGCTCCTCTCCTTCTCCTCTTAAGAGAATAAAAACATTAACATGGCCGCCTGGAATGCTGGGAAACCCCCCTGAAGACCAGAACACCCACCTACCAACCTCCTCTTACAGAAGAGAGAGGGGGGGGGGCGGGGACCTGTTTTTACACCTCCGCTATTGGCTGCGGAGTTTTAACCAGCAACACACTCGCGGCTCTGATACGATGTTGTCCGGGGCAGGGAAACACCAGCCCCCACTCCTCCTCTCCATTCAGTCAGAGAGGTATTCATTACAACAACAAGCCACATTCCTTACAAGGTCACTCACTCACTGAGAGAGAGAGAGAGAGAGAGAGAGAGAGAGAGAGAGAGAGAGAGAGAGAGAGAAAGAGAGAGAGAGAGAGAGATTAGTGGTACTGATCAGAGCTTCAGAGAGACTCTCTGTGTGTGTCGGAGCAGGCGGAGAAGTTGATGTGATTACCTGACAGAATCTCAGCGGACCCGCTGACCCGCAATTCACACCACAAGCTGCTTGTTTTAAAGTGTTGCTCCGTTGAGGATTGGAAGTCGAGCGAGGTTATACAAGGCGGACAGACTTCAGCAGATAAAAAAAAAATACTATTTATGTTTTTCTTTTTTTCGGGCCATTTTCAAGGTGATTGTGGTTGAATCATGGAGACAAACAACGAGACGATCTGCTGAAAACATTCTTGTTCATTGAATAACATATAACTTACAAGGTCAAGAGGTACAAGACAGAGATAGTGACTACATGTCCCAGAGATCATTGCAGTAAGAAACCTCCAGTCAGCTAGTGACACATACGGAGGAACTGAACTACTGATGAGCTGCTGCAAGAGTTGTAATTGATTCGTTAATGCAAAGTGAACTATTTTCAATGTGCTTTACTGTTAAATAAACTTGTTCCTCGTCATGTTTAGCTGTCCAACAATGATGATATGGAAGGATCAGTTGTAGCTGGTTAATTGGTTCGTCAATCAACTGAATTAAAAAAAAACAAATAAAAGTTAGGCAAAAGTGCAAAATATGTGCTAGTTTCAGCTTCTCAAATGTGATGATTTAACACTTTTCTTTGTCATATATGATAGAAAATGTAATATTTGGGGGTTTTGGCCAGAAAATTTAAATATTCAGGACTTTGAAAAGATTAATAATAAAAACCTTGCACAAATGCAAACTACATAGCAAGAACACTAGAAGAGCTGCATCACTTTCAAGGCTGTTATTATTATTATTATGAATACATAAAAATGACAGACAATGCCATAAAGTTATGGACTCTTATTACCAGATATTTCAACCGAGCATCCACTGCATCTCACAACCAAAACAGATAAACAACTCAACGTTTGGACAGAAACTAACCTTTTTTGTGCACATTGTAATAACTCTGTTAATGTGATTTAAGGCATCTTCACACTTTAAGCTGTCCGAGTTGACAATCATGACAGAAACGTGGTGAAATCTTTGGTGGTCAATCCAAAACGGTGTCCTAGATCTCACTGTAAGACTGGCTGTTACTGACCCGGCCAGAGTCTGACCAATCAGCTTGCCCTGTATTAACTTTTACTGGCCTCGGGGCCGTGGGGCCAAGGGTTACGCTGAACCCTGGCTTGCTCATGGGAGGGAATGTTGGGTCTCTGTAAATGGAAGATGATGGTCTTGACCTGCTCTGTGTGAAAAGTGTCATGAGATAACTTCTGTTGTGGCTTTGAGCTGTATAAATAAAACTGACTAGATCTATCTAGGCTCATGGATGCATCATGTAGTAACTACTCGCCATAACAAACCATAAAAAACACTGATTAGTCAAGAAGAAAGCTGAGTATTTACAACAGATTGACATAACTAGAGCTGAAACAATGAGTTGATTAATTCAATTTTAAATTGTTTAACAATGCCAAAACATTATCTGGTTCCAGCTGCTCCGGCGTAAATGTTGATTTTATTTGGGAGTGCTGTTCAGGCAATAACAAGACATCTCAATATGTCAGATTGGGCACTGGAAAAACAGTGGAGGGCATTTTTCACTGTTTTCTGACATTTTGTTGATCGGAGGCCCTGGCTGGTGTAAGATTTTAAACGAGTAAATCATTTGTGTTCGTGCTTCTCTGGTATGACTCGCCTCTTTTTTTTTTTTTTTTTTTTTGAAAAATAGCACGCAAGCACTGATAATAAAAATCACACAAACACTAACACAAATCAGCAAACTCCACTGATGATGTAACTGTTTTCCAAGCATCAGTGTTGAAACATTTACTGCTGTTGTCTTTTGAGTTATAGTTTACGGAGAGCTGTGACGCTATAAAACGCCTGGAGTCAATTTATGTCCACGATGCCATGTATGAGACTAAATTAACGAAGAACCACAAGAATCCTTTTATAATCCTTTCTGTCACCCTGCAGAACAACTTCTACACATTACAATGAGTATCAAACTACTCATGAAGATGATGTCTAATCTTTCCAGGTGGTTCTCGTAGCGATCTCCGTCCTCAGAGAAACATGTGAACAACAAAACAACAACTGAATCTCCTCTTCCTCGTCTTCTTCTCAGTTGGCAGGACAGCAAAACTGCACCACAGCCAACATCTGGTGAGACAGACGGCCAGCTGACCGAATCACTGTTTTATGTGCATGATGTGATCTGTTAATGATAACTGCTGCTAATCAGCTATATAGACATTTTAAATGATCAATCAAAGTTCTTCTTCTGCCACACGGTGCCTCACTGGGCAAGTTTACATCATCACAAGGCTGCAAACATTAGTTGATTAATCAACTATTTTTGATAATCAATTTACAAAGTAAGTTTTCAAGCAAAAAAATCAAGAACATTTTCTAGTTCAAGTATCTGGATTGTGAGGATTTGCAGCTTAAATGCTATATAAGTTAACTTTACTATTGTTATTTTTATGTAATAGTTAACTGAATATATATGTTTTCTCTCTCCTGTACTCAGGTCTAATGATGATCTTCATTAAAGATTAATCTCTTTATTTTCTCCATTAGGGGAATAGTTGTTTGGTCTATAAAATGTCAGAAAATTTGGAAAAATGTTGATCACTGTTTCTCAAAGCCAAACGTCCAGCCCACACTGAAACTCTGAGCTGGTGTTTTAAGATTTACACACTCTGGAAGCTGCTTCAGAAGAGCTCAGTTTTGGGAGAAAAACACAGTTTTCATTTGGACAGAGGGCTGAAAGACGGCGAAGATGTGAAAAAGATGTGTTTAGAAATTAAACCAGTTTAGTGTGGACATCCTCTTAGAATACTGGTTTATTGCACACAATGCATTAATCTGGTTCTTCAAAGTAAGCACATTATTTGTGTGGATGTCAGACTCAGCAGAGAGAAAGGCAGAGTCCTTGAAGACGAACCGCACACAGTCGCCCACCTGCAACACATTCTTCTCCTATCAGCGGTTCTGGGAAGCGCTGGTCGCCCTGAACACACGGCTGAAAAGCCACGTCAAGGAATGAAGTTACACATAAACACACACACACACGTGATGAAAGCCATGCTTGAGAGGCCTTCAGGGAGAAGGTGGTGATAATACGCATTAAGTGACCAAGTCTAGTATTAGTGCAGATTTTAACAGAATTCCCCAAAGTTGGCAAAAGAAAATGTAGTGAATGCTTGTTCCCGTCCACTAACGTTGTGGAATGTGATGGAAATATGACATTTCTGTTAGTTTCATGAGTGACATTTAAAGGGGACCTATCATACTCATTTCCAGCTGTATATTTTTATTCCAGGACTCCACTAGAGTAGCTTTGCATGATTCACAGTTCAAAAAACTGCTTATTTATCTTATAGTGAACCTTTATGCAGCCCCTCAGTTCTGTTTCTAACAGGCAGTCTTAGCTCCTGTCTCTTTAAGGCTCTGTTCTGATTGGCCAGCTTTCCGGAAGCCTGCCGAGGGGGCAGCCATATCAGAGTCGTGTTAAGTTACTGCTGATGAAAACCTCAAATTTCCTGTTTACTGCTTCATATTAAAAGCGTTTACATGACTAAATAACAGGAGACTTTTATTGTGAATAATTTACAGGAAATGAAACATGTTCCTCACTGGATTAGCAGAGCTTTGTTAGCGGCGCTAAAAACCAAATCGACACAACAACATATGGAGATATTCGAAGCTCTTTGTTGAGCAAATCGCAAAACGCAGGGAGGAAGAGTACAAGCAGAAACAGCCACAGTGATGATGATGTTTGATGAAGAGCTGCAGACGACCAACACATCTCCAACAGGTAAACTACTTATTTTACTTTGCCCTGCTGTGTAATGGAAAAACACATGGCTCGGCGTGACTACACTGTGCACGGAGCAGATGACCATGTAAAAAAGTCCATCACGAGCCCTCTTTGGCTTCGACTGAAAGTAGAAAAAACTGTCGTAAACCGAGCGTTCATTACTTCTACATACGTTCTACATATGTTTACCTCGTTATTTGACACATTGGCCATGTTCTAACATTAAACATATGACTCAATAAGGAAAAGCGTAATAGGTCCCCTTTAAGTCTCGGACTGTAACTAACGACTGTTTTCATTGTGGATTAATCTGTTGATAATTTTATGTGTCCGTGCATTTTCAGAAATGAGAGAAAAAAAATTCTAATAACTCTAGGAGATGTACTTTTTTGTCCAATTAACAGTCCAAAACGCAAATATATTCACTTTACTGTCATATATGACTGAGAAAGCAGCAAATCTTCCCATTTGAGAAGCTGTAATCTAGAATGTTTGCTTGAAGAAATGACCAAAACTATGAATCAATTATCAAAATAGTTTTTCTGATTTCAGCTCTAAATAGCTAACTTTGCACTTCTGTCACATTTTGTTTTTTTTTATAAGCACGTCAATTTTTCCACATCAGCCAAACGGGAAAATATTTTTTTGTGAAATAACTTTTTTTTTCGTTTGAATATCCAGCGTTTCCACTCAGGTGTTTTTATGCACATGGATGGATGGAAACACACTTATAGAGGACCGGAGCATCATTCTTCACCCTGAAAATTCTCCAACGAAAGCTGGAACTCCCTCAACATCCCACCAAAAAAAAAATCCCTCAGTGCCCTTTAATCTCACTAAAAACGCCTCCTTCAAAAGTCCCAGGAAACTTCATGATGGGCCTCACTGCAACATATACCCACAATCCCTCTGAACTCCCCTCAATGACCCTTGAAACCCCCTGAAGGACTACTTGGAAACTCCTCCTTGCTCTCTCACGCACCCAGAGGAATGTTAGAAATGAACAACAGGTTAGCAGTTATTTCTCCACGGGACGCCGACACACTCCAAGGACACTGAAATAACATCTGGGATGGAAGGGAGGGAGATCCACAGAGATGGAGGCCCAAGACTCCAATTCCCAGAATGACGGTGGGGTCTGAGAATCTGGGGGTTTCAGGCGGTTACAGTTTGACTTTTTAAAACGGTGTCTGGAATTGAATTTAAGACTAATTCAAAAACAAAAATGAATGTACAAGGTGGGGAGGAAAAAAAAAAAAAAACAGGTCAATTTCGCCTACTCTCGCTGTCAAGCCTCCCGCTGAGGAAACATGTGACTGCCGAGGAGCTGTCGCAGGGTTCAGACATGTGATTCGCTCTGTTCGACATACTTCCAGGAACCCCGGCTGCAGAGCGGAGGTGTCAGGGGGCCCGTTAGCGAGATGTTTTAATTTACTTTTTCAGCGAACATGCCTTCCCCCTCATCCTGCCTCATCTTCTTCTTCTCCTCCTTCGTTTTTTTTTTTCCCAGAAAACCTTTCGACAACCCCCGAGAACAGAGCTCGTAGCTCTCTGCTGTAGGTTTTATGTGCAGGTGGAGCGTCAGCCTGGGCAGGAGCCATTGTTTCATACCTTAATACCTTCCAGACTCTGTTTTACAGTGTTTGGCTGCTTTAGATGAAGAAAAGTGAAACTGCAGTGGAAAGAAATAACTCAGGCTATTGTCAGCATTACAAAAATATATGCTGAGCTATAAAAACAATAAGGCTGAAATAAATCAAATGTCAGGGGAACTGTGCAGAGACAAGTTCATCCAGTGTGGCTGACTCGGAGGCTACGTGACAAAATGAAAGATAGAGCCTGACCAATATATTATATGGTGAATATCATCAGCTGATTCTAGCTTAGTAAAAATAAATCTGCACTGGCGAAAATGTCAACTGATAAGCAAAAGGAAATCGCATTAAAGGAATGCCAAACATATGTCTAATGTATCTTTGAAACAACATCTCCATTACACTGTTTATCCACCAGTGAGCAATGACAAGTTTATGTATCTTTTCTTACATATATTTTTTTGGGTAGTTTTTTTTAACTTTATTTGAAAGCTGAGAGCGCTGAGAGTCGGCAAACACATGTACTTACAATGAAAAAGGTACAAAAACAAGTCAACGAATTACTTTACATGTAAATAGACTGTATTTAAGGTTAATTTCTTACCTTTTTTTTTCATTACAATACTGAAACAGCCTTGAACTGTTCTATAATATTTTGAGTGACTGTCACTAAAGATTTGTACATTTCTTGTAGTCTGGGCTACTGGCAGCTTTGAGGTCGATTTATGGTTGATCAGAACTGGTTCTTACAACGTGTTACCCGACCACTTCGGAAATCAAATGTGTTTATGATCGTTCCGAACGGCTTCACTCAGAAGGTGGAGTGAAAGTCGGCCATCACAGAGTGGGAGGGAGACTGGAAATTTTCAGATTCCAGCCTGGTAAAGGTGAATATTTTCTGGTTTCTTTAGTTCTCTGTGACAGTAAACTGAATATCTTTGGATTGTTGACTGTTGGTCAGGAAAAAAGAATCCATTTGCAGACATCACCTCGGCCTGTGATCGCCATTTTTCATAATTTTCTGACATTTTCTAGACTAAACAACTAATCATTTAATAATACTGATAGTATGTTAAACTGACAAAATGATAAGTTAGTGCTGAAAACAATAATACTTTGCATGTGGGGTAAGAACTGTGATAGAGACAAAAATGGAACCAGAATGAACCAAACTGAACCTGGACTCTGCCATTTGCCAGATGACCGATTCATGTTTATTTTCTAATCAAACACCACTGGGGCTGCTGGAAATATCCAGATGTGACGTCACATTTTCTAAATCTTGCTGCTCACAGGAAGAACACCCCACCTCCATCTCTTTCTCTAACCTTTCCTGTCTGCCTTCGCTGTAAACTGTCCAGTAGGAAGACAATGCTGAACTCCTTTGACAGTCTTTACTTTGTGTTTAGTCTGAGTTTTTCTTCCACGTAATGCCATCTGTTTCTGTTTCTGTCAGTGGTGTTGAAATAGACTCGCTCTGTCTTCTGCCTCGGGTGATTTGGCCACAGTGGGTCAGACAGAAAGTGGCTCTTGGAAATGTCAAGCACTTACACTGAACTCAGACATTTCAATTGTAAAATTTAAAGCAGCAGTCCGCTGACAGCAGCTCGGCCTGTGTCGCATTAAGCTGCTTATACGCTTCACCACAATTATGTTTCACACAGCAAAACGTCAATTAAATCATCATTTATCAACCAAAGACACCAGGGAGCAGAAGGTCTCATGTGCTGGTCAAACAAGAGCAGAAACAGATTTCTAGTTGACATCAACAAACTGTTATAACCCTGAATTACCAACCAATTTAATCCTGGATCAACAGCCTGTTTAACACTGGATCAACAGCCTGTTACACCCTGGATCAACAACCAATTTAACACTGGATCAACAACCAATTTAACACTGGATCAACAACCAATTTAACACTGGATCAACAACCAATTTAACACTGGATCAACAACCTGTTTAACTTTGAATCAACAACCTGTTTAACACTGGATCAACAGCCTGTTTAACACTGGATCAACAACCTGTTTAACACTGGATCAACAACCAATTTAACACTGGATCAACAACCTGTTTAACCCTGGATCAACAACCTGTTTAACCCTGGATCAACAACCCGTTTAACCCCGGATCAACAACCTGTTTAACCCTGAATCAACAACCAATTTAACCCTGGATCAACAACCTGTTTAACCTTGAATCAACAACCCGTTTAACCCTGAATCAACAACCCGTTTAACCCTGAATCAACAACCCGTTTAACCTTGAATCAACAACCCGTTTAACCCCGAATCAACAACCCGTTTAACCCCGAATCAACAACCCGTTTAACCTTGAATCAACAACCCGTTTAACCTTGAATCAACAACCCGTTTAACCCCGAATCAACAACCCGTTTAACCTTGAATCAACAACCCGTTTAACCTTGAATTAACAACCCGTTCAACTCTGGATCAACAACCCGTTTAACCCTGAATCGACAACCCGTTTAACCCTGAATCGACAACCCGTTTAACCCTGGATCAACAACCCGTTTAACCCCGGATCAACAACCCGTTTAACCCTGGATCAACAACCTGTTTAACCTTGAATCAACAACCTGTTCAACTCTGGATCAACAACCCGTTCAACTCTGGATCAACAACCCGTTTAACCCTGAATCGACAACCCGTTTAACTCTGGATCAACAACCCATTTAACCCTGGATCAACAACCCGTTTAACCTTGAATTAACAACCTGTTCAACTCTGGATCAACAACCCGTTCAACTCTGGATCAACAACCCGTTTAACCCTGAATCAACAGTACGTTTCATCCTGAATTAAAACCCTTTTTATCCTGAGTCAACGGCCAGTTTAACCTTCAACACACAGCCAGACTATAAATAATAAATATAAATAAATACATAAATCAACAGTGTATTTACTCCTAAATTAGCAAACTGTTTAATCCTGAATCAGTTATTTAATTTTGAGTAAAGAGCCCGTTGACATCTACAGTCTTAAATCCTGAGACAACAAGCGTTTAAACTTTCACTTAAAATCCTTAAATGAACTACACATTTGACTACTCCAGATGACTCCCGCGGGCTATGTTATAACTGATTTGTTTATGGAGAAGTTGGCTCAATGGGGAATTAGTGCTGCTAAACTGAAGAGAAGGTCAGACAAAACAAAGACTAAGATCTGCTGGAAGGATCAACAACCACAGCAATATCTAAAAACAGAAACTGGGTTAGATTAGATTACTTTGTAAATAGCTCAGATGATTCTCAGATGATGCTATTTTAGCCAGCATATAGCAACTGTACTGTGCAGTCTGTGATATTAACAGTAAAAACTGCACTTTAGGTCCTTATATTTAGCGTTTATAAGCAGTGTATAAACAGCTAATAAATATATTATAACACATTGTAATGTTATGTTATGATGATTTAAGTTTTTCCTCCAAACTTTCACTCAAATTAAATCCTGCAATGTGTGAAATATCACAGATTGATGGGACCTAACGCAGGAAGGGGAGATTTTTCCATTACAGCCAAAAGCAGATTTATTTGAACAAGTCAGATAACTGTGTAAAGATTTAAGTGGCCAAGCTCTTATGAGGTCAAGAATCTGCAAAACTAACAGGCAGCTGGGTCATTGCTTGCATTTAAGAGGTCAGAGTTGACAGCGAGGCCTCTGGTTTAATATGTCTGACGGACAGAGGAGGACAGTTAGCTGGAGGACAGCAGTGGAGAGTAAGTGCTGGAACTTGGCAGCGGAGCGTTGCAGTGCTGGATAACAGACAGCTCTGAGCGGCTGATAGCTGCAGCCCGGAGTGGAGGCCAGCGGGGAGGTTTGGCAGGACTGGAAACATCAGCACTAAGCTAAATTTGGTAAGAAGATGAGGAGCTGTGGAGGAGATACTGAGCAGACAAAAACCTAAACTTCCATCTGGAAAACCACAGTACTGCTGCATTAAAGTACAATTCCAGTGTGACTTTTTTTTTTTTTTTACATCCCACTCATCGCCTCAGGAAACATTTGCCATTTTGCCTTCTACTCTAAAACACTGTAAATATCACATGTTACTCAGGAGTAAAAATGATGGCAGCCACTGAAGGGACTGACTGTAAAAGTCGACTTTTTGCTTGTTGTTGTATAATTTATTCTGAAGAGGAAAAAATTGAAATGCAATAACAACCCAGACTGAAACTTCTTTTCACTGTTATATACTTTAACCATCTCTACTGAACTGGACAAGAGCTGAAAATGTGATTTGTATCTGGCATGGAATGGGATTTGATCATTTCCTCATGGACCCAGATGGATTTGGTGTATAGAAAATATCAACTTTCAGCTCAGCTAACCATCATTGATATGAAAACACATTTGAGCTAGCTAGTGTTAGCTACCCAGCAGGTAGAGCCAAACTGAACAACTGGTTTCAAGCGTTGAAGAGCTGGGAGTCGACTGAACGGTTTCCAGAGATGAGACCTCTTCAATTAACACAAACAGAGAGCACAGATCAGTGTGGAGAGACATTTTCAGTCTGTCCTTCTCCTAAATGTGTCTGTTAACTTCACAACTAGATATCCAGAGCTAGGGAGGAGTTCTGATCGCTGGTTTCCATTTTGGATCTGGTTCCCGGTTGGCAAAACACCCGGATTCCTTAAACTCAGATGCTGACAAATCTCTTCTCAAGCCTTTAATCAACATTTCATGTATGATGCTGCTCGGCTCGTTTTCAGGTTGTGAACGTTAACCAGTCCGCTGCTCAAAACTGTCACGTTTCTACCAACAAGAGGTGATCTCTGAGCGGTGCTTATTTTAACCAAGTCACCACAGACATAAACCGCAGCAGGTGCACATATAGTCTAACTATTCATTTCACAGTTTACTGGACTGTTGTGTGTGTGCTACTTTAACAGTAACCTTTTTGATTTTTTTACACTTTGTGCAAAAACAAAAATATAGATATAACGCCCATCCAAACACTGAGCAGTTTATTATATTTAGTTAAGTGAACAAAAAAGGTTAAACCTTGAAATAAGAATCTTGATTTTTATGATTTAGATATTTCACACATGGTGCAAAGGGAGAAATGCTCTGAAACTAATTCTAATATATTGCGCAACCCAACAGTAGCATAAGGCTGTGAACATTAACATCAGCATCTTTGCAAAACGAGGCTGCTGGTTAGTTATCTCTCTCTCTCTCTCTCTCTCTCTCAGTTCGTTCAGGGTAAGTGACACTAAACTAGGAGGTTATTTTAGGGAGAGTCTGAGGGAAAAGACACAGCAATTTCCTGTTCCACAGTAAACTCCAACTGGAAACAATCATTAATTTCGTCAGACTGAGAGAGAGAGGACAGTGAAAACGTTACTGAATGGGTCGACTAAAACACACAAACCAGCTCTTTGTTACTAGTCTGGATGTTCTATAGATTTTTATTTAATATTTATTCTGCTTTGTGAAAGCTACAGACTCACTTCAGTTTTACACATGAAAGGTCAGTTAACTTGTCAGGAGGAGTAGTTCTCAGCCTGTGGAGGAGCTTTGTGAAGCGTGAAAAAACCCTGATGATGTCAGAGGGTCTAACAAAAAAGATGCTGCTTGTTGCATTGTGGGAAATGTAGGATCCAGTGTTTCTTGGGGTTTGACTGTGAGATCTCATATCCAGTTACACATTTTCTGTAAATTCAGTGAGTAAATAGTTTATATAAATGACCGAATGGAGAGACCTATTGTGTAGGTGGTAAGAGAGGTTAGTGGTTTTTGAGTCTGTTGTGGGGATCGGTCTGCAACATGATCTGTAAAGTATGGTTTTGTGGTTTTGCTCCTTGTTTTGTCTCGGCTGGTCGGAGTCCTCCTGTTCGGAATTAACCCTTTCTGTGTCACGTTCGCTCTCCTCCGTGTTTGTCAGTGTTGCCTTCGTGCAAATTTCCTGCCAGCATCCGTGTTGTGCAGAAGAACACAAAGCATTGTCCAAGTGACAGAAAGATATTGCTGTAAAGATACATATATATATATGTATCATCATATCGCACAGCCATAGTCTGACTCACACTAGGAACTAAAAGTCAGGATAACTCGATCTCTCCCTGCTTTGTTTTCCGTCTCCTCTGAGTCTCACAACTTTAAAGAAATCACTGCGGTGCAGCTTTTCACAGTGTCACATTAATACCTCACCAATCCACAGACAGAGTGCAGAAGACCTTTCAGTTATCAACAGGATTAGGTGAGATCATCCGCAGCTTGAGGATTCAAATTCTGAGTCTCAATCCAGCATTACATTTATATTTTTTTGCTCTTTATTTAACCAGAAGAGTCGCATTCGTCTCTGGTTAAAATTACAGCACAGTTATGTTCCCAGAGCCAACACACACAAAGGAGAGATGAATAGAAAAAGAAGAGAACGGCATTATAACTCAATATTTTACTGAAAGGTTGCTTAAGTGTTCTTTAGCAACGTACGTAGTGTTCAAACATGTTAAACAGATTAAAACATGAATCCTGTCTGCTTCCTCTTACCTTCTCACCGCCGACGACTTTCTTCAGGTTTCGGCATTCACCGTTGTCCACCTCCTCTTGCTCCGTTGTCATGGCGACAGGCTGGCCAATCCCCGCCGAGTCCAGTGCCATATTTCCGAGCTGCTCGGCTGCAGCTAACTCAGGGTTTTGTTGGCCCTCGAACGGGCTGCTGCGAGGGGCCCCTAAAGGCAGGATGGGGGCCCCGGACTCTTTCTCAGTGTTAACCACAACCTCCATTTTCTCTTTCTTAGTTTTCCCAGACACCCCGTCCTTGTCCTTTTTTACAGCTGGGAGGGTACGCGAGGGTTTACTAGACTTGTCAGTTCCCTTAGTCGGGGTGGAGTTGGGGTTCTGGGGTGGCGGGTCCCCAGGGGCCCGACCTTGAACCTCCTTCTTGGCGCCGTCTGAGACCGGGGCCTTAACGCTCTCCTTAGAGTTTTTACTACGTTTGGATTTGGATTTGCTCTCTTTGCCCTGCGCGGCGGCTACAGGACTAACGAACTTTATATTGTCAGGTAAAGCAGCCACAGCGCTGGGAGGGGCGGCCATGCCCCCTCCCTCCTTACTGCTAGACATCTCTAGTTTGTCCTTCTCCAAGTCGGCGTCCAGGTCGATGATCAGATTGCCAACACCGATATCCCACTCATCGCCACTGTCGTACGTGTCCACCGCGTTGGAGTCCACACCTTTCCCGCCTGCAGGGCCGCTGCTGAGGGACATCTTAGTAGGAGCGTCCCGGAGCGCCGCAGGAGGGCCGCAGGAGGGCCGCGCTCCTCCCAGCCGCAGGACGCCTCCTCAGGGCAGGACCCCGCGCCTCCTCCCTGCTCCCCACATCGCCTCCTGCACACAGGACGAACAACAACAGGTCAGCGATGGAGGAACCAGCAGCAACAGGCAAGAAAACAAATATTATCAACCAGTTTAATAACTTTTTCTAATAGTGAATAATCATTTTGTCCATAAAGTGTTGGAAAATGGTGAAAACGGCAACACTTGTCCCACTATTTTTGATTTATAATCAGCATACAAACAGTTGATAAATGTTTATAACACACTATAATGTAGTTGTAAAGCAGATATCAGTGTTTATGAATGTATTTGTCAACAATTATAACTCCTGTGGGCACAGATATCAGGATAAAATGTCCTTATATCTGCTTATACCTACATTATAAGCCAAAAATCCTACTACCATCCTGAACATAAAGAAGATTAAGATCAACGTTAAATATAGATAAAAATGAAGCACACTTCCTCTTTAGATTTTCAGTGGTCACAAGAGTAAATGAGTCTAAAGCGCCGTGCTTTTATTTTGAACATCCTGCAGCAGCAGCAGCCTGAAGTAGGAGATCAGGACAACGACCAACACGACATTACAAGAAAAAGATTAAATCTAATCGATACATATTACAGCGTCTGCCCTC
This sequence comes from Thunnus maccoyii, assembly GCF_910596095.1. NCBI lineage: Eukaryota > Metazoa > Chordata > Actinopteri > Scombriformes > Scombridae > Thunnus > Thunnus maccoyii. The sequence goes on from NC_056537.1 coordinate 4,471,911, forward strand.
CTCCACCCCCCACGTGCTTTCAACAGCATCAGACAGATGATATGAGAAAACCGTCTGGCATGCAAACAGAAAGGAGACAGAAAGCGAAGGTGTTTCCTGAGAATATTTGAGGCCTATATTTCAGACTTGCGAGCGAGTTGCAGAAAAAAGTAGGAGTGAAACTGTCCTGGAGGCTTTGAAGGCCTGTTTGTTGTGATCACAGTTGGTCTGGTTCCTTCCTGTCGACTGGTTGGTTTTTTGTTTGTTTTTTTTTTTTGTTTGTTTTTGGGACAGACTGGTGAAGCGGGTGGGGGAGAGGTTTATTAAAACACATAAAGGCTGTATTGTGCAACAGTCAAAGTTTTTCAATACAACATCTGAAAATAGTAAAAAATAAAAAAAAAAATAAAAAAAAAAGTCCATCGCAGTGTCCTAGAGCACACGGTGATGTCATCGGATAGCTTGTTTTGTTCAACCAACAGTCCAAAACCCTAAAATACTACATTTACTATGATATAAGACAGTGTTTCCCATACATTCATTTATTAATGGCAGCCTGCCACAATATCATAATTACACCACATATTGATTTTCTATTTTAGTAGCTGCGTCTCTCTCTCCCTCTCTCTCTCTTTCTCTCACAAACGTATGACAGCGGACCGTGTGTGACTAGCAGGATGTTACATCCTCCGGTACAGTAGGTGGCAGTATGCGCCTTTAACGTTGGTTTATAGTCCTCTGGTAAAACCGAAGGAGAAGGAGAAGGAGAAGGAGAAGGAGAAGAAGAAGAAGAAGAAGAAGAAGAAGAAGAAGAAGAGGGTTATATATGTGCTTTTCATTAAGCTAACGTGTCTCCTCGCTTCCCTCATTCGCGTCTCTTCCTCGTGTCTCAGCTCCTCCCGACGAGGAGGTGCGAGGACGGAGGAGTTTAATTCACCAAACGGGACGCTCACTCCTGCGTCACTTTGAAGAGACGACAAGTATTCATGACGTACATCATCGTAAATGTCAAATATAAGTCAGCTATCAATATGTAGAAATGATCAAAACTCTACAGTTTAAACTTTAATTTCATGTGCAGTTAATTAACACTTTAAACTGTTACGTAATCATTTCTACAGCAGCGTCCGGCTGTCACACCATAAGACACAAATAGACAATTTAAACCGTTAATTACTGAAAGAACAGAAGCGACTTAAAGTAGCAGTAAAAACAGCTGCAGGATGTGTCTAAATAAAATATGGCTTATCTAGTTTGTGAAAGTCTGACATAATTTTCAGGCTTAGGATGATTTTATAGGAGACACACAGCTGTGCGGAGTCATATTTTCCTGAAGGAGCTGAGATGTATTTGAAACGGAAAAGAAGAGAAGGAGAAGCCTTCTGGCTTCTGAGGAACAATAATAAAATCACAAGAGTGTTTTTTATGATTAGTTCATGATTTACTAATTTTTATTTTATTAATAAATATAAAAAGCTGCTGTTGGTGGTGTCATTAACGTATATTAACATAACGACATTAAAGCCGTTTCCACAACAGCCAGACTGTTTACTGTCCCGTCAGATCAGCTGACCGATCAATACATTCGATCAAAGAGGTGTTGCCATCCTCTCTCTTCCTGTCCTTGAGGTGCATCTAAGGTGGAAGATCCTTGACGATGACGGAAGGAGAGCGGTTTCCGGGTCACGGCCGGAGGACGCGAGGAAATTAGCATAAATTAGCTTAATGAAAAGAGCCCCAGCTTTTCCCGCTTATCCCCTCAGAGAAGTAGGCTGGTCGAATCAATCTGGTTGGATCATCAACACCTCTGCACAATATGTCCGACACTGATGCATTCAAGTTAACCCTGATAAGTCGGTCTATCTATGTTCTCAACACAATCTCGGAGATCTAACTCTTCACAGAAGTTATTAACAAGCATGCAGGGCTCCGACAGACGTTAAATTAACTTTGTCAGCTGCCGCCACACATAGATTCTACTTCTGTAGGAAACACTGTAAGATGAAGTAAAGCAGGTAATTCTCACATTTGAGAACCTGGAACCATTAAATATCTGTTGTTTCTGCTTCAAAAACGATGATCTATCTGTAATATTTATCTGTGAATGCAGAATATCCAGCCTGTAAAATGTTAAAATCCTGAGCTTTCATCATCAGGAGAACTGTTTCCAGTTTTCTTCATCCTGACTAATGAAGAGCTGTCAACTTTTAGTCAAATTCCAGAAATGTGTCACAACTTCCCAAACAAGCTCCTAATCAATCACACAACTTATCTAATCTAAAAAAAGTGAAAGTGAAAAATCTCAACACTCGTCTGCACTCGATGGAAGTGTAAACAGGGACGCCGAGTCCGTGGAGCTTATTGTGTTTGATGGATTGAGGTTTGGAGGGATAAACAGCTGCTTTTCTTGTTTTAGCCTCCATCATTCACACCGGCTTCATCCTCTGCAGTAACCCTGACGCTCGCCATCATCAGCCAAAAACGATGACTGCGCCTTTCCACCCGCCGCTGAGCCCCCGTTCGTCTGTCGGCAGGATAATTTGAAAACATTTTCTCAGATCACCATGAAATTAATTTGACAGGGGAGGCTTGGATCCAGGAACAGCACTGTTGGACAAATATAGATTTTTTTTTTGAGCCCAAACAGAGACAAAGATCTGATTCTAAAATCCCCACAGGATGTTCTACGAGGTCAAGAAATCTATTTTGAAAACTTGAAGCTATGGGAGTGATGTGTTTAGGTCCTGTCAGCGGAAGTTTGTGTTAATAAAAAGAGACGTTAACGGCTGATTTTAGTCAGAAACTGAAACTTAACGAGGTCAAAAACTGAATTACTATCTCGTATCATTTCAGAGCTGAAAGAACTAAATCGTGTTATCGATCGGCGTTCGTCGTCTGCAGCTTTTTATTTGTGAAGATTTGATGCTTTTCTTTGTCGTATGTGAGAATAAACTGGATTCAGGCTGCAACTAATTCATCGTTCTGTCAATAAAATGCCAGAAAAACGTCTTAAAGCTCAAAGAGACGAATATTTTGTGTGATCAACAGTCATAAAATCCAAAAGATAGTCAGTTTTCTATTATGCATGACAGAGAAGCTTCAAATTATCACATTTGTGAATCTGCAAACTAAAACCAATTGAATCCTGCATGCGGCTGAAATTAAGTCTAAAAAAAAACAACCAGAAATAAGATTTGAATGTGTGATTCAAACACTGGCAACAACAACAACAACAACAACAGGATTTTGAATCAACCACACATGAAGCTGCAGCTGTTTATCGTGTGTGAATCAACAATAAAAGAACATATATTCACATATGAGTCATGTTTAGAAGGATTAAAATAAGCTGTTATAACATCAGATACAATCCTAAACTGTGTTAGAAATCTATTATATTCATAAATTAAACAACAACAAAACCACTGAGCCATGGTTTATAGTAAGCAGAGAGACAACAGTCCTGAATAAAAACTTATCATTCGGCTCTTGATTAAAATCTGCGTATGAAGCCGTTTTCTACAATCTGTACACAGGAAGTCAAAAGTTCATTCCGACATTTATTACCTCCTGCCGTAAACAAAACAACGATCATTTGTGTGATTTGATGCCGTTTCCTGTCAGAGGAGGCTTCATATTTTTTGCTGACTCTACTCCCTCCTCAAAGTCAGCAGGCTGACCTTTGACCTCCCGTGTGGCGGGAGCAGTTACTTAACACCCTAACTGCCCAGCTCCGGCCAATCAGATGTTGAATCCTTCTTCTCCGCCTGAATGGCTGAGAGGCCAGATGGTCAGACAGGAGGGGAGGGAGGGGAGGGGCAGGGGGGGGGCAACGCTAATCCTGCTGCTAATAACACGACTTCAAATGCTCCGACGACACACACGTCGACCGCTCTGACAACACAGAGTAAACACACACACACACACGGGAGGCTTATATCAAAACACACGGCAAACACGAACCCAGCGCTCAACAAACACACAGCAGAGACAGAAAGTGTAGAGCAAACAGATGATGAGTTGGATCAGATGACATAAAGTGCACTTTTCAAAATGGTGAAAGACTATTTGTTTTAGTTAGTTTGTTGTAGGATCATTTTCAGACAAGACTGTTTCATTTGACTCTCATAGATCTGTTGATTTAATCTATAAAATATAAAGTTTGTATATAAAAAAACAGAGAAAAGTGGAAAAGTCTCACAATTGAAAAGCTTGGACCTTGATAAATGATTTACATTTAATCAATTCTCAAAAGTGTTTAATTCTCTATTGATAGATCAACAAACCTCAACACTTCCTAGTAGTTGGTGCTAGCAAGGCTGCAGCTAAAGCTAATTTTTTACAATCCAAGTGTTTTTAAATCTCTAAAACATCAAAAAAACAGTGAGATATGTGTCACTTTCCACTAATCCAAAGTGAATTCTTCTAATTACTTCCTCTGACTGACTGACAGCCAAAAAAACCCCCAAAGATATTTAATTTGCACTGATACAAAGCAGAGAAAAGCAATAAATAAATCCTCACATGTGTGAAGCTGGAAGCAGCAGAATGTTTTGCACTTTGACTTGATAAATGACTCAAACAATTCAAAATCGGCAATAAAAATTGTTTTTGGATAAATTTCTGTCAATTGACTAATGGATTAAACGACTAATCATTTCAGCTCTGACACACAGAGTATCTGAGATTGTACTGAGAGTTGGCATCACATGATCTGATTGGTCAGATTTATAAGGTTGTTTTCTTCTTAACCGACACTCAGCCCTGTGATTGATTAAATGACTGATCATTTCAACATTAAAATGATTTAAAAAGCTAACTGTTAGGCAGTTACTGGGATGCTGTATGTATCTCTGGATGGAAGCTGCTGTGTTTGTACTTTCAGCGGTGAACATGAAGTCTACACAGTTCTCATGCTGAGCTTCTGCTGTTCGAACCGGCGCACTCGTTCTTAAGCCGCTTGTGTTAAAATGACTGAGTGGATTAGCTGGTGGCATCCAGACTGCAGAGGCTGTTTTCAGATCAGACTTTCTGCTCCACTGCCTCTAATGCCACACTTAATTAAAGGCGGCGTGGTGGCAGGACCTCCACAGGGCTACCCGCTCATCCGAGCTCCCTGCCCCGACCGTCAGCCACAGAGGAGCCTCTTTATATGGAAATGAGCCCGAGACGCTCCAGCCGAGGCGAGCCAGGCGGGCTTCTCACCAACAGCAGGACAAATCATCCGGCCGCCCTGATGGAAACTTGGCCTGAGCGATTCCACAACTCAACACAGACCAGACTGAACGCTAGCGAGGCCTCTTCTGACTCAACTGGGCTGTAAACTACATGTCCCAGGAAGGCAGGGTGAATCGTCGCCCAGATATTAACACGCTGTCAGAGCGCCGGGTGATTTACAGCAGGCTGTGCTGCGCTGCAGGAGCGAGAAGACGAGGCTGGGAAGTCGCCAGCTACAGCTGAGCAGCTGCTGCTACCCTGGCTCTGTGTGGACGGCTGGTAAACTGGTTCCATGTAAACTGGTACGGAGGTGGATTTGAGACTCTGGTTCCAGTGGTGGACGACCTGAACTGACAGCATGTCGACATTATAGATTCTTAGAGATGCTGACTGTTTTTCCCCCCTGTTCAAAAAGATTATAACCTCATAAAAGTTATAAAAACCAGGATCTACAGTTGCCTTTTGTCTTTACTATATGGAGGTTTAGATGTTATGTTCTCTGCAAAGCATCTGAAGGAGTAAAACTAATCAATAAACACAGTATAGTTTGGCTTTTCAGTCACAGCACAAAGACAGAGACAGAAAATTAAGAAAGTAATGGAAATCACTTCAAAATGTCAAATCCACATCGCAAATTTGAGTGTTTTAAACATCGAATAATCATATATATGAGCTGATACTACATTTATAATACATAAACTAACAATCTTGATCCTTAAAGTTTGTTTTTTAAACAATTGTGACGCAGATACACACTGAACAAGACATTTTACAGTTGAAGAAAATCAACTGTCAGCGCTCTCTAGAGGACAAACGTTTCTTTCTTAAAGCTAGTTTGGCGTTTCTGAGTCACTACAGGAGGTTTTTTGTGATTATTGCAGCCAAAAAATGCTTGATTTTGCAGAAGGTTTTCTCAAAAATTGTGAGACAATTTGCAATTTTTGCATCTGCATATGTGATCTTTTTGCAGTAAAATTGTGTCAATGGGGAAAAACTGCAAGAAAATATAATAATACGATTTCATTAATTACCGATGAAGAGTCATATGTAATCACTTCCTTCAATGAAAAGAATCCTGCATGTCACCAAAACAACTATATTTCAGTATTAATATTCTAACTTATTTTCTTGTGTTTATGTTTCATTTATAAGCCTTTATTAAATAAACTTTAAGCTCAACATTAGCACCAAATAAAATCAGTTAATAAAGCCATTAAAATAAACATAGTTTCATCTCCAAAGTGCCCATTTTTATGTTTGAGCTAGATTATGCTCATCTGAACAACATCAGCTTGTATTCTTCTGACTGACTGAATGCAAACTGCAGCGTAGTGCAGGTTACAACCAAAACCAAGGTGCAATAAGTGACACCTGCAGCGGAGTGCACAACTCATGTATGAAACCATGGTTGAGTATTCTCTGAATCATCCTCCATCTGTCCTCTCAGAGTCGTTGGCTGTGGTGAAATCAAGGCTCAGAGGTTTTGTAGTTTTTTCTGCTACTTGCTGAATGTGCTGCGATGACACGAAGTTACCGCGACACGAAAAGGCAACTATTGGTCCAAATCACCGGCAGTCTGCTGATGAGGTCGTTTCATGTTGAAAAGTTGTGGTAATTAAGCAAAACTGAAAGCGCAAAGAGATTTCTTGACTTTGTGTTAATAACTGTGATCGCAGAATCGCATTTTCCTAGAAGGACTGATTCATGTTGTGTAATTTTTTTTACTTATCGGCTGACACATACACCAATACGATGTATCTGCAATGAGATCATATCAGCCTGGACTTTTCAAGCAGTCTAATCCAAATATTTTTTGTTTTCATTTGTGATAACTTCATCGAATCCAGCCAAACGTACATGTTTCTTCTGTAGGAGTCACTCGACACTACACAGATGTCCGAGTTCTACCAAGATACATAGTCATACATCATCAACCCAATGCCCCGTGTTATTTCATTATCAATTAAGCTGCCAATTATTTTTATAACTAATGCCTGAGTCAAAGTTTACATCTTCAAATTCCTTCCAAAACCCAAAAATATTCAGTTTACCATCATGTACGACAAAGAAAAGCATCAAATACTCACATCTGAGGATCTGAAAAGAGAATATTTTTGGCATCTTTGCATTAAAGAATATAAAATGACTATTTAATTATCAAAATATTTTAGAGCTGCAACAATTAGTCGATTAAGTGATTAGTCAGTCGGCAGAAAACTTAATCTATTAACTATTTTGATATTTAGATTATCTTTTTTTAAGCAAAAATGCAAAAAAAATCTGGTTTTAGCTTCTCAAATTCTGTTTTATATAAATGTTAATTCAATATTTTTGGACTGTTGGACAAAACAAGACATTTAAAGACGCCGTGTTGAGCTGTGGAAGATTACAACAAGCATTTTTCACTATTATCTGACATTTTATGGACTGAACGACTAATCGAGAAACTAATCTGCAGATTAATTGATAAGGGCCGTAAAGTAGGAGACAATTCATCCTTAGTCGATCGACTAATTGGCTAATTTTTGCAGCTCAAAATAGGGATGAACTGGATTGAACTGTTGAGATCGGAGTGTTTTTGGAAGAAGATTAAATAAAGACAGTTAAGTTAGTTATCAAAACATTTCTTGTGTTGATGGAAAGGCCTCTGTAACACTTGGTTTCAGGTACCGACATGCTGCTGCTGCTACAGTTCACAGAAAATCAAGTACTGTGTAAGTACAGATACCATCAGCCCGTTCTCATGAGAAACCTCTATGGTGAGTTTATTTCAACCAATCAGATTCCACCAAACGCACAGGAACACACCTGCATTGTACACACCAGCCATTAAATCAGCCTTATTCAAATGTGACCTGTCCAACACGTCGCTGCAAGCGATCGCCTGAGAGCGCCGACTGCGACGTGTTTGTTTAGTGACACTCTGCACGACGAGGCAGTTTGCAAATCGCAGGTTCACTATGAGAGCAGGAGGCGTCTGTGTATTTATAGTCCCTGCTGTCAGACAGGAGCACAAATCCTCTCAGTATTCAAGCAGGAGGGGGGGGGGGGGGGGGGGGGGGGGGGGACGGTAATTCAATGTTATCATTTACTGTCTCCATACAACCACATTATGACAATATACTCAGACTGAGAGTTCACAGTACACTGTTCTCATGCCTGCAGAAACCATAAGTTTAAAGGGGAACTCCACAGATTTTCCACTATCTAGTGTCTGTGTAGACACTTTTAAGAGAAAACACACAACTCGGCAAAAATAGAGTTTAAAATGATTCTGATACATTTATTAATTTGATCCAGCGAATCTGTTCTCAAACTGATTCATCATAGAAAATAGTCTTAAAAGAGAAACGCAGCAAATCAACCAAAACCCAGGTGACGAATCAGGGAGTCGATACATCTGCAAACCAAGTGCAAAAGCTGCAGCTGTTTGCAATGCAATTATCAAAGCCAACGATCAGAACATATTTTTTGGATATATTCTGCCTGTGTGAACACACCAAGCTTCACCTTGGGGAGACGATGATTTTTCAAACAAAAATGCCAAACATTTCCTGTTTCCAGCCTCCACTTTGTCATATGACAGTAAATTAAATATCTTAAAGTTACACAAAAAAAGCAAATTGAAGACATCACCGCAGCCTCTGAGACATTGTGAATGTAATTTTTTTTACTATCTTTTAACATGCAACAATTAGGGCTGCAACTAACACTTCATTATCGATTAATCTGTTGATTAATTTCTCGATTAATTGATGAGTTGCTCTCTAAAATGTCAGAAAATGGTGACGAAGCCCAAGCTGACGTCCTCAAATGTCTTGTTTTGTGCTGACCAACAGTCGACAACCCAAAAATATTTAGTCAACTGTCAAAGAAGACTAAAGAAACCAGAAAATAATCACATTTGAGAAGCTGGATTCAGAGAATTAGGGATGAAATCCATTCAATATGTTGTCGCTCTTGTTTTCCATCAGCTGAATCCAGCGGAATAATAAATGCAGCAGAGTTCAGACAGCCAGAAACCAAAAAAAAAAAAAAAAAACTGTTGAGGTAACTCATACGTCAGAACAGAAATAAGAAGCCGAGATGTTCAGGAATCAAGACACACCTGCAGACACACCTGGATACTGTTAAGATAATGTAAACAGGGATACGAATGTTTTTATTTCTTAAGTTGGAACTGAATAAAGACCAGATGCTGCTCCGCTGGGAAGACAGTTGACAGCACCGCCTTCGTTGCCGTGTAAAGTATCCATTAAGTGGCTTGAAGTCAAAAGTCAACTGGTTTAGAGGCGACCTGGTGGTCTCGGGGTTAACAGCACCCAGTCCGTCCCTTCAGTTCCTGTTTTCTCTCTACTGTTGGCTGCGATGAAGGAAAAAGTAATTTAAAAAAAAAAGGCAAATGGTTGAAACGGTGACACTAACCTTTTAAAACTCTTTTAACTAAATTGATGTGAAGAAGACGTAAAATCGTGTAGAAACCGTTTCATCAAATTCCCAAAACTATTCCTCACCACGCTAACAAGCTAACGTCATATTCTTTATCCAACTCTCACCAGCACCATCTTCCCTATAAAGCTAAAAGGTCACACTTTTAGCGGTTTTCCCCCTGGGTCAGCTGACCTCAAACCACCCTGGTCAAGAGCCACTCTTTCTCCTTTAGAGGTCAAAGGTCGGGGTTCAACTAATGCTGCTTCACATCTAGATAATCGTGTTGGACGCTAAGCTGAACCAAACATAAATACGTCGTAAACATGACAACAAGACCGCGACCTTCAACTAGCAGGTTGTGGACATTCAAAGACGTCACATTGAGCTTTGGGAATTTATGGACCAAACAACTAATTGATTAATCAAAAAATATAAGCGACAGATTAGATCAATAATGAAAATAATCGTTTTTCAAGCAAAAATACAAAATATTTGATGGTTAAACTTCTTAAAATGTGAAGATTTGCAGGTTTTTCTTTTCATATATGACAGTTAAATAAACATCTTAACACGTCAGACTGTTAGTCAGCCAAAACAAACCAACTGAAGACATCACTGAGGCCTCTGAGGTATTGTTAACGCCATTTTTTTTAACATTTCATAGACTAATTAAGAGAATTCTCAGCAGATTAATGGAGTTGCAGTCCTGCTTTATTATGTTGTTGTTGTTCATTTCTTCCAGACAGCAGTGCAGCAGCAGGTTTGTACTCTGTTGTTCAGTCTAGATTTATTCTTTTTTAGGCCTCTGACAGGACATTGTTATCCTGATATTAAACAGTGGAAATATTAATTGTGCTGGCGACGGCCATATTAGCGGATTCGCTGTTGCCAGGAATAACAATCCAGCCTGTCTCTGGGATAGTTTGTTAAAAATGGCTCTCATCTCTCGGTTGCTAACACCACCAGGCTACAACTTTTACTACTTTTGTTTCCAGTGGGCTGTAAATCCCGTAATCCACTAACCGCTTTCACTGCTCCCGCAGCCTGGTGGATGTTAACACTCTGCCTGGTACCTGCAGAGGAGACAAAGAGTTTCTCTTCTGTTTAAAGTGTCTTGAAGCTGCCAAATGTTCTTAGCCGCCAAAGATTTTTCTTTTTTTTTTTGAAAGTTTACAGAGTGCAGAGCAGGGAGAGCCGGAGCAGAATGAGAAGATAATAAACAGCTGAAGCACTCGATGAGGAGAAATGACGAGACTATATAAATAGTAAATCCCACCTTTATGGTTTTATAGCCAGTGATAAATGTCTCCGTGTGGTTATCATCCGCAAGCTGAACATAACTGAAGAAGAAGATGGAAAGGGAGGAAGTGAAAAGAGCAGGAATGAGGAGGATTTAACAGCAGCTTCATGTCTGTGGAGACACATTTTTACAGATTTTATGGACTTAACCATTAATTTATGAATCCAAAAAGATGGATTGATAATAAAAAATTGTGAGGAAAATCCCTGGGTAATTTATTGATATAATAATATATAATAATTCATAGTTCGCAGCGGACTATTGTTGCACAAACACAACGCTAGATGGAATCACCAGTGAGAGGAGAAGCTTTACACTGGAAATAGTTTGGCTTCTTCACTTTATGCAAAAACGTCTATTTCTTCAACATGTTGCATGTTTCCATGATTAATAAAAACTGTGAGCAAAAGCATTTTTAGTCTTTTTATGTGATTTGTGGACAGTAAGAAAGATCCTTTTATTACCAGTGACACTATCAGTTTAACTGGGAGCTTTTCTGACTATTTCACAGATAAAAACATCTGAAACCGTCTGCTTTACCTTTCAGACGTCTGTACAGCTCCATCACGACTTTAATCTGTGCAGCTCACTGCCAGTATAAAAGTATGTATGTACATTTTTCTCTGTAAAAATTGAATTCATCTTAAGACCCTTTAAGGCTTTAAATTTATATAATAAGACCTGCAGACCGACCGCGCCGCCTGCCAAAAAGCCTGTTTTCTGATTGAATCAGTTTTCCCTGAAGAGGAAATGATCTGTCTGTAGAGCAGAGACGTCCACTTCTGATCTGTCCTGCCTCCCTTCAGCTGTCTGCACATCACCCCTGCACGTCCTCTATTCTGCAAAGCCTCGTTCAGACCGGCTCTTATTGTTGTTTTTGTGTAGGCGAGTCAGTAAAGGACGTCGACTGGTTCAGAAATACATCAGAATCTAATCTAAATTTCCCAGGTTTCCAGTAATTACACTAGAGCTGTAAATCTATGAGCACTATCAACCATTCGCAGGAAATCCAAGAAAACATTATCAAAAAAGGTAAGTAGATACTGCAGCCAATCCGGGCATATTTTAAAAAGATCGTTATCGGCTAAAATAAACCCGATCAAATGCTGATCCTTTCTTTACTGGATCTCAGCCTGCAGACAGCTCAGTTTTAACATTTCACTGCATTCACTAGTGAAAATTAAGAGCGTGTGAATGTCAAAAATTATTTGGTCGAACTGTGTAGAGCTGCAACCGATCGACAATGAAATCGAAACTATTTTGATAACTGATTAATCATTTTGAGTCATTTTTTGCTTCCCAAATCTGAATATTTTCTGGTTTATTTACTCTTCTCTAACACTAAACTAAATATCTTTGGCTTGCTGGCTTTGGCTTCAGGACGTCACCTCGGGCTTCGGAAAACAGTGATGAACATTTTTGCCGTTTTCAGACATTTTATAAACCAACCGATTAATCGACATTGATAATAATCTTTAGTTGCAGCCCTACATTGCTGCAACAAGCTCTGACACCTGGATTATTAAGTCTTATTATCTCTACTCTCTCCTTCTTATCACCAAACATCAGTAAACCAAACATTCAGGCAGCATCTTATAGAAGAAGCTCCACTCCGCTGTACAATCAAAGAGTGTTTCTGTAGTTCCAACAGAGTGGAGCGTCTTCTCTCTCTAGAGGATCACATCGCATCGGTTTCAGGAGTCACATTCTCCACTTCAACTTCCATTCAGATAAGATCAAAAATTGTATATATAGTTATTAATAATTAATAGTTTTGAGCCTGGACCTTCAGTATCTGGATCGAGTAGCTCGTGGTGTGTTAAATGTCGACTACAGCTGTTATCTGAATGTGACAGATACGCATTAATCATCACTATCTTCTACTGCTAAGGACAGAATTATTTTTACTGTGTATACTGAGCATTAAACATTATCTCAGGATGAATTAAGTTCTTTATTTTATCTTTTTCAGGTTGTAGATTGAGTGTGTGCTGAGCTGCTGTAGATAAGTTTCAGATTGGACCTTAAACCTTATTAAAAACTTGTTCAGGACACCTCGATAATATGAAAGTAGAGATGCACTGATCCACTTTTTCAGTCCTGATCCGATTCTGATACCTGAATTTGGATATCTGCCAAAACTGATACCAATACTGATACCACAGCTCTTTTTTCTTGCATATTATTATCATTATTATTATTATTATTGCTGGTGTTGCTGGTATTAATGTGTAAGGTCACATGAGACTGTAGTAAACCACACAACACTTCTTATTAAAAGAGCAAAACATATATAAAGATGCATTAAATTTTAATGTATTCCAAAGCAATTTATTTATACTGGAGGTTAAGTAGGCTTCATATACAAACAGGTTTTCACAGTGTATATTTGAAGTGAAAGTACAAGAACTGTGTAGAGAAATAAATATCTACACTACCAGAAAACCTCATTAAATAAATTAAAAACAACTCTGTGCTTCAGAAACAACAGCATCACTGAACTCCAAGAGCATTTTAATGAAAATGGGAGCTGGATTAGCAGGAAAACACCAGCGTGAGTGATCCGAGGCTTTAAAAAAAAATTTCATTTAACATTGGCAGATTCTTCAGTATTTCCACTCTTTCTCTCTCTGCTGTCAGTCGATTCCTCTTCTCATCCGTAATGTTGGATGTGGCGCTAAACGGTCTTTCACTTTCGACACTGGTTGAGGAACTTTACCGCAGTGGCAGCGAGGATGGGAAAGCCATCACGGTTGTTTCCTCGGTACTGGAGAGGGCTGTCACGACGAAGAATCATTAGTTCTATCAAATATGTCCGCATTTGGACAGCAGCGCTCCTGCTACTCCCTGATCCAGGTCCGTCGAACAGACTCGTCAAGCTGCTCTTCCATGCGAAGGAACCTTTTCTCTGATTCTTCAGTTGATGACCTGTGCGGTGTTTCCTCCGTCTTCTCAATCTCTCATGTCAGGACATCTTTATCATGCTTGTCAATTTATGTAGCATATAAAGTATCTGACATAAAAAATAAAATGGGTTGAGTACAACGATCGTGTAGCCAAGACATTCCAGCACCAATCATGTGAAAATAAATCAACATGTCCTGACTAAAACTGTAAATTCTCTCTCTCTCTTTCAAAATGTATTTATTAGGATAAAGCCTTGAGATGAGTATAAAGTATATTAAAACAATAATTCAACTGTCATAACAATAAGACAGTCAACACACACACACACTTCTCCAAATGATTCACAAATATCCATTTTTAGGCTACAAATCAACATTTAGTTTTGGTTTTTTTAAAACGTAGTCAACATTAGGACATCAATAACAAATCTGTCTCACCTCTCTTTGTATTGAGGGTCAAGTAAAGTGGCAACCGAGTCGAGGGGATCACATCCGATGCTGCTGAATCATCTGCTGACAGCTTGTAGGAGTGTACTTTTCATTGTTTTGATTCCGCTGTTGGTATTATTCTCCCGGCAGAATAGAGGAAGTCGCTGAGCTGATGTTCCGGGTTCACATGTACTTTAGCCAGCGGGATCTTCCAGGCATTTTTTAGCATCTCTTTAATGGAGGCTGCTGTTGAACTGCTGGTGTGTGACCTCCCCTGCAATTTTTCACCTGAAGCAGGGCACTCTGTATCCCAGTTCAACCAGTGTACAGTGAAACTTATTGAAGACACTGGGTTCGACATCCGAGGTCCAAATATTAGCTGTAAAGCTCACAGATTTAACATGTTTTAACTGCGCTGCTAACTGTGATGACACTCGGTTGTATAGTTTGGGTACATCAGTCTCTGATATATATTTCCTGGATGGCACCTCGGCTCGAAATGTTCCAACAGGCTGCGACATCCGACATTTTCCTCACCAGATAGTGGTTGATGATCGAGTATGATGGAATAAAGCAACTTTGAAGAGACTCTGTAGTCCCTTTAGCCTTATTGTTGTCTGCTGGAAGTTTACCGTGACTCTAGAGTGCATCAGTGAGTGTCTGCTGCCTGGAGTTATATTCATGGTTGTTGGCTAGCATGAACTCCTGATGTTCTTTCACATGATGCTTGTTGCAGATGCTTAATTAAATTGGTAGTATTGTATGATGCTGCACAACTTCCACCCCTCAGCCCTCCAACATTGGCTTTTCAGTGTTTCAAGACTAAAATATCTCCAAACTAAGGACATGTTGAGTTAGCCAAGTGCTAACGTTACTAGCTCGCCCAGTTCGGCAGGTTCATGGTCCAGCACGAGCTCCAACTGTTTGTCTAAATCATAGAATTCTGGGATACAACTACTACTGGATATCTTTGTAGAACTGTTTTATTACCAATTCATTAATTAATTTGTGCTACAACATTTTGGCTATGATTTTATCAGCACCTGATACCGATAATGGATCGGACCAAACTCTAGGTGAAATGATATTCTGCTGTCCACCTGGGTAAGACCGCCCATTTGGTGGCCATTTTCTGAACACAACCAGATTGAGTGAACTTCTCTCTAATGGTAGAGAGCTCTTGTAAATGATGAAACAGCAGCAATGACACAGCATGTTGAACTCTCTTTATGGGCCGTGTATTTGCAGATACAACCACATACAGCAGCTCCAAGAAGAGAACCACAGTCATAAACTCATGGGAGAGTCCCATCTCTGACGCTAATAGCAGTCATTTGATTTTGTTTGTCAGTCAGATGATTATTAAAATATTGCCAAACCCCCTAGTAGATATAGTAGATCATTGAGAGCTGCACTAACACGTTTGCTTTCACGCATTTTTGCACAGTGCTGCAGATATTTCAGGCAGAAAGTACCAGAGGCATAAAAACCAAAACTCCAGCATCCGTCTGTAAAGAACAGCAGCACTGAAGACTGAGCATCTGACCGACTGGAGACTCTGCAAAACTCATAAATAACTGTGATAAAAACAATTGTTCTTCACAGCTTTAACTGAACAGACAAAAAGGCTGCTTCACAATCCCACCAGCGGCGCCGACGTGCACTTGTTTACATCACGCTGGAGGAAGTGAAAGTCAAACCTCGACACCTGAACCGAGTCTCTCACTCTCTAAATAAAAAAAGGGGACATCCTCCATTTTGTGGATACGGGTTTCTCAAGACAAAAAAAGAAAGAACTGCAAGCTTGATCACGCAACCGTCACTGGCAGCGGTGGAAACACCCGCATCCTGTTGCAGCACATCAAAGAATATGTGATGAGAAGGTATATTTCATAGTTTTAGTGGAAAAATACATGAGGTTGTAATCTCCACTAAATTAACAAAATGTTAACTGTTAAACTGCAATCTTGTCAAAGGTTCTTCTACTTTTATTTCAGCAGAAATTTCTAGAAAAATATCTGATAAACTTGTCAGATTCTTGCAACAATCATATCTTCAAGTACTTCAAACTATAAACACATTAACAACTCTCGACGCCTTGAAATGTGAATCCAAGATGTGCATAAAAAAAACAACAACAACAACCCACAAACTCCACCAGCAACACAATGAGATCTGCAGAATAAAAAAAAAAAAAAAGGGCCTGGAGCTGCTGACTGTTGCCTGAAAAACAAAAAAGCGAACCATGAAAAGTGTCTCAGTGTTCTCTGCTGTGGAGTCCTGTCCTCTCTGTCTGGATCAACTGTTCCAGCTGCTCCTCCAAAACATCTCATGTAACTGTTAGCACAGTTGTCTGTATGTCAAGTGAGTCTCAGCTTCACTTTAAACCAGTAAAAATACACCAGCTGGGTTTAAAAACAGACGGGTGTTAGGTTATTTAAGTTTCCATCCAAATGGAGCGTACGTTTTTAACTGGATTTCTAGAAAAATCTGCAAAAGAAAATGCTAATTAATTCATATTTCCATCCACTACTGTGAGATTAACAGCTGGTGGCGCTAATTCTCCAGTCGGTGCCGTTAAACCACTGCAGAAGAAGACGACACAACGAGATGATGTCATTAAAAGAGTGGCGGTCGAAGCTCAAACGATGGAAAACATGATGGAAATATGACATTTCTGTTTGTTTCATGTATTAATTTGAGGAACGTTACAGGATGTTGTTC
This sequence comes from Thunnus maccoyii, assembly GCF_910596095.1. Lineage (NCBI taxonomy): Eukaryota > Metazoa > Chordata > Actinopteri > Scombriformes > Scombridae > Thunnus > Thunnus maccoyii. Next base: position 4,488,897 of record NC_056537.1, read on the forward strand.
GCACTGATTAATGAACTTTTTATTATTTTATTTTTTTACAATCACACACTAATTTGAACTCCGTATTAGAGCTGCAACAATTAGTCGTTCAGCTTCTCCAGATTCACTGTTTCTCTTTTATATCATTGTAAACAAACATCTTTGGATATTGGGGACTGTTTGATGACACCACCTCAGACATGGGGGAAATATGACGGATGTTTTTCAATATTTTCTGCAGATTAATGAACAGAATCATGAATTGCAGCCCTTCTCCACATACCAGCAAAAGCTGCACTATGGAAGTCGGCTGTTGTTAAGTTTTAATTAGTTTCTGTTAAGAAAACAACAAAATTTGAGGGTTATTTTACAGCAGCAAGTAACAATTATTTTCTCAATTAAATCGATTATTTGTTTGGTCTTTAAAATGTCCAAAAATTGTGAAAAATGTCGATCACTGTTTCCTGAAGCCTAAGATGTAGCTTAAAATGTCTTGTTTTGACTCGACCAACAGTCAACAGCCCAAAGATAACCAGTCTGCTATCATAGAAGACTAAAGAAACCAGAAAATATTTATAATCACATTTCAGAAATTGGAATCAGAGAATTTTGGCAATTTTTTTCTCAAAAAAAAAACAAACAAAAAAGACTCAAAACAATTAGTCAGCTACCAAAATAGTTGGTGATTAATTGCAGTTGTAGGTTATTTTCAAAGTTTACATCTTCATTTATTTTGAAAAATAAATAAAAATATGAACATAAAAATTTTTTGCAAGAATAAGGGCACGGTGTAGATGTGAGGACAAGCTAAATCCTGCATTACAAAAGTACGTAACTAAAATATGACGAAGCGTCAGGAAGAAGAGAACACCGAGTGTCAGAAAGAAAAAAGAGGATTTACCAGGACAGTAATACTGAGCTGAGCTTCATAAAGCCAACAGACAAGATCAGAATTGATTGATTGATTATTTGCAGTGAGAAACTGAAGGTGGCGGTAGAACAGGGGTCCCTTGAGGAAAAAAGGTTGGGAACCACTGATTTAGGACACATCATGACTAGTGAGTAGCGAGCAGACAGCCTGTATCTGTCTCTGCTCGACTTTACAGAGGACACTCCATCTTATTGATTATCCTCCGGCTGTGTAGCTGTCAGCCGCTGGCAGACGACTGCAGACGTTTAACAGCGAACCGTTGGGCTTCAGAACCTGAGAAACTACAGTCACGCTGCTTCTGCTGCTATGACATGAAAGTGGCAATTTGAGAGTTCCTCCGTTTCATGTCCCGGCACATTTGAGAAGTATTGGAAAACACACATTGTTCCATCCTTTCTGTACGAAGACACACTGATATGAACATTTAAAACTACCATCATGCTACTAGAATTTTCTATTTAAATCACACTCCTTAATGGTGTGTTTAAAACAGTTTAATCAATACTCGAGCTCCTCATGTTAAAGAGGAAAGCCAAGTGTGTCGAGAAAACGTTTTTGTGATTTTATTATGAAAATATTTGTGGTTTATCAATAAGGAGCAGCGCTCAGTGACCACAGACAAACATCTTCAACTAACAAGTTTAATCAACTTACATTTCAGACTATAGAAAAGCTTTTTAATGCCACCTGGAACTGAAGATTAGACTGATTTCAAACACAGGAAATGAAAGTATCAGTGGCACTGATAATATATTTCAATTAAGGTTTCAATTCTTTACCAGAAGAAAGAAGAAACCAGAACTTTAAAACTGAAACTGAAGTGACGACATAAAAACACCTTTTAGTGTTTTCAAACCATTTTAAAGACCTTAAAGACTTAGAAAACATAATTTCAGTCATTTTAAGACTTTTCCAGGACATGAAAAGCTGATGATTGATTAGTTGCCAAATTTTTTGATAATCGATTAATCGTTTTGAGACATTTTTTTTTTTAGTAGGAACATTTCCAAATTCTCTGATTCCAGCTTCTCAAATGTGAATCTGTTCTGGTTTCTTTAATCTTCTGTGACAGTAAACTGAATATCTTTGGGTTGTGGACTGATGGTCCGGACTAAACAAGACATTTCAGGACGTCACATTGATTTGTGGGAAACTGTGATTGACATTTTACACCATTTTGACATTTTATAGACCTAACAGCTAATCAACTAATTAACAGATTAATCTATAATGAAAATTATTGTTGTAGAAAATAACTGTAGGATTTAATCTCTGGTCCATGCTCCCAAGCAGAAGGTGGCGGTAATGCACTTGATACGCTGGTTGCCAACCGCAATTATAAACCAAGAAGAAGAAGAAGTTTTTTCAGACAGAGTGGTACATCCTGTCAGCCGAGGCGTTTCCCATCTGCTGCTTCTTCCCACTTTAACCTGAATAACAAACCAGGTCTCGGTGCTCCAGTTGGACCCACATGGAGAGCCGGGGCTAGCTGGGAGGTTTAATCTATAAGGAACTAGCAAATTCAAGATGAGATCTCACCAAGGATTTATATAAGGACAAAACTACTTCCTCACATAACTTCTGAACAGTTCTTCTGATTATTGCCAGCATAGTTTGCCTTTTTTTGCCCTTCCACTTGCTGAACCACCAATTCTCCAACTGTATAATTAACTATGTTCCAAAGGTCACCGGTTTCCAGCCAGAAGTGGCGCCATTTGCCACCACCTGCGTTCTGCTCTATCCACTCTGTCGTCGATGCAATAGGATTTTTCCTTTTATGAGGAACTGTATCTGAAGCTTTTTAGAAGTCCATATAAATGCAATCAACTGATTGTCTTTTATCCAAAGCTGCCGATCACTTATCATGCCGTGAGAAGCTCAAGTGAAGTTGATCTTCCAGATATGAATCCAAACTGCTTATTGCTAAAAAGTCTGTTTGACATCAGATGGTCAATAATATACACCCACTGAACGCTTTATTAGGAACACCTGTTCAGTCTAATGCAAATCAATACAACAGCTCTGCCATAAATTCTACTTTTATGAAGCTTATATATTTTCAGTTTTTGTTGACGTTGTCAGAAAGGTGATAATTCTACTTTAGGTTTATTATTGAGGTCGTAGTGGGTGGTGGTGGTGGTGTACTGGAGTGCATTACATTGAATGGTGTTCCTAATATTTTATCCACGACATTAACATACATGAGGGGAGCAAAATATTGGGAACACTTTTGAATATAATACGCTCCAGTACAGCAACACCACCCACTACGGCAGCGCTGTTGTACTGAATTGCACAGGTGTTCCTAAGAAAGTGTCCGATGAGTGTTTGTCCTGATTAGATTTTCCATTGTCTTACTACAGATGTCAGAATAACTGGCCTCTAGTTTCCTGCTAATGATTTGTTTCCTTTGTTTGAAAATTGCATTGATTTGTGCCTCTTTCTATTCACAGGGTAAGTCTAATTCTTCTAACTATTGATTATTATAATACTGTTAGAGGTTCAGCGATCACACGAGCCACTTTCTTTAAAATCCTCGGATGTGTCGCATCTGGTCCCGGTGATTTATAGACGTTAATATTCTGAAGAAGCAGTTTTATATCCTCGGTAGTTATTATAAAACCTTCTACTTGCTGATCTTCCGATCTTGGTATTTCAGGTATGTGCCCTTCAGGTTCGTTCACAAATACACTGCTGACATCTTTTCAAGATCTTTGTCTGTTTTTGGGGAGTTAGTATTATTCTAATTGGTATTCAAGTCTCCTACTGATGTTTTAACTTTTGTCCTCTATTTATATAATTCTAGATAACCTTTGGTTTCTGTTAAGATTGTCCTGCTAAGTCTTCTTCATGTATCTTTATAAATATCGTGCTAAAATTGAAGATACTTTATTGAAAAATAAGTTGAACTTTGAAGCTCGTCTCGGCAGTTTTAGTGTGTGAACCGACTTTATAAAAGTCAGTGACTGCTGTCTGTTTTATATTTTGTAATTCTGGTGACGGCTCCACTTATTGTGCGCTGTGAACTTTTCAACAGACATGTCCCTCCTTGTCTCACAGCACATCTATAACTCATGATTACCAGCTGCTTTGTCTGCCATCGCTGCCAACGTTTAAGTCAGTGTCTCCCACTCGTAGCTGCCAATGATTTCAAGTATTTTATCTTTCCATCTCTGTTTTAAAGCGATGTTTTCACAACGCCTTTGGTGTGCAGCAAATCTGGTGAGGCACTGTATGTCAGACATCAGGGGCTGAGTAATATATCACTTCAGGGTTTCTCCACAGGAAGTTGTTTAGCAAAGGCGGTGATTAATTGTCATAATTACTGTAAAACGGATGTACGATGCCACCGATCAATCACTGTCGTCTACTGAGCCAAGTCAGAGAGATCCTGACACATCTCGTCTTGTGATCTGTGTAATTATGAGAAGATGGTTTTCACATAAAACCACTATCTTTATCGTAATGGTTTCTGTTGCATGAGAAAGTTCCTCTGCTCTTTTACTCTGAAGGTTTATGTTTTAGTTCATTAAAGTGTTTTTATACCCTGTATTTAATGCCCATCAACGGCGTCATACTGTGGTATTTATGTAGCCAGATAATCAGGTTTAACTGCCATTTTTCCACTTCATTTTCAACACTGTCTTCATGTAAGCCGTTTTCTGTTTGGGGAGACGGGGTATTATTTTATATATTTAGTGGTGGTTTTTCATTGCTGTCACAAATGTTTCTGTCACTTTTCATGTGAACAAAATGTCTTCAAGGAGAGACTGTCTCAAAATGTGCTTGTATTTAAATAATATCACGCTTTGCACTCCGCTTTCTACTGTGGCCGTTCGGAAACAACACTCTTGATTTCCAACGAGGTCGGACGACACATCGTACAAACCAGTTCTGATTAGGGTTGCGACGAACCATTATTTGCATTATCGATTAGTTGTTTGGTCCATAAGATGTTGATCACTCTTCTCTCACGTCTTCACATGTCCTGCTTTGTCCACAACCCCAAAAGATATTCGGTTTACTGTCATTGAAGACTGAGGAAACCAGAAAGTATTCACATTTGAGAAGCTTAATCATTCATTTAATAAAATAGACAATTAATTGCCGCGGCTCTAGCATCAGTATACGTCGTCAAAACTGCTCGTCAAACCTCCTTCCCCTACACCTTCCCGACAGTGGATTTGGCGTCCAAGAACTTCTTTCCGAAAACGACAATCTGACATTACTACCCGCTTCACGCCACGATTAGCTAAGCTGTGCAGCGTTTCTTTCTCTGGTTCTCTTTGTTCATTCTTTACACGACTATTTCTGTCGTTTTTCACATGAACAACAGAGCGCAACACACATTATCCCCGGCTTTTTCACTCCGTCTTCGAGCGTTGCCGTTCGGAAAACTATTAACGAGTTCGGACAACACGTCGTACAAGCTACTTCCTCTCAAGCATAACCCGACCTTGTGTCAGATTTCTACCTGAAGATAACTAAGCTTGCTTGTAGCGTAGACGTAATGTAGTGTAAACACAAGATCGTCCGGTTATTCTGGTATTTTTTTTCCGCGTTTTCCAACATACTGACACATTTCCAGTCAGTTTTCTCCACTTCAATCCCTCCTGATTGGACGTGTCATACTGTCTGCTGTACTGATTCTCTGGAGGAGAATCATCAGCTCAAGTATCTCCGCTGAAACCCTCCGAGTCATTCAACACCTGCAGCCATCACTAAAAAAAAAAAAAAAAAAAAAAGGACTTCCTGGGTTGTTAGTGGCAGAGAGGCGAGCGTTCCTGTCGGGGTGACGGCAGGTCGTGTAGCCGCTGCTGTCTTCCTGTCCGACCGGCCTCCCGGGAGGAGCAGACAGATCGGCTCGTTTCAGCTTCCTGTCGGTGTCCTCCTCCGGGGGAGAACGGCTCAGCATTCCTGCTGTCAACCCGACCGTCACAGAGCTCCTCACTGTGCTCTGCAGGTAATCATACGCTGCAATTTTATGTGTCTACAGATATTAATGTACAAATCACTGATATTAAAGCACTTATAAGGAGCTCGGTCATTTGTGTGTGTGTGTGTGTGTGAGGATTTTTGACCTGAACAGTTAGATGAATCATCTGCACAATATCAGTAAGACATCAAGATTGACATGACTTTTCACCTGCTTTTTTACAGTGGTTTAAAAAAAAAAAAAAACCTGCCAGACATGTTTTAAAGATATTTTTTCTACAAAAAACATTCAATTATCTTGTTAAAAATAGGTCTGCAACTAATGATTATTTTCATTATTGACTAATCTGCTGATTATTTTCTTATTTAATCAGTTTGTTTAGTCTGTAATAGAGCTTAATCAATTAGTCAATCATCCAAAAAAATGATAATTCAACATTCATTTCAGTCATTTTTCCAGCAAAATGCCAAAATATTACAGTCAAATGTGACTATTTGATGCTTTTCTTTATTATATATGAAAATAAACTGAATATTTTTGGATTTTGGACTCGAATAAACACTTTTGTGTATGTTAACTTAGATTTGGGGAAACTGAAATGGTATTTTTCAGTTTTTTTCCTGACAAAACGAAATAATTGTCAGTTGCAGCCGTAGTTTTATAGAAAAGTGAGATACGACACTTTACACTACAGCGCAAAGAGAACGAGCCCTGAAATAACTAAAGTCTAAGGAGTTCAACGGATGTCAATTTTTAATCAATTAATCGCTGTTGATAATTCAATTGATTAAATTTATATTAACCGATGACGCAGAAGACGAGGGACTTGTGGTGTTAGCATCAGAAAATGTGCAGTAGATCTGGTGAAATGTCAGGAAGGTATGAAAAAATAGATACCGCTCAAACCCTAGTCCGTACCGTGACGGTTCAGGATGAATACACGTACCGTTACACCCTTATTAAACAAACATCACCAACACAAGCAGCTGCTCGGTTAGTCAGACAGCAGAGATATGGACCAGCGGGACTCTAATTACTCATTTGTCCAACAAAATCAAGACTTAAGTGTTGAACTGTGAAAGTGACACTGTCCTGATTTGAGTATAAAAGCTTTTTAGCGGTGGCGGTAAATGTTCAAAGAGTTCCGGTATTTATGAACATCTGTTCCAGCTGAGCAGCTGTTTTCCAGCAGCTGGACTAACGTTAGCTTACAGTCAACGACGCACATCACTCCACTACGTAGATCAGGGATATTTATTCGATAACGTTACAAGTGATTAACTGACGAAGGCTGCTGCACTTCTGATTACGGAAAAGTTGTTTTGTTGGATACGTCCAACACATCTAGTCTGATCTGATCTCTGTCCTCTCATGAAGCCGTTTGCTGTGTTTAATACTTATGATTTAGTCGTGCCGATCATTAAATAGTGACAGGGGTGAGAGCTCCACAATTATAAATTAAGTCATGATTTTGTCTTATTTAATTTATAATTCAAGTAACTTGGTGATTACTTTATCTGTTCTTTGAAATTCTTAATGTTCTGTGGATTTTAAGTGAACATAAGTTGTGTCAGTGGTTTTGTATTATGGAAAACATCCACCATGTTTCATAAATTATGAGTGATTAATGATTGTTAACATGGCCGACTATCAAATAAGGAAATTGCTTAAAAATTTGCATCCCTAGAAGGAAACACTGCTGCTTCAGTTACACAACAAAAATATTCCAATACTGGTGCCAAAGCATCAATATCGTACCACAAGAGACCAGATAACAAAAATTAGTCCATTTTTTTCAATACTGTAACAACATGACACGAGTTTAAATATCTTGCTAGTGTATCACTGTCACCGGCTACTAATTTATCCCAACAACAGCGTTTATCAAGTGCTGGAGACGAACTGAGAGAACCAGAATTCAACATGATGGGACCATGATGGGACCATGATGGGACCTGTAATGGGAACCAGCACCGAAACTGAACGTTAGCCTTCAGTTTAAGTCTCTCTTCTGACTTCACAAAGTCTATACGGAGTCTGAACAGAAAACCAGATGAGAAACACCAACTATACACATCAGCCAATACTCAAGAAGGTCAACAGAACAGTTGACAATGATCAACAACAAGTTTGATGAACTGATCAATCATTTAGGTCAGTTCCAGTTTCTCCAATACGATGATTTGTCTGTTTTCCATCATTGAACACAGAATAAATGTGTTTTTTGTCCATCATTAAAACAAGCAATTAAAAGATGACACCATGGGCTCTCACGATTCAAGTTTTATTGACTAAACAATTGATCAAAACGTGCAAAAACTGATCATTTGATTATTGGGCTACATAGGAATTAATGGGCTACAACCAATTATTTTCATTATTGATTAATCTGGCAATTATTTTCTTGTATAATCGTTTTGTTAAAATGTCAGAAAATGGTTAGAAATGCCTGAAAATGTCCCACAGGTCAATGTTACATCTTGCAATATCTTTGGATTTTGGACTGTTGATCAAACAAAGCTTCAAATCCTCACATTTGAGAAGCAGAAACCAGTAAGTTTTTTGTCATTTCCCCCCCCAAAATATGACTAAAACTGTTATTCATAATTCAAAATAGTTGCAGATTAATTTTCTGTCAATCAGCTATTCCATTAATTGACTAGTCATAGCTCTAGTCATTACTTGCTGCCCCGTTGGAAACATTCAACGTGGCTGTTTGCTTGTTGTGAAAGCACATTTCAGCAACTTCTTCAGTTTTTAAGAGTTCACAAGGGGGGAAAAAATTAGCTGTTCTATAAGCAAACACAATCCCCCCACTGTGGGACCGTCTGATTGGTTTTAAAAACAGTCACATGACGAAGGCTGCGTTGGCTTAGAGAAAACCTCCTCCTCCTCTTTTGTGGTTCACCACTTTTGTTTACATTTTTTCAGTACTTGGTGCAGGGAAAAACAGCTTTGAACTATTCCGTTTCCTTTCATCGTCCACAGACATTACTGCTGTTGTTCTCCAGGTTCTCGGTCACAGCTCTTCACAGTTTCTCTCGGTTTCAACTGCCTCTTCGTGCATTTCCACAACTACCACTTACACAGAGTATATATATATGAAAGAAAAACAACAAACAGCAGTGGCACTGTGTTTCAGTTCAACAACATGTGTGGCCACCTTCACTCTCAAGGCCAGAAATTCACTGGTAGACAAAACTGAAAGAACCACAAATAATTGAATAAGTGTCACACTGGATAAGCCGATTGAATCATATGGCTCAACCAAACAAGTTAAACAACTGCCAGACACTTAAAACATACACCTCCCACAAGATTAACTGAGATCCTTTAAGTGTCAGGGGATTTATAAGAAAGACAAAACGTGCCTTGCCTATTGAGTCCTTTCATTTTCATTCAGTTACGATCTTTTATATTGCCTCAGAGTTAAATTAGTGGCCCTGTCACTCACATTAAAACACAATCTAGCGCTAAAGGTGACATCTCCTCTATCATTTAAATCTAGTATCTACAGTAACTACTCAACCTTAGATATCACTCATGTGCCCAGTAATGTTGGCAGAACTGGTTTCAGGTACTTTACACCTTATAAAATGAACTGAACTGCAAACTCGCCCCCACACTAGAGTCTTTCATTCCTCTTTGAGATTTTTAAAGCTTTATTATCTCATGTTTTTTATGACTCTTGTAACTGTTTCTTTGTTGATTGTGTAGTTGTGTTGTTTCTGTTTGCTGACTGTCTTATATGAATGTTTCTTCTTCTCAGGTCTCTCCTGGAAACGAGATCTTAATCTCAATGAGACTTCCTGATTGAATAAAGATTAAATAAAAATAAATAAATACAACTTTGAGGCGTTCAAAGCTTGTTTCATGTACTCAGTATTTTTTTCTTCACAGTAGTTTAGCCTCATAACTCCTGATACAGGCCTTAAATCACTAACTTAGTTAACGTTATGCAATGACGATAAAATGGTATTTAAGGGATTATAGGTCACATTGTTAGCAACATGCATAACTAATAGCAACACAACTCTAACCTAAGAATGAATTGTGCTCCGTGTTAAAAAATAAAGAGAATATTTATATGAAATAGCTAGCTTGCATTAGCCACATTATGGATCTCTGGACGGTTGCCTGTTAATATCAAAGGGACAATAAACAAAAGCGATGTTTAAAATGCTAACAATCTCTGAGGGGGTTACAACAGCCAATTCCTTATTTTAAAGAAACATGAAATTGATGCAAATACACCGGATCCAAGGAGCGAGCTAAACTAGCAACCGTTAGCCGAGTTCATCGAGAGGCTAGCTGGCTGTGACTGACTCGTCGGCCCTGGATCTCACTGCCCTTTACTGCAAAGTTAACTTACACACTAATTACGTCTCCCAGAGGTTTCAGCTGAACACAGTTAGCTTTAAACACAAGTAACAACATAAACTTAAGAGTCCAACATCGAATAATATGAAGGTGTTTGAGCACAATCTATGCAGCTAGTCCGAGGCCCACCGTGGCCCGCTAGAAGGCTAACGAGATCCATTATCGGACGCAGTGCTGCTTTAGCTCCGGTGGTGAGATTTCAGTCTCCGTGTAACTTTGCAATAAATCAACCAATTTAAAAGATCTACATCCGTATTTTAAACTCGCGATTATACACGTTTAAACCAGAGCCAAACAAATACGTGCAACGTTGTACCGATGGTCCATATAACAGTTGACCTAACGTCCTATTTGTCGTGTGATGGACAATTACCGATGCGGCGCTTTCAGACTGCCTGTCAAACATATAGGTCCATTATCGGACATGCGTTTGGATTCCCCTGTAACCCCTGGTGTTGTTTTAGCTATTATGCAGCATTAATTCTCGTTTCCAGCACTGCTACAGTCATATTAGACAACAGGGGGGTCCAGGTTTAGTTAAACTGCTGTACAAGAGTTTCTAAAATGCTAAAATACTAGAAAACACGCTAAACATCCCAGTGCTGGTTTAAACGGATGGCAACAGATATCAAACGGCCACCGTAACGTAGCTGTTAAGAAGTGTGACCAGCCGTTACACCGACCATGACACGTATTTGTTAACGTGTTCAGACTGGGTGACTGGGTATGCATGAAGTGGTTCAAATTTTTGCAGGTTTAAAAAAGGGAAACAAGCGGGTCAGGCGAGGACGTGTCCGATGATGGACGCATACCTCCTAGCTCCCCCGGTCTCTCCAGACAAAGACAGCAGCTAGCCTGCTGAGCTAACCCCCGGGATAGCTAGCAGGCTATCCCGCGTTTCAAGAAAAAGAAGTGGATTCAAATCCCACTGAGAGAGACAACTTCTGCATGTCCACTTACCCCGTTTGGAATCCCTACCCGACCAGTATTCATGTACACTCCATAGGTCCCGATAATCCCAGTGATAACAGTTAAGACAAGCTCCCAAACTGGTGGATTGAACGGGCAGACCAGTCAACGTGCTCCCAGTTCACTGGACCGCAGCCATCACACGGTCACATCCAGGAGAAAACTGGAAAACAGCGGGAAACACCGACATTTTGGAGTCACTTCTCGGGCGTGGATGCAAATAAAACTAATCCCAGATATTCCATGACTGGATGTGATATTCCCAGAGTTCCCAGATGAGCGTTATCCCTGTTCACAGACACACAGACAGCAACAGACAGACAAACAGCTCTGTGGGGCTAAATGGCTGTTAGGTACAATGCAGCCAAAGCCCGGATCACTGGATCACTGGATCACTGGACTGGGTTCACTGGATCATAGTCACTGACTGGACCTGGATTCAGTGAACAGAAGTCGCTCACATTGAAAAATTTAAATGTATTTAAAGGTGCAGTGAGTATAATTTAGTGGCATCTAGTGGTGAGGTTGCAGATTGCAATCAACTGAATACCCATCCCATCCCTCTCTAAGCGTACAGGAGAATCTACGGTGGCCGCGTAACACGTGAAAAAAGCAAAAGGCGCTCTGTAGAGCCAGTATTTGGTTTGTCTGATCTGGGCTACTGTAGAAATATGATGTTGCAACATGGCAGCCTCCATGAAAGGGGACCTGCTCTCTACGTAGATATAAAGGGCTCATTCTAAGGTATCGAAAACACAACAATTCTTATTTTCATTGGATTATACTCTAATTAAAACATACTATTATATTCTATTTCTGCCAAGTCCGTTCCGCTAGAATCACTAAATTATACATACTGCACCTTTAAAGGATAGGTTCACAATTTTTCAAGTGTGTCTTAAAACAACAGTTAGGTATGATGGAGTATTAGGGCCACACTGAGAGGAAAAAAATTCGGAGGTTTCGAGAATAAGGTCATAATATTTTGAGAAAAAATTTGGAATATTACGTGAATAAAGTCGTAACATCGTAATATTACAAGAATTATGAGAATAAAGTAGACAAAAGACAAAAAAGTCATAATTTTATGAGAATAAATTGTTATTATGAGAAAAATCTAACAGCCTATTTAAAGGGGAAAAGTCAGAGGAGCATTCTGTGTTAAAATGTGGAGCATCTTGTGAAGTTATACTTTGTATAGGTTTCACAAATAACAAAATACTTAATCTTTTGGCATATTAGCAACAGACTTTGAAATAATTGTGCAAACAATTGTGTCTATTCTGATGAATGAACCATATGGACTTGGAAGAAATTGCCTTTTGTGGAAGAGGAAATGGCTGGAGGGGGTCGACTGCAAGGCTATCGGTGGTTACATCTGATATTACAATTTTTTTGCCGTAGAATTACAACTTTATTCTCTTAATCTTCTCTTTAAAAATGTTTTCTCCCAGTGTGGCCCTTAAAATCGGTTGTAGTCAGGTGTCCATATGAACAGTGAAAGAGGTTTTCCTCGCTGTAATCATTCCTCCTGTTCATACTGGATATTAAAAGATCAAATGCACTTTCCATGTAAGTGATGGAGGACAAAATCCATTTTTTTTGCAAAGATGCATTTTTATTTATTTATTTATTGTTTTTCTTTAACTTTATTTTACCAGGAAAACCTCATTGAGATTAAAAATCTCTTTTTGCATGAGTGTCCTGACCAAGACAGACAGACAGCAACATGAAGGTTTCAGACACACAACATGAAAATAAGTAATACAGACAGACCTCTAGTTAGCCAATATAAAATAATAAAATCTTGAATAAAATTACAGCCAAAGAGAAAGTAAAAATACAACCTTAATACTAGAATTTGACCAAAAAACAGCAGCAATTTGAGGCAACCTCACTGACACTGGCAAAGCTCTAAATCTGCTCAAAGAAACCAATGACTGTAATTTTAACTCATTTTGTGGAAGATTTCAAGTATAAAAGTATTAAAAGATGATGTGAAGCTTATATGAGGCTTCAGCAGTCTGAGTTAGTCATATCAAGTGGATATCTGACACATTTACAGTCTTTTTAGCATCAAATTCCCTTTTTGTGTTTCCTCTGATAGTGTTTCCCTGTTGAGCTGCGTTGGAAGTATAGTAACAAAAAGAGGAACTTTGGCACTAAAAAGACTGTAACGTTGAAAGATATCTACTTGATTTGACATTCATATTAGCTTCAGATAAACCTTAAAATTTTTTGCACAGAAGGAGGACTGTGGATTTTGTCCTCCATCACTTACATTGTAAGTGCATTATGAAGGGATCTTCTAATGGTCAGTATGAACAGGAGGAATGATTGCGGCAAGCAAAACATGTTTTAGTGTTCATTTGGGCTCCTGACAGTTGTTTTAAGACACACTTGAAAATTGTCAACCTGTACTTTAATGGCAATGTGTTGCTTCATGTAGGACTGATCATAGAGCGTCTCTAAATTAAAGGATTGGTTACATTTTGTCTTCATTTCACCGAATTCTCAAGTCATGGACAGACAGAGGTTCATGATTTTGAAGAGCAACGACCAAACCAGCATCTAACGAGTCCGAAGTAACATCTGCAGGTATGTTTACATGCTGTTTAATGTGCTGCAGCTGAGCAGCTAATTAACTACCTAGCTGCTAACTAACGTTAGCGGTGCACTTCTCCCTGGTGAATGTTTGTTTGGTGGCTCGTTAAACAAGCTCAGCTGCAGGACAAGATGCGTGTTCATGTTTGTAAGTTAGATAAGAAGGAGACTTTAGCAGGAAAACTAATGTGGGTTGTTGTTCAGAGTGTGTGGCTCTTGTGTTGTGTAGCAGGATGCAATCAGGCTCAGTGTGACCGTCTGCTCTGCCGATGACAGAACGACACGTTATCACTTCATGCTAGAACTGATTTGCTGCATAGAAATATGGACTCCAGCTACATAAGTGGATGACGGAACGGTATTTCATTGAATTAATGTACAACTCAGGGGTGCCATCATGAAATCAAAGAATATAAAATATAAATTTCTCCCTTTTGGTTTCAGATTTTTTTTTTTCAAAGGAGAACACAAGACAAGTGATTTACTGAGCAGATATGTTGCTGTAGAAGACAAAGAAAGCTATTTAATTTCCATTAGACTGCATTAACTGACTTTTTGTCCACTAGTTTTCAGCAGAAACAAGCAGTGAACTCAACACCTTTTAAGTTGATATGTTGAAGCTTATTTCCTCATCCAGCAGTTACGGAGCAACATTATCATTCATTTGGAGTCGTGTTTCTGTCCACCTGGTGAATCTAAGTCCAATATTCACACTCATTTAGCTCTGTTCTTCTTCTCTACCAACTCCTGAGGGAAATATCTGGCTCTTTAGCTGCTAAATGCTCCACTATGTTCACCAGCTAGTCTACAGCTAATTGTGTCTGTTTGCTGTTTGGTGCTGAGCAGGTAGTGTACAGCGGCTTTTTAGAGCTTTTTCTCTGAAAAGAGCTGCCTGCTGCAGCCGATAGCAACACTATGAGAGCGCTGAGAGTGAACTAAAACAGTAAAGTTGCAGCTGGACAGATAAACAATGAGCTGAAACTCACTATAAAGCTCCGTAAAGCCGAGAGGAGCTGCAGAGTCACTGATAATTCTCTGTAGGTTCATCACTACGAGCCACAACCAACACATTACACACTGACAGTCTATATATCCTTATTATAAAAATATTGATTATAGCTGCTTTAAATTTAAATGGGAACATCATGTCCTGCTGCCATTTATCTTTCCCACTAAAATAACTCTCTGCTCTCTATTCACACACACACACACACACACACTTGTGTTTAATGTAGGTATTCAGGATGGTTACCCCGGCAACAAGGATAATTTTGCTTTTGAAATGACATCAGTATCTCTGTGTTTGTCCTTACCTACACACACACACATACACACACTACTAGTACCTGTTACGCTACCACGTGAGTATCTGCATGTGTGTGTGTGTGTGTGTGTGTGTGTGTTTTCCATCTGATTACACTTCTAAGCAACGGCCTGTGCAGAGGGAGAGCGAGAGCCCCATTTACATTTTTATTTGAATCTTCTCCCTCCTTTTGTTCTCGTGAAGGACTCTCTGCTCATTAAGGGCCGACCGCTGAAGAGCTTACAGAGTGCCAGAGGAGTGATGACAGAGTGATGAAGAAATAATGAAGCTGTAATGAGGGAATAACGGGGGAGTAATATTGCATTCACATCACACGGACTCTGAGGTCTCAACCACTTCTTTGGTCGTAACTATCTAAGTGTTTATGTATTTAAGTGATTACGTCGAGCCATATGGATAGACTACATGTACACTTTTATACATTTACTAATGACCAATCAGCATGAGTTTATCAAGTTTGGATGAGCAGTAAGATAAGCTCCATTTAGCTTTTTAGCTAAGTTACTGGTGTGGCTTTGGGGACGATGTCGGTCAGTCAGTCCATAATTTTGTCTTGTGTAATAATGATTAATTTGATGGAAAGCCATCATATTTTATACACACATTCATGGTTTCCAGTAGAGCTGGAATGAGTAGTCGATTAATTGATTAGTCGACCAACAGAAAATTAATCAGCAACTATTTTAATAACTGAACAATCATTTTTAGCCACTTTTTAAACAGAAATGCTAAAAGGTTGCTGGTTGCAGCTCTTCTGTGTCGTACATGATCTTAAATTGAATATCTTTAGATTTTGGACCGTTGATGAGATAAAACAAAACATTGGAAGATGTCACCATGAACTCTGAGAAATTATAACGGGCATTTTTTTGCCATTTTCTGAAATTTATTAGAAAAAATAAAACGTTAATCGAGAAAATAATTGGCAGATTAATCGTTAAAAATGAAAACTATCGTTAGTTGCAGCCATAGTTCCTGACAACATATCCTCATGACTTTGGATGTCCTGTCACATGTTGCCATTTATCATTTTGATTAGTCGCCAAATGTCACGAGGGTGGGTCTTAATTAATATTAGCCAGTCAGAGGGGAGAAAGTAGAGGCGGGAGGAGTCTGGCGTGCTGCTGTTTTTGATTATTATTGATTGTTTATGTCCTTCCTTGTTTTTATGGATGGTTATATCAGATGTATCTTGTTAACTAATAAAACGTCTCGTAGCTACCTGCATGTGGTCGATGTCTAACAAGCACCCTGAGGAACGTCTGCGCATTAAATAATCTTTTCTGCAAAACTCACAGTGTGCAGACTCTCCAGTTTGTTTTGAGCAGTGTCAGTGCGAGCAGGTTCGCATGCTGATGTGTAGCAAGTATAAGTAACTCTTCTGGTGTTTTTCCATTCCCAGGACAAATATGTAACCTTTCACATTGATGACTGATCGATTGACACATTGTTGATGTTGAATAAGGACAATTAAGCCATGAGCTGGTTCCTTTCAAATGTTAAATTTTCCCTAAGGAGTGTTGTATGGAATGTGTGTTCGGCTGTTGACATATGTGGGAGGAGGTGATTGACAAGTTAATCACTTGCCACCTGAAATGAGAGTGTGAATCAATCAGGATTATGTTTGCACGGTGATTCAGAATAACATCAGCGCGGTGAGTAAGAAGCAGACTGAATAAACATTGATGGGATCTGATCAGACAATCCTCCCATGTACAAAGACATCGATTACTCCGTTGTCAGGAGTCTCTGTTTTTGTGCTGGTATCACACAGACTCCATCGATAAAAACATGTCAGAGATGAAAAATAAAAAAATGAACTGTGAGATAATACAGATCTCTCTCTCTCTCTCTCTCATCCCTCCTGTCTCTCTCCACTGTAGAGCGTAATAAGCAGACATCAAAATAAATGGATTCCCCACGGCGTTTCATCACAGCAAGAGAAGAGAACACACACCCACTCAGTTGCAAAACATGCTCAATTAATCCTGCACACACACACACACACACACACACACACACACACACACACACACACACACAAAGCTGCAATCAAAGGACATGGTATCCTGAATGCAGCGTTGAACAGCATATTGAACTATTCTTTGAAATCCGCCTCTGGCGTCCAGTTTCATCTGTATTCAGAGGAGAAGCTGGTGAATAAAAATTGGTGGATTTTATATTCTAGTCATTTCTAACCGGCTCTTATCCACAGAGGCTTCCACTCAGCCCAGCATTATAATGAAGCTCTAAAACAAACCGAAGTAAAAGGGTCGAGTTTACACACGATGGTCAACTTCTTTCAGATGAGCATCATCAAAAACATTCATTACTTCACCGAAAAACAGCTCAGAAATGGACAAAATCTGCAGATATAAAGGTCAAAGATTTTGAGTCAGAGATGTCAGAGACACTGTTGGACTCACGATGGACAGTTTTTAAAAAGAAGGATCAAAATCGATGCAGCACAACCAGAGATATCCTCTTTTTTTATTCCACACATTCTCCTTTCTTGTCAAAACTTGCTGCCTACATTACCCACAATGCAACTGGAGGTTGGGGTGTGTTATGCTGGTAGCAGCTAATGTAGCCTGGAGCTGCTAGCCTCCATCAGAGAAGAGGAGCTAAAGATCTGCTAACATCACTTCTTTCTAACTCCACACTCCCAGATGTCTTTCCTTTTCAAAGTTTTAGTCTTCAGCCCCGACCGACGCTGACTCAAGTGACATCACATGAGGTAATTTATCAGATTTCACACAGCTCCGTCTGGAGACACAAAAGGCTTAATACTCCTTTACATTCTGTACAATAGAGCCCTACAAGAGTTTCTAGCCAATCGATTGGAAACACTGAAAATGTGGAAAAATCCTGAAATATTGCAAACAAGTTTTTACGCTTGTCTGAGGTGTAAAAGTTCTTGTGTGGATAAAAAACAGATGTAAATAAAGGATGACGTAGATGAATCGTGTGACTTAAACGTCACTCAAGCTTCCACTGAAGAGATGAAAACATCAGATCTGTGTGGAGCGATGAGGAGACAGTAACCTTCCTCAAATTAATACACGAAACAAACACAGATGTCATATTTCCATCATGTCTTCCACACGGTTTTCCATCATTTGATGGCTGCTCTTTTAATGATGTCATCTCATTGTGTCCTCTTCTTCTGCAACGGTTTAATAGCATCGACTGGAGAATTAGCAAAACCAGCTGTTTATCTCCTAATATTCATTCTATAGTAGTGGATGAAATTCACAACATTATGAACAACACAATCAGACATTTCCTGTCACCCACTGATGTAGAGAGAGTCATTCATGCATTAATATCATCCAGGCTGGACCACTGTAACTCTAACATTTCCCCTTTACAACTAATCCAAAACGCTGCTGCCCGACTATTACCAAAGTCCAAGAAACGAGACCACATCACTCCTGTCCTTGCATCCTTACACTGGCTCCCCATTCATTTCAGGATAAACAAAATCCTTCTAATTGTCTACACATCTCTCCATAGTCTCACTCCTACATATATTTAAGAACTTCTCACCCCTTACAGCACCAGCAGACCCCTCAGATCCTCCATATCGTGGAAAGAAAAGGCCAAGGACGGAGCTTTTACTGGAGCGACTCCTCAGCTCTGGAATAACCTGCTGGAGGCCGTTAGACAGGCTGAGTCTGACGGTGCTTTTCAGATGCACCTTAACACCCACTTTTATTCTCTGGCTTTTAATTGTGTTTTACCTGTTTTCATTTTTATCTGATTCCTTGAGTTTTAAATTGTGTTAAAACTGTTTGTTTTTATCTTGCGTTATTTCCACAACATCTGTTATACACATATACTGTATGTCTTTATGCTTGTATGTGTAAACATATATATCTGTCTTTGTGAAGCACTTTGGTGTGAAACAGCTTTTTAAAAGGGCTATATAAATGAAATAACCTTGAAACATGAAACAACATTTTCTTTTGATCATTTTCTGGAAATTTGGTTTATTTTTGCACCATATTTGGATGGAAACCTGACTAATTATATTACAAAAACATATGTAAATATATTCCTTTGAATAATAAATAGTGTCTGATATGATTTATGCACAACAGAAGTTCAGTTAACTAGTTAAAAATGATTGTAATTGTTGATGTAATGTCTCCTACTTCACTGTAAAGTCCAATCTCAGTGTTTGTGCACTGGAGGCTTCGAGTTTACACATCACACTTGTGTAAGCTGCATACTGAACCGCGATTGGCTGCAAACCAGTTGTGATGTCACAAATCCGTCCAGGTGTTAAACTGAGATTTTTTGGTGAGCTCAGAAAGAAACTTTTCCTCCTGCAGCAGACGAAAGTGAAAATAAACTCAGCTCATACGTTCCACTCCCTGAGGAAAACCATGAGATGTTTATGAAGGCTCAAAGAGGCTAGTAAGTGGACCTTTGAGCTTAAACTACTTTGCTACACACTTCTGACATGTCCTACTTCGCCTGACACACGGTTCACTTCCTTTAAAAACGCTGTTGGCACCTTCGAGCCCCCGTCTGACACAAACTATACTACAACCTCAAAAACCTGCATTTGGATCTGATATTAGACTGAGGAAGCACCACTGAAGCTGCAACTAACTGTGAAATAGATGATTGAGGTTTTGGTTTCATACCAGCTACACCTGCCAAGAAACACACTCGTCTTCAGAGCGAGCGGCCTGGCTCGCCGCGCGGTTTTCTCCCTCACTTTAACTGGAGCTGACGGCTTAATAAAGGGGGAGAGTTGTTTGTCTGTGAGCTCGTCTGTCGTCATTATTTCCGTCTCAGTCTCCATGGGGAGACTGTGTGGAGAGGAGTCCCTTCACTCACATTCTCTTTTTTCAGATAGATTAGAAGCTCATTTATACTGCAGGAGACGACACAACATGGCTGTCAGTGAAACAGGTTTATTCCTGTGAGTCAAGAAGAGGCCTGCTGTGACCTGCTGCCATGTAAATAACAGGCAAGCTGTTTAACAGGATCAGAGAATAAAGACTGTCTTTCCCACCGCAAACAAGTCTGAATTTACATTATATTAAGATTAAGAAACTCGAAAGCCAAGTGTCAACCACAACAGCTGAGAGGAGCCAGTATGAAGAGTGTTAAAGTGTTTGTGGCCACTAGATGCTGTTCGACACACTCTTAGAGCTGCCAGAATAAGGTTTAAATACACGACTGTAAGGACCGGAAATCACAGGAAGACAGAGACAAAATGTTATTATGGATCTTCAACTAGGTGCATTTGCTTAACGTACATTGTGAGATATTTGTACTTTACTTTTGTGCTACTTCATACTTTTACTCCACTACATTTCAGAGGGAAATATTGTACTTTGTACTCCACTAGATTTATTTTACAGCTCTATTTATTGGTTGCTTTTCAGATTTGACATTAATAAAAAAATATATATATATATGATAACAGCAATTCCCAACCTTTTCAAAAATCAGCATGTAGTTGTATCTCTTGTATAAAATTGGTGTGTAGTCGTGTCTCTTGTCTAAAAACATTTACATTTACGTAATCTATATCTCTATTATATTAGATTTTCATGCACATTTGGTTCTTATTTTGTTCTTTTTTTTTGTCTAAACCACATGTTGTTTTCTTTATCGGTCACATCTGTGTTTGGAAACAGATTTATTTATGTGTCAAACCATTTTTTAAAAAACACTAAAAGAAAGAGAGACTGAGAGAGAGAGACAGGAACAGATGACAGTTGTCTGAGGTTGCTGGTTCAAATCCCTTTGCAGGTCTGCAGCAACACATTTAGTGCAACAAACCAGCTGGACGTCGCCCTCTACAGGTCAACATGGAACTGCTGGACGGACAGTTGAGCTGAAAATGTTGTGATGCACTCTGATGATTACATATGAATGATTAAAAATATCTAAATATATAAATAATACATAGATTTGTGTATGATACATAAAGTGATAAACATAATATCACAGAAATAAAATAGAATAATAAAAACATTTTGCATTAATTGTAGATACACTGCTACTGTCAAAGGATATGATAACATTGGGAAATGTTCAAATGTTTCTCTAAATGGGTTATCACTGCTACTAAGTGGAAAAGTTTGCTGCTATGATAACATGGTTTTCAACACTGTCGTTCAGTCCAGGGTGTTGAGGCTTCATTACATCTCCAAACCAGTAAGTGGGACATTTAAATACGTTTTTATGCTCTATTATCTGACATTTACCGGACTGGATTAGTTATTTTCCACCGCAAATAGGATGCAGAGGGATTCTAGGATCTCTGTCAGTATTTCTGAATATCTGGTTTGGTCAAATACATCAACAATGAGAAGAAATTACGCCTTTTAAAGGACGGACTTAAATTTATTCCCATCTATGGATGGCGCTGATGGTTGGCTGGTCCACCACTGTGGTCCAGACTGAAATATCTCAACAACTATGTGATGGATTGCTATAAAATTTCCAACAGACAGCCTGAATCATACTGACTTTGATGATCCTCTGATTTTTCCTCTAGATCCACCATGAAGTTGATATTTTAGTTCTTTGGTTAAATATCTATTTCATATTTATTATAACATCTATTACTGTTTGATGGATTGCTGTGAACTGCGTGTTCCCCAGAGGATGAGTAATAATTACTTTGATTCTCTGACTTTTCATCCAGTGCCATCATCAACACGTAATTTTGGTTTATGACCAAATACCTGCAGAACTAATGACATTCCCATCAGCCTCAGCGGTGCTTTGTGTTTAGTGCTTATTAGCAAATGTTAGCATGCTAACATGCTAAACATTATATCTGCTAAACATCAATGCTAGCATTAAGACTGTAGACTCTTAGTCTTGTTGTATAAGATGTTTGAATGAAAACATTGTTCATGTATTTTTTAGGTGGTATTTAAATATTTATTTTAAAAATTGCTGCACTTTCAAAGCATGTTTTTTTTTCTTAAACACAGTTTTAAACTCTCATAGCTGCACTGACTATAAAATTGGTAGATTGTTGGATAACAGTCAGCTAAGTTTTCAGAATTTTACCTGGAAAGTCTTCACTTAGCAGGTTTTCCTCATTTAGTTGAACAATTTAACTGTTTTACCTACAATCTGCAAAAATACAAGATCATTCTTATCCAAATCTCCATATATCAAAAATAAAGTAATAAAAAAGATTAATACTGTGTGTGACATAATCTATATCCATATATAAAGAAATTAAACTCAAGTAGAGCTGCAACAATTAATCAAATAGTTTACTGACAGAAAATTAATCAGCAATTAGTTGAGAAAATAAAATAGTTGTTGGTTGCAGTCTTAAACTCCAGTGTTTATGAGTGTGTGCACATGCGTCCTCAACATGCTTAAACTGATCAGCTCAGTAATAATTAATGGGGAACCTTATCTGTCTGAAAGCAAATAAAGAGGGGTACATCTCCATGGCAACAACCCCCCAGGCCTACAATCACACAACACATACATTCATCTGGTGCCAGGTCAGACTGTGAGTGTGTGGTTATTACCGTCAGAGGTGCAGCATGCACAGGTCCTACCAGCCGTTAAAACCCGTCACCAACCGCTACCTGCAGCAGCGATGGGACCAGGACAACTTTGAAAACCACCGCAGGAAGGTAGGAGGATGGAGAGGATGCGGTACACTGTGTTGTTTTTCTGATTCTAATACTGATACGTTACTGCAGTCTGGTAAAGTCAATGTATTGTGCATTGTCCCTTTTAAATAAACAATACAAAAAAATAAATAAATAAATTTGAGATAAAGTGTTGGTCAACGTAAAAAGAGGTCTCTGTCACTTTGAAAAAAAACCCATTCAAATGAATAAAAACATTCAAGAAGATACAGACAAGAAATTCATTTGAATTAACGTGAACCCATGCAGTGTAATCCTAAACTACAATGTAGATTTGACTTATTTCTGCTAATTCATGATGCATCTGCTGCCTCACCTGGACCCTTTTCTTCAAATGTGTCTTAACTAATTCAGGCTAACATGCTGTTATCAGGCTAAAATAATCCTGTTAATTCTCATCCAGCTAATTTTGGTTCTTTGAAGGCAGTTTGAGGACTGATTAGTTAATCCTGGATGACATCATCTTAAATAACAAAGGCAGGAGTTGAAACCATGATCAATATTCATATGATTGGCTGAGTGCTGATCACGTGACTACAGTTACATGAGGTATGTGGGCTGGGAACCCTCCCAGCATGCACTGGGGCGATAGATTAATGTTCATAACAGCCAATTTATGTGTGTTCCTTCATTGTTACTGCTGTTATTTTGTTCTACATGGTGGTCCACAATGTTTCCACATGCAACAGAAGTGATAATTATAAGTCTGCTATAAAAAGGAAACCTTATAAAAAATAATAATAATAAAAAGCAGCTTTGATTGCATAAACAGTTTTCAACAAAGTGAATTCTGGTTTTTCTGTGACATAAGTTTGAACTTGCAAACAACTTCCAATGAAGGGTTTGTGGGTAAATTTTAACAGCAAAGTCAGCAGGGTTGAGTAGCTGTGGTCTCAGGGATGGCCATATTTATTGTGCTGCACTTACATGTGTTTACCTGTCCAGGTGAGTTCTGCCCTGCCAGTAGTGGACACCAAAGGCATGAGGACGCCAGCTCACGTCCAGCTCAAACTGAAAAAGCTGCAGGTCAGTAGACACACACATACACACTTTTTAGCTGACGTTTTTTAAATGTCACAATCATCATCCCTTCAATTTCCATTATTCAAACAGTGTTAAGTCTGAGAAATTGGAGACATTTGAGTTGGGAAAAAAGGGGCCTTCATTAGACCGATCAGTGTGAGTCAAGCGTCAATCAGCCTTAACGATGTGGAAGTTGAGGCCTTTCAGCCCTTTAATTATAGTGCCAATCAAGTTTTCATTCAAATCAAACCAGTGTTGGAAATGTCATATGTGACTGACAAAAGGAGGGAAATGTCTGTCATTTCTCTGACCTTTAATTTGGAAAGTCTAAAATGTCCTGACTCTCTGTTTTAACTCTTGGTTTATTTGATTCAGCTGCAGGATGAGCGCCTGTCAATCATCGACAGAGACAACCGCCTGCTGGCCAACAAACTGGCCGACATCGTTTGCTCTAAAGGCCTGGTCGACCACAGAAACCAGTACCACCTGAGGAGGTAAGAACCTGCTGACATACAATAATATATGTCATATCATGTCATGTCATTTCCTGTCATGTCCTGTTATGTCATACCTTCTCATGTGGGTGGTGCTGGTGTACCAGAATGCATTATACTAGGAAGTAGTAGTATTCCAAATACTTTATCCATCCCATTAACGTACATGAGGGGGGCAAAATATTAGGAACACCATTCAATATAATGCACCCCAGTAGACCACCACCACCACCCACTACGACCTCAATAATAAACATAAATAAGAATTATCACCTTTCTGACAACGTCAACAAAAACTGAAAATGCATAAGCTTCGTAAAAGTAGAATTTATGGCATAGCTGTTGTATTGGATTGCATGTGTCATATCATGGTAATGGTGATTATTTCCAGTTTGCATGTGATCAACAACACAGGAAGCCACAGTTTATCCCGTTATAATATATATTCACTTGTATCTTTGACGAAGCTGAAGCTCATCCTGTTGAGTTTTGGTGAAACAGCGGCTTCCACCCCCTCAGATGTTTAACATGTCTGAGATGATGCCAGTGTTGGACCTTTAAATATTTGATGTGACCAGTCCTGCTCTGTTATGGTGTTAAATTATTGATTTGGATATGTGATGGTGCTGACAGTCTAGTAGTTATCTGCCCTCAGACATGGTTGTAATATTTTAAAAGATAGGTTCAGGTTCTTTCAAGTCTGTCTTAAAGGACGGGTTCACAATTTTTCAAGTGTGTCTTAAAACAACAATCAGGTGTCCGTATGAAAGGTGAAAGAGGTTTTCCTCGCTGTAATCATTCCTCCTGTTCATACTGGCTATTAAAAAGATCCCCTTCAAATGTGCTTTCAATGTAAGTGATAATTCCAAAATCTGAATTATCTGAAGCTTATATGAGGCTTCAGCAGTCTGAGTTCAAGGCTGTGGGAAGTAGTGGTGTGGCGGGTGCTGCAGCACACCCTGGTGGATGGTAGAGGACCTGCATGTTCACAACTATAAACCCTCTAAGACCTGCAGGGCTGTACACGAGGCTGTAGCGGGCTGTTTTAAAGCTAGAGTGAAGATTCTATTATGATATGAAACTAGATGACTTAAGGCATCCATTGGTACCAATCATGTCATGCTAGCTTAACAAGGAGGAGGGCTAAATAACACTCCAAAGTTAGGCAAAATTATGGCAAGGGAAAAACTGGCATGGCCATTTTCAAAGGGGTCCCTTAACCTCTCACCTCAAGATATATGATTGAAAATGGGCTCTATGGTTACCCATGAGTCTCTCCTTTACAGACATGCCCACTTTATCCTAATACCATGCAGTTTTGGGTGAAAACCATGCAGTTGTTTGCATGCAGTTTAAATGTGTTATTTTTGCTTATTCTAAAAATATTTCTGCCTATTGTGGTCTCTAAACAGTCTTGTATTTGCATAAATTGGGTATGACTAGAAAGATGAAACTCTTGTGGATTCAATGAGCCCAATTCATGAGCGATGATGTTAGTCCACATGGTAGCCATTTCATTATAGCGAGACCATTTTTGAAACTTGACCTCACTGTATAAAATGACCTATTGTGACCTCTAGGATAATCACAGACTCATGAACCTTTACAACCACAATCTAGAGGCTGAGGGCATTCAGAGGATTTATGGCTTTCCTCGTTATATTGACAATAAGGGTTTCTGAGCAATTTCCAGAACAGAGGTGCTCGCCATCCAATCGCCAAAAAATGCAACTCTTACAGAAATCTCCAAATGTCAAAAGTTTTGATACCAAATCACAGCATGAATTCTTCTATGGCGTTCCTCAAGGTCTTGATATCTTAATGTGGTATTTTGGAGGGATCTTGGACCATTTTTATCAATTCTCCAATGGTCAAAAATGGTTACGTTTTGCACCAAATCTGTGTAACAAATAGTATCAACCCAAAAATTGCTGCAATAACTTATAAGAGCATGGGAATGGCTATCATATACTTCCATTGGAATGTTGTAAGCCCTTATACACTATACTTTCAAAATGTGACTAGGCACCTAACCAAAACACAATGTTTATTACAGATTTATGACTAGAAAGACACACAGTTCTGAGTTGCATCTCAAATTAATCTTCTTCTATGTGGCATTAACTGTTGAACTGCTATCTCCCTAAACATTTCCTGTCCCCCCCTAAAAAAAGACAAAAATGTGTCTATGGTGGGTCTCTATGGGTTAAAAAAATAAACAAATAAAAAAGTTTTGTTTAATTTCTGTTGGTTATGTTCATATTCTAATGATATTTGCATTGCTGTTAATCTCGTCAGAGTTTGCACATCGTTATTGACTTTTAATAGACAGTGAAAGGAAGTTAACAACATTGTTTTCCATCAAGGTGAATCCCATTAAAGTGCATTTCACACAAAATGTCTCTTTTTCTTCGCTTCCTCAGTCTGAATGCTGACAAGCGGAGGGAGGAGCTTCTTCTGGTCAGCCGCCAGAATCAAGCAATCTACCAGCGAATCACATCCCGCCAGTCGGAGTACCGCCGCCAGCTGTGGTTGGATGACTGGGAGAAGGTGCAGCGTCGGAGGGGCGACATTTCCCGCTACCCGCAAGGGCTCGGAGATAAACAGGTCCAAAGAGGGAAATATGTGACAATAATGTGATTTCCTCACAAGTCTGAATATATAAGGTGCTGGTAAAATGCACAAGAAATTAACTTAAAGGACCAGTGTGTAAGATTTAGAAGGATCTATTGGCAGAAATGGAATATAATATTCATAAGTATGTTTTAGTCAGTGTATAATTACCTAAAAATAAGAATCGTTGTGTTTTGTGTTTTTTGCCTTAGAATGAGCCCTTTATATCTACATAAGGAGCGGGTCCTCTTCGCCAGGGTCTGCCATTTTGCACTGCCATGTTTGTACAGTAGCCCAGAGCAGACAAACCAAACACTGGCTCTAGAGAGGGCCTCTCGTGTTTTTTGCGAGTTTCACAGCCACTGTAGGTTCTCTCACACGCTTGCAAGGGAGGGGTTGGAGGGAGGGGTATTCAGTTGGTTGCAAGCGGTTAGCTCCCAGTCTGAAAAGTGAAGCCAATGCAGAAGTGACTCAAACCTGCATTCTTTCAAATGGCCAGCAGGGGGGGACTCCACTGGTTGCAAGAAGAAGTCAGATTGTATAGAGGTCTATGAGAAAATGATCCTAGTTCTCACTTGATTTATTATCTCAATAAACATTTTCCTGATGAGTTTATGATCTCAATCGCTAGTTTCAGGTCTTCCTCAACACAGCATGATGTTCATTTTATAAATTATGGTCCCATTTACCACTGCTGTTACCATGGCAACAATGTAGGCATAGCTGCCGCTATTTCACAATGTATTTTTGGTTCATGAAAGTTAATTGTAACATTTTGGTTGCTAAAAAAAGTCTTGTTCAGCATTTGGTTGTACTAAAATACCCTCTAAGGAGTCTGCTGTTCAGTTTTTCTGGTAAGTACATTTTGTTAATGGTTAATGGTTGTAAGCCTGTTTTTCTCAAGCAAAAATTAGCATTAGCCATATCACAGTTAACCATAGACTGTAAATGCACCATGCTAACCAAGCTAGCAGATAACGTTGGGGTCAGCTCCACCTTTTTGTCCAAATATGATCACTTCAGAATGAGAGTCCACAAACCAGTGGGTGATGTCACGGTGGCTATGGTTGGTTGCATCTGCAGCCTCACGGCTACATGCCACTAAATCCTACACATTAGTCCGTTAATGCATACAGATGTGCTTCTGACTTTTTGTACTTTGTAAAGATCCATTATGATTAAAACCTGAATCTTTAGAAGAAACTCTACAATACGTCATACAAACAATCCACTAAATAACATTCAGCTTTGAGAATTGATTCACCTTCTATTCAGCCACCTTCACAATAAAATGCACCACAGAGTAGCACCACTCATATAAGATGAGATTAAAGTGAGATGCCTGGTGGACTGAATGAATGAACCAATGCTGAAGTGGCTCCCACAGATTTATAAAAGGCCTTTGAGTAATAAATGCCATAAAAATGCCAGTCTGACTCTGTGTGTGTGTACGCAATAATACACACTGAGCTGGTTGTTATCTCTGAATCAGAGGACATGTGATCAGTGCTGTATGTTTGTGTCTGCAGAGATCACTCAGGAAGGTGAAGTTTGCAGCTGTGGAGAGCAGCAGCGAGCCGTCTGAGAGCTGCAGCAACATCGACACCGGCAGAGAAACCTGAAACACACACAAACTATTTTGTCCAGCAACCTGCCGACGATAAACTGGCTCCAACAGGTGACATCACACCTCGCTACGTCTATCTTCACATACAGTCTGTGGGTGAAACAGGCCTTGGTGAAACTTTACATGTGAAACCAATGTGTTTGACAAGCTTTTTTCTGTGTGTGTGTGTTAATTCTGTCTGTTTGATGCTTTGTATTAAATGCTTTTGTTGTGAAGCACTTTGTAATGTAGAGATGGGATTCTCATGGTTACAACATACAAGACGTCATTTAATGGGACACCTCAGGACAGTTGTGTGACTGCAGAGTTGGTTGTGTGAACGTTAAAAAAACATTGTACATTGACAATATAACATTACATCCGCTATGATCGACAGACTTGACTGAAGACATTCATATGTGTTTGTTTTGTATAATTTTTCAGTCATAAAACAACGTGGATGATGGCATGAATGCTATTTACTGGTTGCAGACTGGTAATTATGGTAACTCTGACATGACATGAACACAGCTAACTAATGAAAGTTAAACCAACTCTGACAGTTTAAAGCTGAGCCTGATGAGTTTAGTCTGAAATGTCCCAAAGGGCCACCGTAGAGGATAAACCTGTTTTATTTAGGTAACAATATGATCTTTACTCAGGAGACATCCTCAGGATGACGTTAAGACTAAATATTCTTTTATTCATTCATCCAACTATTTTGTTTTGTGGGGTGGAATGAACATATTGACTTAAGAAATAAAAGAGTCTGTCTTTGTTTGTTTATTAATTTTGAAATTAATGTGGATGATTTGGTGTTTTTGTGTTTCGTTCCCTGTGATTGATCCTACTTTAAATCCAATAAAAGCTCCTGAGTCATAAACTCATTAGTCATGTTTTCATCCTGGAGAAATGGACATGATGTTGTGTCTCAAACAACATCAAGCTTTTCTTGCTCGTGACTCTTTAATTCCCCAACAATAAGAGTTTTCAGGTTGTTGTATTATTTGTTAGCATGTTGTACTTATTCTTTTTTTCCCTGCTAACTGAACTGGGTATAAGAGGGAGGAGCCTAAAGCAGGCAGTGAAAAACATGGCCGACACTTCAGCCAGTTCCAGTGAACTGAAGACAGGTTAGCTTATCATGCTAATTGATTTAACATGCTGTTTGATCTTAATGATGGCTCAAGCAGTGTGCTGGTTAGTTCATACTGACCATTAGAAGATCCCTTCATAATGAACTTACAGTGTAAGTGATGGAGGACAAAATCCACAGTCCTCCTTATGTGCAAAAATGTATTTAAAAGTTTGTCTGAAGCTAATATGAAGCCTCAGCGTCCAAATGAGTCAAATCAAGTAGATATCTTTCAACGTTACAGTCTTTTTAGTGCCAAAGTTCCTCTTTTTGTTACTATACTTCCACCACAGCTCAACAGGGAAACACTGTCCGAGGAAACACAAAGAGGGAATTTGATGCTAAAAAGACTGTAAAGACTTGATATGACTAACTCAGACTGCTGAAGCTGAATATAAGCTTCACATCAACTTTTAAATGACTGTGTGGACACACTGTGGATTTTGGCCTCCATCACTTACACTGAAAGTACATTTGAAGGATCTTTTAATAGTCGGTATGAACAGGAGGAAAACCTCTTTCACTGTTCATATGGACACCTGACTGCTGTGAACCTGTCCTATAAAGGTAAGTTAGGTCAGAGTTAGAGGATGGTGTTGCCTGTTGATTCACCTGATGAATATATTATATATGCAATCAAGAAAATATCAGTGTATAAGAGTCACAAGTCTCCCACATCCTAGTCGCTCTCTTCCACTCTGCTGTTTCACCACTAGGTGGCAGTAAATACAAGCCTTTGCTCAGCTGTGACTGGGTAAGACAAAAGGAGGGAGAGAGAGAGAGAGAGGAAGATTAAGGACTGTTCTGATAGGAAAAGAAAAGTTTTGGATTGGAACCGTGCTTATAAATGAGAAGAACTTCAGCCTGCAGCTCATTTGGTTTCTATTATAAGAATCTCATTGAACACAGAGTCCAAGAATTCACTGTGGTGCAGAGACACAACCAACACTGCACAGTCCAGACTGACACACACACACAGAAGTTCAGATAGAATAATTTGCATTTTACAATATACATATAATATAACTGCAATGTTTACACCTTCAACATTGAGTCAACATATACACTACAAAAGCATGGTTGAAAATTAGAGACACAATTCACATGTTTATTGTGAGTATTCTCAACAGTGGTGGAAGAAGTATTCAGATCCTTTACCTGAGTAAAACTACCAATACAGCAATGTAAAAATACTCCATAACAAGTATTTTTGAAAATACTTGTATGAAAATTCCTACTACAGTAAAAGTACATAAGTATTATGAGCTTGATGTAGTTAAAGTATTGCAGTAAAAGTAGTGGTTTGGTCCCTCTGACTGATATATTATTATATATGACATCATTAGATTATTAATAGTGAAGCATCAGTGTTAGAGCAGCATGTTACTGTTGTAGCTGCTGGAGGTGGAGCTAGTTTACACTACTTTATATACAGTTAGCTAGTTTAGTCCAGTGGTTCCCAAGCTAGGGGTCGGGCCCCTCCAAAGGGTCAGCAGATAAATCTGAGGGGTCGTGAGATGATTAATGGGAGAGGAAAGAAGAAAAAACAAAGTTCTGATACACAAATCTGTTTTCAGTTTTTGGACTTTTTCTCTAACCTTTGATCTTAAATATCTGATCATTTGAACATTTATTGAAATGAAAGCATGTGAGAAGTTTAGAGGGAAAAATCACTATTTGGTGCAGCTGTTAACAACTCATAGACATGTGAAATGTGACCCCGACTACACACTGCTTTTTATAGACGTCAAAAGCCAAAAAGGTTGGAAACCACTGGTTTCATCTTTAACAATGTGTTGTATTTTAAAAGCTTCTTATATTATCCATTGTGTCAAATCTTCATCTGAAAAGTAACTAAAGCTGTCAAATAAATGTAGTGGAGTAGAAAGTACAATATTTCCCTCTGAAATGTAGTGGAGTGGAAGTATAAAGTAGCATCAATGGAAATACTCAAGTAAAGTACCTCAAAGTTGTACTTTAGTACAGTACTTGAGTAAATGTACTTAGTAACTTTCCACTGGTTCTCAACTTAAGTGACAATATTTTAAAATATAACAGATCAGAAGATGTAGATTCATATTGGAAAGATGTAACATCCCATCTAAAGGTTTTAATTTACACAGTATTTGAAATACCGAAGGCTGGATTACCAACCAGGCAAAGCAGGCAACTGACTCCAGACCTCCAGATTTACTCCTTAAGAATACATATCGATGTATCTGATTGGCTCAACCTGAGATCTATACCTGGGGTCAATCAGGTGAAGTCTATGTATGGACCTTCTTGGTTGCATGTTGAACATCCCCTGATGAAAACGTCATAATTGCACTTCATAAATCGACTTTTTGGGAGCATCTACTCAGCGTGCAGGCCATCTTGTTTTCTAGGATAATTTGGCCTGCAGTTAATATTTGCTGCAGAAATAAAAGGGTCAGTGCTGCGAGCATGAAAGGGGTTAACTGTGAGAGCAATGTGCGGAGTAAATATATGTGCAGTGGAAAAGCCCTTTAACAATGTCAGTCTGTCCTGAGCTCCACTGGAAGTCTCCATCTGGAAACAATTAACCAGCGTCTGTAACGGTAAACCAACTCCCTCCCTCCCTGCCGCCACCAAACCAAACATTAACAACAATTATTCAATGACTTTTCCTCTTCAAGGCTGCATATTCATATATAAATATATACACTGTGTGTGCATCGGGTGCATGTTTTCTCAAACATATACAAAGCAGAAAACAGTGTTATTGGTTTATCAGAGAGCTGCTGTCATTCCCTGTTTTATAGCGTTTCACTTTATTAAGATCAGAGGGAGCTGCACACAGAGCGAGTTTATTAGGACGGGACTTTACACGACAGACTGTGGTTACAAAACACTTCTGGAACAATACAACACTCACAACAAATAACTGTCACTAACAATCAAAGTACAAGGGAATGGAAAAGGCAAAGAGGAAAAACATGTTTACAGAATATTATTTTACTCAGTTTGTTGCGTCTTAATTCTGGTTGCCGAGTTATTCTGAAATTTCTTTAGCGGTTGAGCACTAAAATATCATGTCATGAATTTGAATTGCTAAAGTGAAAAGACTGATGTCATAGTTAGTCATATTGTGTCATGTTGTATGCTTTTCTTCCAGCAAAATAAATCTGGTCATGTATTTGCCATGTCATGCTGCGTCATGTTGTTATATCATGTTATGTGTTATAATTTGTAAGTGTCATGTCAAGTTAAGTTAGATCCCAGCAGACTCACAGGATTTATGGCTCTTGTGGCTTTGATTATTTGAAATATATGCGCTTCTAATTATCATTTTGTCTTGGTTGTGTATTTTTACAGCTTTATCAATCATTTCTATCAGTAATAATAACACTGTAATAACCAGGTTAACATCTGAGATCTGGGAACAGGGTGGCATCACTAAAAAGAAGTCTGTCAAGAAACACAACCTAACCTAAACCTTTTATTTTATTTTATTTATTTTTTACCTTTGGCAGTTTACAGCTTACCTTTGTACCATTTGAAGTGATTCACTGGACTTGAACTGCTTTAATTTAAATAAAAACTGGAAAAATGGGGATGTTCTAAAACTTTCGACTGGTATATAAATATACTGTATACATACAGTCCAGTCAAAAGTCTAGCTGTCATCAATGTAAACCACTTTGAGGAATCTAAAATATGAAACATAATTTGGTTTGTTTAACACTGTTTTGTTCACTACATGATTCCATATGTGTTATTTTATAGTTCTGATGTCTTCACTATTGTTCTACAATGTAGAAAATAGTAAAAAAACAAAGAAAAACCCTTGAATGAGCAGGTGTGTCCAACCTTTTGACTGGTACTGTGTATTATATATTTCCTCTATATATAAAAACACATTTCTGCTTTTGTACTTTGGAGTCTTTGTCAAAACAACGAATCATCTCCTGCATTCTGCCAAGTGGGAACTAAACCTCCAAACAGGCTGACATATTTGATCCTGATTGGATTTAAATCCAGATTAACTGGCTGACAGTTGATAGAGATCCATCCTTCCTCCTGCTATTGACAGCTGATGGTTGAGACATGTGCTTCCTCACACGACTCTGTCCAAGATACAGATTTACAGTCGTCCTCGGTCTGTACTCTGCAGCACAGTCCTGTAGACCACATGAAGCCAAAAACTCTGCATTCAACCAACACTTCATCGGCCATCTTTAGCTTCTTTTCATTATTATTCAGGTTTTTTTTTTTTACTTCTGTTTCATAATTGCTGTCAGCTGCTCTTTTCTAATGCTTCCTTTGTCTCTTTATTTAGGCTCCAGTCCATCCTGGTCTCTGTAGCTGCTGGCTGCATGAACACAGTGTGATCAAGAGGCTGAAAAACAGCAGATTTTGTGTCCCTTTGAGACCGAAATACTGAAGTTTCTGCAATGCTACTGTAGCTGCAGGGCTTGAGGATGGTGCTGAATATTCATGGTGCCCAGAGGATGAGTCCTTATTATTTGGACGATCCGTTGACCTCTATAGTGTCACCACACAACCAGCAAACGGTGTTTTGTTGACTTTGCACTCATCCCAAGGCTGGATGATTTCTGTTCATGGATGTACAGAGTTAGAGGAAAAAAGGAAGGTGAAACTGAAGAAAATCCCCCAAAGATCTGTTTCTTGTTTGACAAAGGCACACACACACAGTCGGTGAGCCATAGCTACAGCTGATGTCCGTACAAATAATTCCAATGAGAAATACATATTGAATGCACTAAAAGAATAACAACTTAGTCACTTTCATATTTTGAGAAGGGATCTAGACGGTGCCCTTTTAAGGGCACACCGGACACGTGTTAGCTCACAACATCAGCAGCGTTTTGTCATGATGGTGACACGTCTGGATACACCACTACCCTATTTCCTGGCGTCAACGTGCGTCAATGCTCTATCAAACACAGCAATTTGATTAATTTGATTAGTTGTTTTTGCACGATGTGTGAAATGTCTAAACGCTGCTCTTTTAATGACATCATCTTGCTGTTCCCTTTTCTTCTGCAATGGTCTAATGGCACCAACTGGAGAATTATTGTCACCAACTTTTTATCTCCTCACAGTCACGCAACAGTAGTGGATGGAAACAAACATTAATCGTGTGATTGCTGGAAGCTCTTTATTATTCCACTACTTCTTATTATTCCACATTCCGTACATTTTTTGGACCTTTTCAACTGCTGCATACTTTGTGCAAGAAAAACCATTCAAATGTCAAACTGTGCAGCTCATTCAGCAGATGTTTGTTATTACTTTTCTGTTTTCTAGCATATTCCAGTGATATAATGGCAGTCTATGGGAGAATTGGATCCAACTCAGTTGGACAACTCGGACATCCCTTATTTTATATCCATTTTTTAACATCAAAATTTATAATGGCAGTCTATGACAGAACTTGATCCAACTCAGTTGGAACCTTGTCACTCCCACAATTTTAACTCCTCAAGCACTTATCATATGTCAAAATGTTGCCACAAGCCTCCTCTCTCTCAAAATGTAAACATATTTCCTATAGTGGTTATAGTTTTTGAGAACTAAACCTTAATTGATAGGGAGAGCGCTGTCAGGCTTTCATTGACTGCAATACAGTCTGCAGTAGGGGTGTGCCCAAATACAAATACATTATTTGGCAAAGCACAAATAGTGGGGAGTTTTTTCAAATATTTGTGTCATCAAATATTTTAAAAATTATTTGCTTTCTTCTCAGGAAGAAAAAAAACCCATGTCAAATACCAGTGTGTCCTAACCTGCTACATGACATTTCCTTATTTGGACATCACTCTCGGAGTTGGGGGTGTTCCCCAGAGATAAAGCTGAGCTAATGACACACGTGAAGTGCTCCCAAGGGACTCTCCATAACCTGTTGTTCCCCTTCTCCTTTCCACAAAGTTAGGTTGTAAAAAATAGGAAATAAATGAAAAGTGCAAAGTAATAATCGCCTTTGAAGTTCTTCCCTACACGTTACACGCTGTGCTGTCTCTGTGTTATGGGTGTATAAATAGGTAGAGGTCTGTCCGCCATGAGGTGATGAGTAAAGTTTTAGCTCAGTAGTCAGAGCTGTCATCTATGATCTGGGAGACTTCAGTTCGAGTTCGTGTGGGGACCTCCTATGTAAGATAATTTATATATATTCATTAATATCTCAAATGCCATACATGCTAAAGTAATCATACCTGGTACACAGGTGCCCCATGTCAACATATTAAAGCCCGTATTCAATAGCACCCCCATGTGGTCGTTTATTAAGCATTTCACATTTTGGCTAATAACTCATGAACCTTTAGGAATAGAAGAAACATTTTTGTACTGTGGCTTCCTTGGATGAAGCTGATTTGACTGATATAGGCCACACCCATTTTCACCTTAAAAATTTTCTGCCATTTTGGATTGTTTTGGTAAACACATTTTCTGCCTTTATTGACACATATTTCATCCAATCTTCACCAAACTTGGTACATACCATATTTAGATGACACTGAACAGGACTTGTGCATTAGTTTATGGATATCCATCACTGTTTGTCTGTAATTGGTTACCAAAATGTTGAAAGTGTGGCCTAATGCACTTAACGGGCCATAACTCTTGAATGAATAATTCAATTGCAACCACATTTGGGAAAGTTGTACAGACAGCCACATTACACAAGTGTGCAACATTTGATACAATTCCACGAGCAGGAGACGCTACAGTGAAAATATAACTTTACATTTATACAATTCTATTGTCTTTAACAAAATGAAACTTGGTACACAGCTTCTCCATGAGCATGTGCACAACATACTGAAGCATGGCACCAATAGCCCCACCCTGTGTCCATTAATAAAACACCACCATGTCTCTTGAACTCAATTACCTCAGATTTTGGGTGGTATCTTCATATGTGAATCACCAACACTGCTGTGACATTTCATTTCATTTCATTTTAACCTTTATTTAAGATTCTCGGAAAACCATTGAGGGTGATCCTCATTTATAATGATGCTGAGATTACACATGGAAAAACAAAAAAACCCCCAAAAACAAGCAAACAACATGGAAACATACATAGTTAACAAAATCAGATAGAACAGTTACAGTCAGGCAGTAAACGGATAATAAATTATATTCCTGAAGTGTCCAAGAGGCATGAGAGTATTCAGTTTTAGGTCACTCTGCAAGAGGTTCCATGAGTTTGCTGCAATAACACTAAAACAGTCTTTCCAAGTTCAGTCCTGGCATGAGCTACCTGGAGAGCCAGACAGTCACTGGAGCGGGTTAGAAGTGGACCAGAGTTCCAGTGCAACGGAGATGTGATGTATGATGGTAATTTTCCGGTCAGGGATGTGATGGTCATTCACCTCTAGGTAGTGCTACAGTACATATCAACTTTAAAGCTCCATCAGCACAGAATTTTGCGAGGATGTGCATTTGAAATACCGGATTACTTTGCAAGGTCTGCAAATGTTTGACCACCAGGGTCACTGCAAGCTTTAAAGGTTTGTAAAAATGAACCCGGTTGCTGGGACTCTTCTAGAAGCCGGGCCGGCGAGCAGCAGCAGCAGAAGCAGGAATCACACACATTTTCTTCAGGAAATGCAAATATTCTAGTTTGCATTTCCCTTTGCAGATTTTCTGTAAATTTGGTAAAATTTCCATTGCATTTCTGGATCTGAAGCAATTAAAGTATCATGATTAGCTATAATAAACCTGCAATAACACATTTTTGTCCTCTTGTTTTCAGCAGAAACAAGTAATGAACAGAACACTGACATATCATCGCCTTTTCATTTGATATGTCAAACTTGTCAGCAAACACTTGCTTATTTCCACATCCAGCAGTTATGGAGAAATCATTCATTTGGAGTCGTGTTTCTGTCCACCTGGTGAATGTAAGTCCAATATTCACTCTCTTTTAGCTCTGTTTTTGCTCTCTACCAACTCCTGAGGGAAATATCTGGCTCTTTAGCTGCTAAATGCTCCACTATGTTCACCAGCTAGTCTACAGCTAACTGTGTCTATTTGCTGTTTGGTGCTGAGCAGGTAGTGTACAGCGGCTTTTCAGAGCTTTTTCTCTGAAAACAGCTGCCTGCTGCAGCCAAAAACGATGCTATGAGAGCGCTGAGAGTGAAGCAAAACAGTAAAGTTGCAGTCGGACAGATAAACAATGAGCTGAAACTTGCTATAAAGCTCCGTAAAGCCGAGAGGAGCTGTTGTCAGTCACTGATAATTCTCTGTAGGTTCATCACAACTTCTTTCACATGACTTTGTTTTCAAAATAAAAGCATCAAAGAACAGACTGTGAAGCCCTCTGAGAAATGTGTGATTTTCGGCTACATTAAACTGACTTGAGGATATATTTTTTTCTCTATGTTTGTGTCCTTTGTGATGAACGTTTGTGTTCAAAGTGTCATTTTTCCAACATTTAGCAGAACTGGTTCAGTGTCAGGAAATTA
The DNA here is from genome assembly GCF_910596095.1 of Thunnus maccoyii. Taxonomy (NCBI): domain Eukaryota; kingdom Metazoa; phylum Chordata; class Actinopteri; order Scombriformes; family Scombridae; genus Thunnus; species Thunnus maccoyii. The sequence goes on from NC_056537.1 coordinate 4,527,002, forward strand.
AACAGCTCTACTCAGACGTTCATTGTTCATTACAGCAGTATTTTTGGTCTGCAGTCTGGTTATTTGTTTTGTGGTTGAAATGATCTCAGAGCAGTTTGTTCTCTCGGCTGTGACGTTTTTGTGTCTGTTTCACTCTGTTGTCGGAGATCAACTCGTCTGTTTGTCTGACTTTCTTCATGTCTTGTTTTGTCCTTTGTTTTGGTCTATATGAGGGATATAACTTAACTTTGGAGAACTGAAAGTGTTGTAAATGACAGGAATTTATATTTTCTCATTTTCCTCGACATTTATAACCAAAAATGTTTGCAGACATTATTTTTTTCAAGTGGTTACATTTTTTATGGTTACATTTTTGAAAATCTCCTCTTTTCCAGACTAATTCCAGACTAACTTAGTCATGATTGGCTGTTCTTACATAAAAATATCTGAAATCCTTCCAATCAGGTCAGTTTGCAGGATCTGAATTGAAATGCATTGTGAAAACTGTGATGACTTCTCTCTCATTCACTTTAAATAGTTAAACACAGGAATAGTTTGACATTTTGCAACATATGCTTATTCAATATAGCTTCATATTTACTGGACAGATATGAGAATGTATTATTGATCTTCTCATCAATTCAACGAGCAATTAAGGGAATATAAAGCCTATTTCCAGAAATGTCGAACTATTCCTTCAAGTAGACAGAATTTATTTGTCTACTGGCTGCAGAGGCGTGTCAGTGTCTGTGTTTGATTGACAGTAGCTGGGGCGGTGTGTTGATATCTGTGTTTAATTGACAGCAGCTGGAGGGGTGTGTCGGTGTTTGTGTTTGATTGACAGCTGCTGGGGCGGGCGTGTCAATGTCTGTGTTTGATTGACAGCAGTGGGGGGGGGGGGGCGTGTTGGTGTCTGTGTTTGATTGACAGCAACTAGAGGGGCGTATCGGTGTCTGTGTTTGGTTGACAGCAACTGGAGGGGCGTGTCGGTGTTTGATTGACAGCATTTATGCAAAATTTATTAACAGCAGTTGGGGGGGCATGACAGCGTCTGTGTTTGATTGACAGCAACTAGAGGGGCATGTCGGTGTCTGTGTTTGGTTGACGGCAACTGGAGGGGCGTGTCGGTGTTTGATTGACAGCATTTATGCAAAATTTGATTGGCTTCATTAAAGCAAAGTCTCTAACTACATAGATGGATTATTAGAAGTATTCAGACAGATTAATAGAAGGATGATAGGGGGAAATAGGGGGCGCCATCATTTAAAAATATATAAATTTCTCTCTTTTTTGGTTTCAGATTTTTTCACAGGACAAGTGATTCGGAGCAGATATGTATGCTCTAACAGAAAAGAAACATGCAATCACTTTGAAGTCGGACTTTAAATAGTGAACATGTGCATGAGCATCTGGATGTGACATCATATTGTATGTTTAGCCAGTTGTTCACAGGAAGCAGAAACAGACACCAAAGATTTACATTACGAAATTAAAAAGAGATAATGGATTGTTTTAAGGATTTAGTTTTCTTTCAAATTTAAATATTTTGTATGCAAAAGAAAAGAAAGTCATCTGTTGCTGCATGTGAGAAGCCACCAGGTGAGATGACATGTCAGTTACCACCTGTCTGTCTGTATGTATGTATGTATGTACAGTACATATATGGGACTGTAACAACGTGTCGTGTTCAGTGACTGACCCTAAGGCTGACTTAAAGGCCATTTTACCGTCTGTTTCACTTTAACTCCACTGCTTTGAGTCTGAGTTTCCACTTGTTATTTCCAGCAGAATGACAGCAGCCTGCTGCCGTCCAGCTCACAGCACTCCAGTATCTTTTTATTGACAGGGAGGGAACATATGTGTGTGTGTGTGTGTGTGTGTGTGTGTGTGTGTGTGTGTGTGTACTTGAATTAATCACATTGTGGGAACAAAAACTGGATGACACAATTACACTATGGGGACTCATTCCTTCTGGGGACAAGAAGATGGTTCTCACAAGGTTAACCACACATTTCATGGTCCAGACCTGGTTTTTTAAGGTTAGAATAACTCAGGTTAGGGTTAGACTCCCAGGAAATAAATGACAGTTGATTCAGTGTCAAATGAAAAACAAGTTGTGTGTCTGTGTGTGTTTGTGTTAACAAGTCCTCCAAATTAAATAACAAAATACGTTGTTGGTTCATGGCCTACAGAACGACCTGATGCTCCTATCAGCAGGACGACAGTGGCATTAATGAACACTACGGTTAAGGTTTGGTCGGGTTTAGGCACAAACACGACTTAGTGAGATGTAGAGAAACATCATGGTTTGGCTTAAAATTGCTGTTTTTAAGGTTTTAGGGACTGCCGTCGTCAAGGATACAATAATAATAACATGGTTAGCTTTCTTTCTTTTCCTAGTTATGTTGACAGTTGGAAACAGGAAGTGATCTCCTCTGTTAAAGTCTGTTTTGTTGATCCATTAATTCAACCCCGACCTCCTCCCTATGTGGACTTTGTTGCTCTATAATGAGAAAAAAATAGCCCATTCTCCAGTTCTGCAGTGATGCCTCATTTGTAAACTTGCATATACCACTGTAATTTATGTAAAATGATCTCGTTGTTTGGACGATTTTATGTCCAGGTGATCCAGTAAAAGTTATATGTTTAAAATATATAAAACATATGCCATTAAAATACAGGTTATAAACTACAAAACTGAACTTTTCTGTGACATTTAAGCACTAGTCTAGTTTTTACAGATAGCTCTTTATTGTGTTATATTGTTTCCGATTTTTTATTAGCTTAAATTTCTGTTTGAGGATTTATATCTTAAACTAGCAAGTAATTCCTGCTGGTTTTAATTAGCTACCTCTATTATTTTTTCACAAAGCCTGCGTCCTGATTAATATCAGACTAGTGTTTAGAGACTGAATAGCTTCATCTGCTGGAGGGGACGACTGCCGAGTGTGGTTAACCCAAATATCTCGGATTTCACCGTCAGTGCAATTGCGTTCAGCCTCCACTCTACAGCAGTAACGGTGGCGGCACTTGAGAGCGCAACACATTAATCAGCTGCCGGGTTCGTCTATATCACCACCTGATTTCCTCCTTTGATCCCATCATAAATACTATGACCACAAGAGGGCGCTGTCACTTGAACATGAACAGATGACATTTTAGGGCACTTTCTGAAACAATTGATTCTGTCTCCCATTAAAGATCCATTCCCAATGCATCTCTAGTCTAACTGTGTTCAGATGGGAACTTTAGAGGTGGTACCATTGCATTGAAAGTCAATGGAAAGATGCAAATTTGTTCAAAGTGATGCAAATTGACACAAAGACACGTTTGCAAGAGTTGAAAATGTCTCAGTTTGAGTGAAAGATTTGCGTGTAGCCTGCAGCTTTATGAATCTACTTCATGAATGTCCAGAGAGGAGAGGAAAAAGAGCAGAGAAATAACAGAGGGAAATAACAGGAAGAACAAAGAGAAGCAGACACTGTTGGTGCATCCGTTTAAGACTGGCTTACATCTCAGCAAGGCGCACCGGCTGTTTTGGGGTGAATAAACACCTTCTTATGTTTATGCATTCTTGAGTTTGATTCATGCAAACTTACATTCTTATGTTTATCTGAAGCTAATATGAGGCTTCACCTGTCTGAGGTAGATAATTCTAGTGGATAGCTAAGTATGTGATGGAAAATTGTTTGTTTCTGGGGTGTTTAGATTACCAGCTGTAAGCAATCTGTTTTCACTGTTCCCACCCTGATGACTGTGAGGTCAAAACCGACTGGCATTTTAACAAATGCGCCTGACTACATAAAGGCTTTTAATATAACTCCTTGCTCTGCTGCACAGTGCAGCACAGTCGTTTTGTTTTTGGATGTCGAAGTATATTTAGCATGAAATTCCCTATTCTTGTTAATATTCCCTGCACTCCAGCTCAGCAAGGAAACAGTGTCTGTGGAACCACAAAGAGGAAACTTCGTGCTAAACAGACTGTAACTTTGGAAGATATCCATCTGATTTGACTAACTCAGTCTCTGAAGCCTCATGTTCAGATAAACACAAAACGAGGTTTGTGGATTTTGGCCTCCATCACTTCCATTGAAAGCACATTTGAAGGATCTTTTAACAGCCAGTATGAACAGGAGGAATGATTACAGCGAAGAAAACCTGTTTCACTGTTCATATGGACACCTGACTGTTGTTTTAAGACACACTTGAAAAACTGTGAACCCGTGGTTACTGAGGATTATCTGCAGTAACCCCTCAAATTCCATTGAAACTCTATTCTGACAATAAGTGATTTTAAAGATCCTTAATAACATAGTATATAAACATAAGTTGCTTTTCTGTATGCTTTTATTCATATTAAACTCTGCTGCTACACACAGACCCCCCCTCTGTTTAGGCTACTTGGTTCTGTCCAACTAGAAAGCTCTACATCAGTGGTAGGCAAATGGTGGCTTGTGGGCCAAATCTGGCCCTCCAATGGAAACATTTAGCCCCCCCAACAAAAGCCAATTTTCTTCCCTTTTACAGATTGCATCCAATCATCGACATCACTCCTCATAAATCTGCAGTAGATAACAATTTAAACACAAGACTCATGTAAATTCCTATAAATATGACCTTGTAACATCTTAAACTTATGATACACAGGTTCACAACAGAATATGACTTATCAGACCAGAACAGATTTGTGTCAATAACGGTACATTGCTTCAACCATAAAAGATTATTGTGTGTGGATAAGATCATAGATTTCTAGTCTCATAATGTAACACAGAGGATATGTTTATGTAATGAGTATTACCATAAACTGCTGTCACTCTGTTTGTCCTCACTTACTAATAGGAGTGATGACATCTGCCCTAAAGTATATCTAAAACAGTTTCACAAATGTTATTCTTGAATGAAACGAGATAGATAAACAAACTAAATATATTAAAAACATGTTTGGTGGTTTTCACAGTGCCTGTGCAATGTCGGCCCCCAATAAGCAAGGTTGAAAAAAACTGGCCAATGGTTGAACCTCATCGCTGACGCCTGCTCTACATAGTATCAGCGGAGATCATAGAGCCGCTCAGCTGCGGCTGGAAAACGTAGAATCGTTGTTAACCGCAGTCTGATGTATGAATAACCAATCTTAGCTCACGTCATAAAACTGTTCGACTTGAATGAATTTGTAAATTACTTCAAGCTTTAGAATTTCCCTCTTTAAAGTGACTTTAGCATCGGTTGATTTACCCATAACCCACAAGTCATTAACATTATGTGTTAGCTTGTTGTCCTTTGTTATTATTAGCAGCTAAATTATTGTTTTTGTCAAAACAAATTAGCAGCACTGAAATGTGTACTACAAAACAGAATGGACATAAGATTTTTTACACAGTCAAGCTAAATAGTGTCAGTAAAAACAGTAGTTACATGTTTGTGAGCTTTCTTTACTTCACCTTAAATAATCAACAGCGTTGCTAGCTAAGCAGCTAACGTTAGCCCTGAGTTTAAAGCCTTTTCGTAAACATTTTTTTGTTCAGTATTGCTATTAAATGCAATAGAGTTGCAAAGTCTGGTTCCGGAGGTAAAAATCCCTTTAATTTTTCTGATAGACAACGTTACGTGACTCAGTTTGAGCTCTTCTACGGCTCGGATCAACATTAAACTCTCCCGGTTAAATCATCAGTATAAAACATGAACAACTGCGTTAGAAAATATCTGGTTCTTTAGTAAAAAGTTGGCTGTGAACATAAAAATTTGGGGGTAGAAGTTAACTACAATTCCCAAGGTGCATTTCAGCAAGAAACAGCCAATCACTGAGCTTAAAATTCGGTCACGTGCTCCGCTAACGGCGGGCAGAAGCTAAATACTACGGCACTGAGAGAATTTTACAATCTACAGAGTGAATCAGCAACTACGGCGCCGCGTTTACAACTTCAGTGACGAAGCATTTTGAATTCATTGCACTCTGATGTGCACCCATGGCTTCTGCTCCATAGCATTGGCAGCCGAGGCTCATGGGTATTGTAGTTTTCTTAGCCATCCGCCAAAATCACGGACAAAATGGAATTTCTCAGAAACGAATTTGACCTATAGGATCTTTATATTATCCAGGAGAGTCCTGAGTTTCTATATTCAGTAACACTGAGGAGATGGTTTAAAGAAATATTTAAAATGGGAATATAGCAATTATAGCTGCAGAGAGTTACTGATAGCGGGGTTGTTTGATCGTAGACATAAAAGCCAAAGCAGATAATTACCGCTAACATCAATATGCACTGTAAAATTTTGACTGCATGATGCCCCTGGCAGTAATCTTCTCCTCAGGATCATATGACGATGATGTTCACATCTGGTCGTCAGACACAAATGGAGGCATTTCCTGTTTGTGCCCCAACATTTAAGCTCCTGTTTTGAAAAAGGGAAGGTGAAGTTAAAGGCTCTTAAACAACCAGAGACCTGTATGTATGTGTGTGTGTGTATGTGTGGAGCAGACACATCAGGCAGGAGGAGGTGTGTTTACTGTGCTCCTCCTCCTCTCTGTCTTTCTCTACTTCACACATCAGAAGCAGCAGAGTTAAGCATCGACCCATCGACACACATACACACACACACACACTCTCACTCTGTATCTCAGTATCTCTCTATTTTTTCTATCAAACACACTCATGGACTATTATCACCTTCTGCTGCTGTGGACCTGCAGCCTCCTGCCAGGTGAGCAAAAGAGTGACAGAGAGAGAGAGAGAGAGAGTGTGTAATGGGATCTTTCACAAGAGAGAGAGAGAGTTTGAAATGAAAGGATAAGTGTCTTTGTATCAGACAGGTGCAGGATTGATGACTAGATGTGAGTTTTAAGCCTCTCAATTAAGAGTTCTTTATTGGAAACCACCTGTTGCCATGGTGACAGACTGATCATAGTATAGAGAGTACAGTTGCAGGGTTGCAGTGCAGGTCACATCTGTACCTACAAATACCTGCATGGAAGGTGCATTAAGTTGCTGATATTTACCTTTTTTACACTTGAAAAAGCATCGGGGCACATTCATTTTGAAGATACCTGTCTTGAAATTTTGGGGCTTTAATAACAATAATAATAACTTTATTCATATAGCACATTTTAAAACAAAGTTACAAAGTGCTTTACAGTAAAAACAAGAAATAAAAAGCATAAAAGTCAACAGTCAGACAAATTATCATCAGTTAGGAAAAAGCCATAAGATTAAAAAAATATTTGTTTTTTTTATGTTTAAAGATGCAAATTGGTTTTTGCCAGGATGGTTTCATTTCTCTGGACCTTTTTGGAAAATTTTCCTACTAAAGCATCAGAGCATAAAGATCTTCAATGACTAGCAATTGAACATCTTTAACCGATGTTCTCTCTGTTATTCTGACAGTAACTGATTCTGAGATCTGAGCATGTTTTCATCTGCACGTGTGGAGAGCTCTGTGAGGGAGAGCACGTGGGTTGGTTCAAAGCTTTCCCAAGCATCTATAAACATATATTAGCTTCTATAAGACTTTATATTTATAGAGTATATTTCTAAGTCTCTATGAGCCTTTATAGTGAGAGTTTACAACCAAGTCTTGCCTTTCTCATCAACACTAGTGGAGTAACTGTCGCTTGTTGTGCAGTAATATGGTGTTTTCAGTTGTGTTGGATGTTGAAAGCAGGTGGACAAGTGGAAAAGCTGATGAGTCAAACAGCACAGGTGGAAAACAGAAATGGTTTCTTTTCCACTCATCAGAAAAGGAATTCAAAGATGAAAAGTTCTGATAGCGTTCCCTCATTATACTGATGAGCTTGACCAGTAATTTGTGATTTTGGAAACAGCAGGTGACAAAACAATCTCTACTCAAGTTTAGGGTGGGGTACTGTTCACATTCGAACCAGTACTGGGACCAGTGCCAGTACCTGGAATTCAGTACCAGTACCCAAGTGAACCTTTTTTTGGTGATAACAAAGTAATACTACTTTGTTATCAAAGAGGGACCATATGTAAACATATGGATATCCATATATTTATGTAGGATTAGCATGCTAGGCTAACGGTCCATCAGTTGTGTGACTTTATATCCGTGCCTTTCAGAGCACACAAACACCATAAACACACCTGTCACCTGTTCAGCACAGTGCTGTTAAACCGGAGACGCTGCAGCTACACCTTATTTTTATAAAGTCTATAGGCTGCATACAGCACGGCACGGCTATGCTAACAATGCTAGTCTTGCTAACTAGCTGCTAGCCGCCATGCAGGTTGGTAAAATGGATCCGCCGCAGTTCTTTGTATCCATGGGTTGGTGCTCCTGTCAGTGTCAGAGCCTCCGTGTGAGATGTTCAGTCGGTAAATGTGTGTTTTTAAAACTTATTTTGGGACTGTGCTCACTCTCAGTCCCACAAGGTACCGAAATTTGGTACCAATTGATCTAAAGCGAATCGGCATTCGGTAGCACTAATGTAATTTGGTTGGTATCCTTAAAAGTACAGAGTTCAGTTCAGTACCCAACCCTACTCAAGTTCCACTTACTTTATGACTGTTTCACATGGTCCTCTTCAGTAGATTGCTGATGAGAATTGTGTGGGTGTGAGCTGGGACTGTTTTGTCTTTTTTTGCTATATTCTCAGTTTAACAATTGTGCAGCTGAGGGTGGCGCTAGAGCAAAGATTATACATTACAAACAAACAAGGATGCAGCGCAGCAGGGGGGCAGAAAACACGCTGCCATAATATCATGATAATTTATACATGGACATTTTCACTATGATATAGTTTAGTGGTGAATTTGGATGTCATACTCATGCCACCTTTGACAGACATCTGTCAGCTCTGGCTAGCTAACATACTCCAGTGAAAAATGGCAGCTAGTAGCAGTGATGACCCCAACAGGTAGTGAGTAATGTCCCAAACTATCAACGAGCAGCAGGAGTTAAAAGCACCGAAGCCTCCCTCAACTTTAGCATGAAAAAGAAAAAGTTACGTTAGCATGACAAACAAAAAAGTAACGTTAGCATAAAAAAACATATGCCAGGGGCCAAGGGAAAATCTTATTTCAAAACATGACCTGAAGAAGAAAGTTCAGTTGGGCCACACATAATCAAAAATGATCCTCTTGGGATCATGAATATATAAATTACATTTCCCGTTAATTTGGCAAAAATGGTTGGACAGACAAATGGTCCAGCTTACATCTTCATCTTAACGCCCTGCTGCTGGCAGAGAAAAATTGTGCAAAATTGTGAATCAGAACACTTTTCAGACCATTTTCCTGTTTTCCTCTGATTAAATTGTGCTTCTGTACATTAAATCTGGAGCATTATGATCCCACTGGCCTCTAAATTGAATTTGGGTAGAGTTTGGTTTGATGGCTGCGAGGTGCAGGATGTTTCCCTGGAGGTTCAGCCTGCAGGTCAGGGAGTATTTCTCCAGGAACTCAGAGGGTGAAATGGTTTTTATGGCATGTTGTGGCTTTTAGGCTGATCGTTAAACTCACGCAGCAACACATCAGTCGTGATGTTGTTGTTGTTGTTGGAGCATGTCAGTCTGTGGTTGGTAACACCACAGGAAGGCATCAATTACCACCTGTCTCATTCAGGCTGAAACACATGTGCTTCTCCTAGAACTGAATCCAAGACAGTTTTCTATCTTTTTGCATTTGATTGAACCTCTTTCAAACCACCTGGAAACAGATTGTCCTTGGAGGAATCCCAGTAAACTGGCTTTACAAAGACTCAAAAACTGTCCTGTGATTTGTTGAATCTCTCTGACCCTCAGTGTACTCTCTCCTGTGTTAAACTCCACCCATGTGGCGCTCCACTTTTACAAAACAAACCATAATAGAAATATGACTTGGGCAAGTCCTGCTGCTGACATGCACGGTGGTTTTATTTTGTCTGTAACGAAGAAGCAGCTCTGCTTCAGGGACCAAACAGTCCAATAAATTTGTCTAATGCATAAAAAAGTTTTATATAACTAAAGAAAAGAAAATAACGCCTTCATTTTTTCAGCCAGTACTGGGAGTAACTCAGTGTACGCTGGATGATGATCAAGCCAATCCTTGATACGTGTCATCTTATGTAAGAAGAGACTTTCACACCAAGCTTCATTTAAAAAAAAACAAAAAAACCTGGAATTTAATGCGTCCTTGCTCACTGGCAAAGATATTTATACCACAGTATGTGACTCAACATATTTTCTGAAACAGTGGGAGTCATTTATCAATTTGGCAAATGTATAATCCAGAAAGCTGCATTTTTTTAGTGATGTTTTACATTATTTGCTCATTTGTCACACCAACTGTAATATTCAAATAAATTCAACATTGAATAATTTGAGATTTAAAGTTAATCATTGAGCAATAGAAGGAGTGGTTGGCAGAACAACCTGTTTTTGAGCTTTTGGATTATATCACAAACACCAAATATGGCTAAAGCATTGATATACATTATTTATATGCATGCTGAATATAAAATTTGTGACTAAGGATTCAAAAAACATACTCGATTTTATTCTTTGTATCTTGAAACTTGGTTGATGAGCAAGACCATTTTTAAACATCCAGTTTTTTTAAAGGTATGTGGCATGTGCTGGGGGTTTACCAGATGCCTGTGCTTTAACATAAACATGACAGAGGACATTTCACAGACTGTCAGGGTTGTGACCCCTGACCTGCGCTGCCTGTCAGGAAGGTGAAAGGTTATCTGTCTGCGGTCAACGTGAGCTTCGGCGTGCAATGATGCTGAGCCAATAGAGCCGTCTGCCTGCCTGCTGGAGGAAGTGACACAGACGGCGTTTGGCTGTGAGCTGCCTGACAAGAGCGCTGTTCACTAAATCACTCCCATCCTTAACCTGATCAGACTTATTTCCTACTGCTGCATCTGATTTGAAAACTGGAGATGTCACAAAAACAGCACAGACGTTGTTTCTCTTCTTACAAAAATATTCTGTCTGTTGCTGTAGTAGCATTCAGCAGGATATTAATCTGTTTTCAACTATGAGAGCAGCAAAGACACATCTGGAAAAATCACCTAAGTATGAACAAATATACACAAAAAAACACTCACAAAGCCTCTTCAACTGTGTAAAAAAAAACTTTGAAAACTGTGTCGTCGGTGCCAGTGAGGATCATTCATATCGGTCACATCATCCAGTGGCAGTGATGGGAGTCTGTCAGACTTGGATCTTGGTCTTGTATCTCTGTTCTGCCAAGTCTCTTTCACTCTTTCACCAATAGCTCAGATAAATCGAGCTGGTCCTTGGCTGGGCTCAGACAGGAGCAGATTCCTCTCAGCAGTGAGGAAACAAACATACCTTAAAAGCTGAGACATTTCACCCGTCATTCCTCTCTTTTCCAGTGTCTTTTATTTTTGTCCTCTGCAGCCAAGCTCATCACGGCTGCCTTCGCTGGCAAACAGTCTCACAGCCCGCTGAGTTTTCCGAGCACTCTGCTCATTTACACAGCTGGAGGAGACGAACCAGAGCGCTCAGAGGAAATACTTGAGCACACAGGCAACAGCCACGAGGTCAAAGGGTCACAGCGGGGTCGAAGGGTCACAGGATGGGAGGAAATTTTGTGACCGGCTCGAGGACATGAAAGCAGAAGTTTGAATTATGATGATCAACGCTGGCACATTTCATTTAAAGGAAAACCTTTATGGCTGCTCTTAAAATATGATGATTTTATACGATCCGGGGATTAGATGAGATGACGTGAGATTAGAGTGGATTCAATTTGATAACAGAACATTAAATTAGACCATAATTCCAACAGAGATAAAATGAGATTAGAGTTAAGGGAGAGTTGAGGCTGGCTTAAATAAAAAAACAAAGTTGACTGTCAGTAGGAAACAGGAAGTGAATCTCTCGTTAAAGTTAAAGTCTGATGTTCAGTTGAACCGTCCCATCACCCCGACCTGGAATGTAACTAGTAAGTACATAAACTAAAGTATGATTTTGAGGTTCTTGTACTTTACTTGTGTATTTCCACTACATTTCACAGGAAAATATTGTACTTTTAACACCACTACATTTGTTTCACAGCTATAATTACTGGCTACTATTCAGATCAATATTTTATAAGTAGAACATATGATCAGTTTATAAAATATGTATTGTTATCGATTAGACTACCTATCAGTGTAAATTGTTATAATGAGCTCTGCCTTGACAACATTAAGATGCTATCAATGAACTGGTGTATGAATACTCCAATAATATATACAGTATATGATAAATATAACACTCTAAATGGAGTACTTTTACTTTTGCAGCCAGTACTTATGTACTTATGTCAGGCGTCACCTGATCTCCTCCTTTGTTCCCGTTATAATTACTACGGCTGCTAGAGGGAGCTGTCACTGCAATGTAAATATATATGTCGTTTTTTGGGGATAAAATAGTGAAACGACCGATCATATCGTTTTTCTTGGGAGGACAGCCTCCTCTAATGTCAGATTAACAGCAGACCGGGAGGTTTGCCAGACATCTATACAACTTTATCGCTTCATACCCCACCATGAGTCTGAATTTACCGCCACAACCATGAATTTATGGAGCTCAGCTATTTAGGTATTTCAGGAACGAAACGGCTACGTCGCTCAGGACTATAAATCCGATTAAATGTAATCATTTTAGAAGCAGTTTCTAGCTGTATGTTGATCTTTGTGCTCATTTCTCTATGACATATAACATAATTTATAGATTGTGATATATACACGTCTGTCTTTGCACAGCTGTTCTACAGTCTGCTCATATTTAGAGACACACAGCTTCTGGAGAACTGCCTGAGATGAAAAGAAAAGGCTGAAAAATTGGAAGGTTGCTGGATGTCTGAGCACAAAACCATAAGGAAGGAAGGAAAAATTAAGACGCTCGAAATCAAGACAGACAAAATCTGTTTTTTTGTTGGTATACAATAAGATCATTGTAATGATCTGACAGAGGAAGCATGCCTTAGATTTTCCCCACTCATAATTTATTATACTTCAACCTCATTTACTTGGATGACACACACTGAATTCACCCGATTGGATTTCTGTTGAAAGGATGAAATCACCTCTTTCCTCCTTACTCTGTTTCCTGTCGTGGAAAATAAACTTGAAAAAGCACAGTGACGTCATTTTCATCATCCTTTAGTATCGCTGCTTTTGTCAGGCATGGCAGTAGTTGAAGTCCCCCCCACCCCCACCCCTCCTATCAACTGACCTTTCCGATAAAGATTTTAATTGGAACCAGAAGAAGTTCCAGACTGGGTCAGTGCAGGAGGAGGGAGGAGGGGGAGAGAGATTGAGGAAGAGGAGGGAAGGTGCAAGGGTTTCTGATAACAGTGAGGAGGTTCTGTCCTCTGTCAAGCTTTTAAAGGAACACTTCCACATGTCTGGTCTGGTTTGGGACAGATTTCATTTGTGTCTATTTAATGGTATGAAATTTAAAGTAATTTAACTAAATAAAGAGCTGCTGAGTTTCAGTAGCCAGTAAGGGGGAGAAGATGTGCTTTAGGAGCCACAGTGATCCCTCATATAAAGACATCACACTGTTTGAGCTGCACATACAGTCTGCCCATTATATGCACTAACTGTGGATCTGATAACCACCAGCAAATTTACTAAACAGAGTGTGAAATATCATAGCTGTCTTTCTGTGTGTGTGTGTGTGTGTGTGTGTGTGTGAAGATCACTTTATTGTTAGTGTTCAGTGATAGTGATTGTATGCTGCACATTGTTCATCCCGTCTGTAATGTATCGTGTCACAGTCACTGTGTTGTTGTTTCTCTGTCGGTTATTTTAAAACCCATGTGTAATGTTGGAGCATCTTGATTACTGCAGTACTGAAAGAATAAACTAAATAAATAACTACTGTAACTGGCAATTTAACCAATTAGCTGCTTAGCTCAATACTGTCACAACTAATCAACTAACTGGCTAGCTAGATAATGTAACTAACTAACTAACTGACTAACTAACTAACTAATTACTAAAAAGTTGAATACTGTAAATAACTAACTAACCGGCCAGCTAGTTACTGTGATGAACTAACTAACCAACCAACTAACTAACTAACTAACTACTGAAAAGTTGAAAACTGTAAATAACTAACTAACCGGCCAGCTAGTTACTGTGATGAACTAACTAACTAGCTAACTAACTAACTAACTAACTAACCACTGGAAAGTTGAATACTGTAATTAACTAACTAACCGGCCAGCTAGTTACTGTGATGAACTAACTAACTAACTAACTCACTCACTCACTCACTCACTCACTCCTGCAGCTACTGTAACTAACTAATTAACTTGCTGTTTTATATCTCAGCAGTATCACTAATCTAAGTTCTTGATTCTTGAAATTGTGTTTTTCCAAAAATAAAAACATCATTTGTTTTTTGTTTATTTTAATATATCGACCACTTTCACTCTCTAATACAGTCCAGTAGTTCTTTGTGAAGCTTATAATGTTGTTTTTTGTTAAACTGTGACAGAGAGGGATTGATTCAGTTATATTATTTGTTGCATTGTTGTTTTGGAGTCAATGGTTCATGGTGTTTTGTCCCTCCACATACCTGTGGGAAAGGACAAAATATCAGGAACACCGGTATGTGATCTCGTATTTTCATTCTTTCTTTTCTGTGGGAAAGAGGAGGAGAAACAGGATCTGGATTCCAGGCCAACGGGGCTCTTAAAGGAAAGTCTGAGTCCAGAAGATCTCTCAGTGATGAAGTGTAATTTACTTTTTGAAGAGACCATTTTCCCTCAACCTTCCACGTCAACTTCGACTTCAGAGACTTTCCTACAATCCCTAGATCCACAGAGAGAGATATAAACCTTTCCCATTTAGCAGCCGTGTATGTGTCGGTGGACAGAGTGGTAGTGAGGAAGTGAAAGCAGAGTGGCAGTTTTTTTCCAAGAAGAAGTGATCCCAGTGTTTGCATTTGATTTTTGGTCTATGTCCTGCTGCTGTTGGTGTAGAAATTATAATCAAACTGGAGCTGCTGGTAATATCTAATCCTGTGGCCATTTTATCCACTGGAAGATGAAAAATAAAACCAAAAATAAAAACCAAACATGTATCCTCTTATGCAAATAATCTGTGGTTATAAACTATGTTTTTTGTGGACTGGTTATACAGGGCAGCTTCCAGTTTGCAAAGTGGAAGTTGGTGAACCTTCCCTCAAGAAATTAAATTACTGTAACAGCCATGAGGAACAAGTTATGTTGTGTGGAAATAACAATGTGTTTCTGTTTCAGATCTTCAGCTCTGCTTCAACTTTGACACAAAGAACTTCAAGATCTTCTATGGTTCTAAAGAAACCCAGTTTGGCTACACAGTCCAGCAGCATGAGGCAGAAGGACGCCAGTGGTGAGAATCCCAGTTCACTACTAGTCCAGCAGATCCTGAAACCAGATTGTAGAGATCTGTCAACATCCATAGAAACCAGTCAACACTGGTTTGTCTACATCTACAAAAAACAGTCTATACTGGTCTGTCTACATCTATATAAACCAGTCTACATTGGTTTGTCTACATCTATATAAACCAGTGCAGACTGCTCTGTCTACATCTATAGAAACTAGTCTTCACTGGTCTGTCTATATCTAAACAAACCAGTCTGTTCTGGCCTGTCTACATCTATACAAACCTGTCTATACTGGTCTGTCTACATCTATACAAACAAGTCTACACTGGTATGTCTACATCTATACAAACCTGTCTATATTGGTCTGTCTACATATATACAAACCAGTCTACACTGGTCTGTCTACATCTATACAGACCAGCCTGTACTGGTCTGTCTACATCTATAGAAACCAGTCTACATTGGTTTGTCTACATCTGTAGAAATCAGTCTATACTGGTCTGTCTACCTCTATAGAAACCAGTCTACATTGGTTTGTCTACATCTGTAGAAATCAGTCTATACTGGTCTGTCTACATCTATAGAAACCGGTCTACACTGGTATGTCTACATCTATAGAGACCAGTCTACATTGGTTTGTCTACATCTGTAGAAATCAGTCTATACTGGTCTGTCTGCATCTATAGAAACCAGTCTACACTGGTCTGTCTACATCTATAGAAACCAGTCTACACTGGTCTGTCTGACTGAGCTACAGTATTATTTCATCTTTCATTGTCATTGTGAGTAATTAAGATCCAATGATGTTTGAGAACAAGCCATCAGATGGTGATAAAGTGTCCTTGTTTATTTTTGTGGGTGTAATAACCTTCATCGATGGATGGTGCTTGGGATGGGAACCTCTAGTTGGCTTTTGTTTATAAGAAAAATAGAATAACTGCTTGAATTTAATGAGGGTTAGTCAGCTCACATGTCAGAAAGCAATTAGCTAGCCAACATATGCAAGAGTAGTATGGCAAGGGATAATGATCCAAATGATCCAATCCTAACCCTATGAACATAATGTGATAGCTGTACGTTTCAATGGTGTTTCAATGGAGGGTTTTAAAAAATGACAAATGGTTTGGATGGACTTGTGTGTACAATTTGAAATTTCAATTTCAGTATTTGGCAGTCTTAATCTGTCTCCGTGGACGCAGACAAAATAGATAATGTCTGATGAATGACAGCAAAGTGATACTTTTTCCAAGAAGAAGTGATGTTTATTGTAGCTGCATTTGATTTTTTGGTCTATGTCCTGCTGCTGCAGGCATAGAAATGACTCTCTGTGATTTTTATATCAAACTTGCTCTGGAACTGCTGGGAATATCCAATCTTACGGCAATTTTATCCACTGGAAGATGAAAAATAGAATAGAAAATAAAAACCACACATGTCGTCATGCAAATAATCTGCGGTCATAGCTATGATTTTTGTGGACTGATTATACAGGACAGTTTCCAGTTTGCAAAGATAGATAGATAGACAATAGATCTTAAACTCAATGACTAAACTGCACAAAATCCACTCCTCCATTCCATTATAAATGAGGCTTTAAGGTTAATTCAATTTCAGGATTTAGACAGTATTTGGCAGCCTTAGTCCATCTTCTCTCCAAGTACCTTCAAGTAAAGACAGAATAGATAATGTCTAATGTATCTCTTTCTGTCTATTGAGGTAAAAATGAAAATTGCTGTTGAATTTGAGGATTTATTGGGCACTGTGGGCTACCAAAAACAAAATTTCATGTCCTGGGAAAATGAGTTGAAAAACTTTCAACTTGGAAATGTTTCCAGGAAAGTTGATTGTTGGTTTGTGTCGTCCCTGTGCTTTATGTCAGTGAATCATGTCGGGATGTCAGGATCGTGTTGGGATAACACATTTTCCAACAATGTGTGTGATAAGTTGGACGTATCTGCAGAGTGTCTGGGTGTTATTTATAGTCCTCTCTGCTATAAATTAGGATTTCATAATAATCTGATCCTATGGTCTCATAGCTTATTACTCTTTTTTTTTCTTTTTCTTATGCACATGTTCCTGAGGAGATTTTCCTTAGCACTCCATCAGTCTGCTGTGAGTGTGAGTGTCTGCTCTCTCATTCTTCATCTTGATTTTTCCAACCTGCTGTTGGACTCTGCCGCAGGGATGATGTGATCAGATTACGTAAGGCAAGGTGAAATAAGATGAAATGAGATTAAGTTAAAAAAATGAAAGGATAAAATAAGATCAGATGAAATTAAGTGAAATAAAATGAGGTGAGATGAGAATCAAAGTAAGAGAAGACAAGATGAAATTAATTGACATGAGACGTGATTAGATAAGGCAACAGGAAATGACATAAAATGAGTTGAAATGAAGTGAGGAGGTGAGATGACATTAGGTGGAATGAGAGGACGTTTGACTCATTTGGGTTAAGTCAACATTATTTCATTCACTTTCTAAAGACTAACTTAACCCTGCAGTGGTTTAAGTTCTTGCCTGGACGCAGTAACGTACAGGCATACTCCAGTACACCGTGACATCATTGGTGGGTGTGGTTACAGGTGCAAACAAATCTCATTTCTGACGGCAAACTCATGCTAATGTGCTGAGATGCAGACTCCATTTATACAGATCGCATTCTTGACAGTTCACCATCAGCTCAATGTATTTATGTGTAGTTTATGTTTTAAATTCATATTAAAATCTGTTCGGTTTTGTTTGTTTTGTCAACACCAGAGTTTAACTGACAGCTTTTACATCTGCTTAAATGAACCAAACCAAACAGGCATATGCACCAGAGTCCGTTTGAACTGAGCAAGACATGTTAGATAGGGGCAGCTGTGAAATGAATTGAGATAAAATCTGATAAAATTGAAAGGAGTGAGATGAATCATTAGTCAACCTATTGTTGTTGTTGTTGTCCTTCCTGTGTCTGTCTGCAGATGCAGGTGAGATTGTGCAACTTTCCCGGGTCTCTCTGCTGTCTTTCTCTGTCTTTTCTTTACCTGGAAACCTTTCAGCCATGATGATGAATACCTCGCAGTCTTCCAGGATTACAAAATCTCTCTTCCTTTGAAGTAGCAGGTAAATAAGTGGAAAGTATTTGCGTTCGTCTCACGACCGGCTTCTCCTGCATCCCGGGGCAGAGCGGAGGATCTGGAAACTATGTGTTGCGGTTTGTTATTCCCCAGCCTCCCTCTGGGAAGCCCATCACTCAGCTGTGTGTGTGTGTGTGTGTGTGTGTGTTTTTTTAAGGGGGGATTTGACATCGTTATTCTGCAGAGTTGTTTTTCTGAGCAAGTCTGGCGACATTTACATTTCAGGTGTTTGGCTGATGTTGTTATCCAGACAGACTCGGGCCTTGACCACCAAGCAAGGAATCTCTGTCTGTCCGTCTGTATGTATGTTTGTCCTTCGCATATCTCAAGAACTGTTCATCCGATCTACGTCATACTTGGCAGATGTCTTGCTGGGAATCCAAGGTAGTGCAGTGTTGAGTGTGGAGTTCTTTGGAAGAGCGGTTCTTGAGAAATATATAAAAATACCCCATAAAGAACAATGATATGCTTCTTCCTCTATCCGTTGAGTCAACAAGCGTTGAGTCATTGTGGTCAGAGGTGGGATTACATCTGTACTGTCAATGACTTGAAAAAGTTTAAGAGACTTAACTGTTTCCTGTGAATGAAACTTGGCGTGTACATTCAAGACTTACTGCAGGATGTCTTAGACATGTTTTGAACAGGCACTGCAGTTCATCTAACTAAAAAGAAAAGAATCTCTGTCTGTCTGTCTGTATCTATGTTTTCCATTTGCATATCTCGAGAATCGTTCATCCAATCTTTGCGCTTGTCGAGTGTATTGCCAAGGACATGCAGTGTTGATTTTGATCAATTTAGACTTGTGACATGTTTAATATTAATAAACTTTGAATAAATGAGCGAACAGCAAGCCGCTCAGCTTTGTATCTGAGTGCAGCGGGGGCTGTTTGATATAAACACGCTGAGATCACAGCAGGGCGGGGCTTCTGGGCTCTGGCTGGACTTCACACTTGTACTGCTGAGGATCCAAGGAAGTACAGTGTTGAGTGTGAAGTTGTTTGGACACATGACACGTTTAATTAACTTTGAATAAACAAACGAGCTGCGAGCTGCTCAGCTCCATGTCTGAGTGCAGCGGGGGGCTGTTTGATATAAACACCGTCACATCACAGCAGGGTGGGGCTTCTGGGCTCTGACTTGCTGAGGGGTGCGCAGGCCCCCCGAGAGAGAAGAACGGAAATGTTCATTTTGCAAAATATCTGTATGATTGTGGGCAAGGCCTCAGAGGTGGAAAGGTCAGGGGTGGCAGGTAAAGCAGGTTAGAGAGGGCTTAGCTTTCCCTAAATACAGAGTCAGACAGGCCATCAGGAGCACCGGGAGAAATCCCTGTTCACTATGTGGGCCGCTTAAACAGCCCATTATACAAAACTAAAAGACAAGTTTGCCACTTGTGTCGTCAGCCCAGCAGCAGCTGCAGCTGCAGGCCACCAGTCCATGTCAGTGTTGTGTTAAAGGAATTGATTGGCAATTTCCTACAATTAATTGATCTACTAACAAGTATTGTATGTGTATCTAAAGTCTGATATATCTCATTTCTTTGTGCCGTAGACCTTCGTTGTTGTCCAAAAACTATTAAAAACATGTAAGTGAGCCACACTGCTGCACTGGGTGACATGTTTCTTTATTATGAAGAGTTCGGTCACGTTTTCAGTCTCCAGAGAGTAGTTCTGTGTAAGGCAGACGCCACTGAGCATGTGCAGGAACTTCGCTAGCTTGTTGTGCTACATATCACAAGCTCTTGACTTTGTACTACATTGTACATTGTGAGTAATTTTAATATGTCAGGTTAACTTTACAATAATACAACACAGATAGACCTCAGTGTTGAGCTGTGTGTATGTGTGTGTTTGGGTTGAACATGCTGTTGTGGTCTGTCAGAGGTCAAACCTGTTGACCTGTGTTGACCTCAGTCAAATCTGAGGTCAAACCTCCGACGGTGTGTGTTTATAGAGTCGAGCCAGAGTGTTTATGTAGTCTGCAGCCTTCACGCTGCGATCTGTGTGTGTGTGTGTGTGTGTTTGTGTCTGAGAGACAGAGTGTGTTTGTTCTGTCTTTCCGTTTTTCTCGTTACACAAGAAGAACAATGTTTCTTTGATTATGCTGAAAAGAGACAATTTAGAAAGTTTATCTGTAGCATTAAATGATACAACATAGATCCATGTGGATGCTTTAATGAAAGAGTTAGAAATGTTTATATCCATTCATATAGATTTATAACATTTACTATATATACTGTAGATGTAGTGCAGCAGAGAATATGGTTTGTTCAGACAGAACACAAAGAACATTTTCACTTCGTGTCACTTGTTTGTGTTCAGTTCAGCTTCTGACTTAACTCAGAACTCACAAGATACTCAGTTCTTTCTGTTATTTCCCTCCAGTCCCTGTCCTGTTTCCTCTCCTATCTGTATGTTTATGAAGCAGATTCATAAAGCCCCAGGATTTAAGAGGCAGATTGTGAAATTAGTTTTCTCAACATGGTAATCTTTAACTTCTGTCTGCTGTTAGCAGCACATGTAACAGAAATTTAATCTCTGTGATTGTTTCTTGCTCAAATGCACCTTGGGAGTTCTACCTCAAAGTTTTTATGTCCACAGTTTTGTACATTTGACTTTTTTTTTTATCAAAGAACCTGATATTTTTGATTATTAAACCAGGAGAGTTTCATATATTGGTCCAAACTGTAGAAGAGAGAGAATTGCTAAAAAGAGAGCTATTGTTGATGTATCTAGTGTAGTTTTATGTACAGTACCGGTCAAAGGTTTGGACACAGCTTCCCAGTCATTTGAATGAGAAAGTGTCCAAACTTTTGACCGGTACTGTAGTAGCTGTTATTATTTATCCTTCTCATGGCCAAAGTTAGATGAGATATCACCTCCACATATATACAGTATATGATCTGAAACATCGATGACACCGGTTTTGGTGTCCGTTGCTCAGATTCAAAGAGTGAGCGCTTACTTCTAGATTTAACCAGAGAAGAAGAAACTCAGCGATAAGTTTGTACAACACCAGAAGCAGAAAACAGACCAGATTGTGTTCTGCTGGATAACACAGTTCAAACTTCTCCTCTTGGGCTTCTTGAAAGTCATTCTGGGAAATCAGGCCGTCATTAAAGTAGTAAAAGAAGAGACAGCTATCTTTTAAAGGTTTTACCAGTAAACTAAATGACAGCACCTGCTCAGGAAGTGATCAGCATGATGGAGTGATGTCAGAGGATCGGAGGCATGTTTGTGTCTGCCGTCTGCTGCTGCAGGCTGCAGGATGTGGACTCAGTTCGTCTGCAGTTTGGGATGTGGTTTGTCAGCGCTGCTCTCCGCCCGTTTGATGTGGAAGGGAGACACATTAGCAGATTAAGGGTTAGCACTCTACTATGGCATCTCCTCTGGTATGTGAGTCAGCCCTCTTCCCAGAACCGCCGCGCAGGCCACATATGTTTTCTCCGGTTAACACTAATAACCTACTCACTGTGTGACACTGCAGCAGCAGGACGTGCGTTTAACACGACCGCCGCCGCTGATCGCTGAAGCAGCTGCTACTCGAACAAGATCTGACCTCTGAGTGCAGCAGCGGGAAGTTCGTCCTCACAACTTGAACGTTTCTCAGTGTTTCTACATCACTGAATGATCTGCAATAGATAACATGCACAAATCAGGACACTGTGCCAGAGCCCAACCCAGGACTCCATCAGTTAAAAGAGTAATACACCAAAAATCTATGTTTTCAGGAGGCTTTACAGTTCATTTATTGTGTCTTTGTGCCGTAGTCGTACATCCTTTTTCTTGTATCTTGCCTGCCTTTACTTAAATACATGTTTCTCTGTTAGAAGTACATGTTAGAAGTGTTTTCTGATCACTGTTGAAGAATAAATGATGAGATAGATAGATAGATAGATAGATAGATGGATAGATGACTAAGTGCACCCCTGTGCAATATCACTAAAATGTTAAATAATTCAAAATTGTATCATCTTACAACAGTTGTAGTATTTTTAGGGTAGGGTATTTGATCTTATTACTTAATCAATGTGTGTTTGTGTGTGTGTGTGTGTGTGTGTGTGCGTGTGTGTGTGTGTGTGAGCTTTTGTGGTCTTTGATTTTTGTGTCATTCACTTTTGAAATGGTTTTCGCAATCCTGAGTTGATAAAATGTCACACAAACTACCCAAAAGACTTCTTGAAGAATTGTAGAGTAAATTCACAATATGTATTATTTTTATAATCCAAAATGTTTTTATTCTGTGTGTTCACTGACCTCATTGGGACCAGTAGTCCTCATGGGGACCAAAGCCCGGTCAACATGACAGAAAAAAAAGTAATTTCTGAGGTCCTGGTTAAGGTTCGGTTGTCCATAATGAATGGAAATCAATGCAATGTCCAAACAAGGATAGCCGTGCAAACGCATATGTGTGTGTGTGTTTGCCTACAGGTTGCTGGTTGGAGCTCCGTTTGAGTCCACAGATAATCAGCAGACTGGTGATGTGTACAAATGTCTGCTGGATACCAGAACCGCTGCGAACTGCAGCCGACTCAACCTGGGTGAGCAACATGTCCGACCGATCACATGACCGTTCATCAGCATCATGACAGGTGTTCGTACTGAAGCTGTACAGGAGAGCAACAGAGATCAAACAAACAGGGTTTTAGATCTCTTTATAGAGGTGATTTACACATTTATAATGTGAAGCCTGTGAGCCAGCTCAGGCGTCTTCATCCAAACTAGTTGTGATGTCACAAATCCTGCTCATAGGTACACGTGTTAAACTGAGATTTAAGATGACCACAGAGAAACTTTCCTCCTTCAACAAAACAAACTCTGCACATACATCATTCTGCACAGAGAAGCTCAAACATCCAACTGTAGGAACAGGAAGTAAAACACATTTTTTAATGGAGGGGGGCTTTAATGTTCGTGCTTTTACTTTTGTAAGTGTTTTGTACATTTCCTCATTATGTTGACATTTCCCCCAAAACATATTTGCTGTTTCAAATTAGTGCTATATGAATTTCTAGGAGGCAGACTCATAAAATCTATAACTCTGAAATGTGAAATGTTTGTGTTTTGGCCTTAATGTGACAGAATATTTGATGTTTACATTGAATAACTAAACGGCACAGACTCTAACATCACATCTACACTCTGTGATTAACTGTGATTTGTTGTGACTGTGATCAGGGAAACTTTCTCTGGACAACGTGTCTGAGAGGAAAGACGAGATGAAGCTGGGAATGGCGCTGACCTCCAACCCAAAAGACAACAGCTTTGTGGTGAGTCACAAGACGCAAAACACACAGACTAACAATTGAGTTTTATTTGTATTGCCCCGTTCATACAGATCAGTGCTTTACAATGACTGACAAGCTGTA
Source organism: Thunnus maccoyii (assembly GCF_910596095.1). Lineage (NCBI taxonomy): Eukaryota > Metazoa > Chordata > Actinopteri > Scombriformes > Scombridae > Thunnus > Thunnus maccoyii. Next base: position 4,550,799 of record NC_056537.1, read on the forward strand.
ATGTAATAATAAGACAGTACAAATGTAAACAGTAAGGCTATTTGAGACTAATGCACATGAGTAACAGACATGACAAAAGTGTGAAAAAAACAATAAAATAGATTTTAAATGACAATGATAAATAAAATAGTGAGATGAGAGGTAATGAAACATTTTGAAACATGAACACAATAAAATAAGTGATTGAATAACATAAATTATGGCCTTAAAACAGCCTAATTAAAGTCAGGCTGAAAAGGTATTTTGTTTACAAGATATCCAACACTTTCAGCTCTCATATCCTTGTCAAACTAGTCCGACTAAAACTAAAAGCTGCCTCACCAAACGTCTTTGTCGTGCACTTTGGAACAATGGTAAGACTCCAGAGGACCTGAGAGTCCTGCTTCGTACAATGCAAGCATGTCAGACAAGTCGGCTGCTGCAAGACCGTGAAGTGCTTTAAACCTTAGCCTGTATCTAAAGATAGTAGTAGACGTAGTGAGGTGTGATGTCAATCACTGGTTTCCATCGGAGCCGTTTTGAAGCCCAGCATATGGTCGGCAGTGTTGCCTTTCATGCTCTAGAAACACGCCACGCTACTTCGGACTGAAGCTAACGTTAGCTTACTGGGAACACTAAGCACTGCACACTTAGGCTAACGTTAGCTACTTTAGCTAAATTTTGCTAACAGGGCAGGTATCATAATCAAGTAACATTAAACTTGGTGAAATAGTGCGACAATAGTGCGACTCAGTGCGAGTCCTGGAGCCAGGGAAAGCAGTCGGTGAGCCACCTGTCAATCACAGCTGTCAATCAACACCCACACAGCAGACATCAAAGCTACTATAAGTCTTCAAATCTTATTAATGGAGCAATAATTTCCAAAATGACCACCAGCACACTTATTAGAGGACCTGAATTTAGAGATTGAGACCAGAATGACTGTATTTCTAGAGAGAAGTTGAGGCTTTTTGTATGGGAGTCAGTTGGAGCAGCTAGTGGCTATCGGTGGTACTTTAAGGTGCTTCCACATTGGCTTCAGCGTCAGGACGTGGCAGTTGCCGCTTTCTTTTAAGACAAGTAAAATCAATATGAAAACTGGCAGGCAACCAATGTAAGGACTTTAGGTGTAATGAGTTTTTCTCCTTCTTTTCATATCAGCTTCAAAAGAATGACATAATAAAACAAACTGAGCTCCTTTTACTTTTCATTATCATTTAAAAACTATGGTCATACTCTAAAACAGAAGTAATGGACACTTTGGGGTGATGGGAAAACCGTAAACACAACATTGCTGAATTATCACCTTATAAAGTTGATAATATGCAAACAGCTGCCGCCTCTGCTGGAAACACTGACACTGAAACAGACAGGAAATGTGCCAAAAAACCAAAACCAGGAGCTAAAAGAGGCTGAAAAGCTTGATAGAGCTGCAGAGTTGGTTGTAATTGTCTGTTGGATCATCACTATTTTTAGCGTTAAGTATGTGTGGGAATTACAACCTAACAGTTTTTGCAGACAGAAGCATTAAAATTTTTTAAAATCCAAATGGTGAAGACAACCATCTGTGTCCGTCCAACAGTCATGATGTCACATTCATACAAAACCTGAATAGATTCAATTTTATTTATATAGTGCCAAATCACAACAAAAGTCATTTCAGGGCACTTTTCACATGGAGCAAGTCTAGACCATACTCTTTAATTTACAGAGAGAGAGAGACCCAACAATTCCCCCATGAGCAAGCACTTGGCGATAGTGGTAAGGAAAAACTCCCCTTTTAACGGGAATAAACCTCAAGCAGAACCCGGCTGTAGGTGGGCGGCCGTCTGCTTTGACCGGTTGGGTTGAGAGAGAGAGGAGAGGGTGGGGGGGGACACACAGAGAAGCAGAACAGCAACAGCAGCAACAACAACAACAACAACAACAACAACAACAACAACATAGATGTGTTATTCTGTCACCATTTTACTTGTGAAGTCCTAACTGGAACACTTTAACAAAATGTCAAAATCTGAATGGCCATAACTGCTCCTTAAAACATGGCTCCTACATTGATGAAGAATATCACTTATTTTGCATGTTTTTCACATTTTTTGTACATTTGACATATTTATCGCTCATGTTTTTTCTAATCTGTCTTTCCGCTCTGTGTCCCTGCTGTGTGTAAATGTGTCCTCAGACTTGTGGTCCGCTCTGGTCTCATGAATGTGGAAGCTCCCTGTACAGCACAGGAATCTGCTCCAGAGTCAGCCGCAACTTCAAACTGTCCCACACCATCACACCTGCCCTGCAGAGTAATGCATCCATCCTTCCATTCATCCATCCATCCATCCATCCATCCTTCCATCCATCCATCTATCCATCCATCCTTCCATTCATCCATCCATCCATTCATCCATCCTTCCATCCATCCATCTATCCATCCATCCTTCCATTCATCCATCCATCCTTCCATCCATCCATCCATCCATCCATCCTTCCATCCATCCTTCCTTCCTTCCATTCATCCATCCATTCATCCATCCATCCATTCATTCATCCATCCATCCTTCCATTCATCCATCCATCCATTCATCCATCCATCCATCCATCCATCCATCCTTCCATTCATCCATCCATCCATTCATCCATCCATCCATCCTTCCATTCATCCATTCATCCGTCCATCCATCCGTCCATTCATCCATCCATCCTTCCATTCATTCATCCATCCATCCATCCTTCCATTCATCCATCCATCCATCCATCCATCCATCCTTCCATTCATCCATTCATCCATTCATCCATCCATCCATCCATCCATCGAACCTTCCATTCATACCGAATCTATCTTGTTTTTTATTTATAATTTATTTTGTAGGGTGTGAGACGTTCATGGACATCATCATCGTTCTGGACGGTTCAAACTCCATCTACCCATGGTACGAGGTCCAGGACTTCCTCATCAACATCCTGCACAAGTTCTACATCGGCCCAGGTCAGACGCAGGTTGGTTCATCACAAAACCTCAAAAAGATCAAGTCCTGAGTTTTGAAAATCTGGGTATTTTTCAATGAAAATTGGTCAAAACCATTAAGCATTTAGATGATTAATCATGAGGTTGTCGTTCCTAGATTGGTCCAAGAAGTCTCTGCCAGGCTCGGCTGATTATTTGGATGTTTTTCAAACTTAAAAACTGTAACGAAAGCTGAGAGGAAGTCTGAATTTATGAGTATAGTTATGTCCCAGTATGCAAGTAAGAACTGGGAAATCTGCAGAAGTTAGTGGAATCGATGGATGATGTTTTGAGTCTGTGACTGGGTTTAAAATCCAGGAAAGTACATTAAAAACCGTCTTCCTAACCTTCAACAAATTGCAGTGATATGTCCTCGAGCAAGGATTTGAGCAAAGTTTGTCAGGTTTGCTGGGTTTTGCACTCATGGTGCAGTGATACCTTTCATAGGCAGGACTTCAGGTGTGTGTTTTGGCTGCAGGTGGGTGTGGTTCAGTATGGCTCCACAGTGGTCCATGAGTTCAGTCTGGGCGACTACCAGACAGTGGAGGATGTGGTGGAGGCAGCCAAGACCATCGACCAGCGGGGCGGCGAGGAGACGAGAACGGCGCTGGGCATCAACGTGGCCCGGTATGACATGAAATCATAATAACCCCCCCCCCCACACGCAGAAACCAACCAGTTGCTCTCACACATAGTCTGTTTTGTTTCTTCACAGGTCGGAGGCGTTCAAACGCGGCAGCCGACCAGGAGCTCAGAAGGTGATGATCGTGATCACAGATGGAGAATCTCATGACAGTCCAGATCTGCTGCAGGCCGTCACTGACAGCGAGAAAGACAACATCACCATGTACGCCATCGCTGTGAGTCCGTCCGTCTTTACCTTCAACCCTCCAAATAACCTGCCAACACTTCCTGTCTGAACCTGATTCTGTCTCCTGAGAACTTCTGTCCGTCTCCTTTTCTTCCTTCCTCTTGGCCCTGCATGTCGTTGAATATCGCTGTTAAAAGCGTTTCAGTCTCTCTGCTTTAAGAACTCGTAGCCTCTGTCCTGAGTGTTTCCTCTGCGTCTCATCCAGGTTCTTGGTTACTACAACCGGCGAGGAATCAACCCTGAAGCCTTTTTGAAGGAAATCAAGTTCATCGCCAGCGACCCGGATGAGAAGCACTTCTTCAACGTGACGGACGAGTCGGCGTTGAAGGACATCGTGGACGCTCTGGGAGAGAGGATTTTCACTCTGGAGGGTCAGCTGACTTTCAGCATGTTGAATCATAGTGTTTGCTTTGTCGAGTGGTTAAATATCTGAAGCTACATTAAAGTGGAACTCCAGCTTTTTGTGTCTCCAGAGGATGCTGTGTGAAATCTGCGTCGGTTGGGGATGAAAACTACAAAGTTTGAAGATGAGAAAACTCTGAGGGTGTAGAGATAGAAAGCAGTGAGGTTATCAGACCTCTGTAGTCCGCTCCTCATCTCTTCTTGAGGCTAGCATCTCCGGGCTACATTTTTTACCCACATCAGAAACGTGACATCATAACATTTTTTGGCGCAGACGGTGCAGAAATTTCTGTGTGGAGTTTGCATGTTCTCCCTGTGACTGCGTGGGTTCTCTCTGGATAATCTGGCTTCCTCCCACAGAATATTCAGCTCTAAATTGCTCGTAGGTGTGAATGTGAGTGCGAGTGGTTGTCTGTCTCTATGTGTCAGACCTGTGATTGGCTGGCTACTCTCTAGAGAATATGTGTTAAAGAAAATGGATGATTGGATGGAAACATAATGTGACTGTAACTTTAAAGTGTAGGTGCGTTTCCATCCACCTGCTTTAATTCCCATTTTCTGTTTGCATATAAAAAACCTGAGTGAAATACAGCAAATTCAAAAAAATCTCAAAATATCCCTTTTTTTTTTTTAAATGCTTGGCTGTGGTGATAAAGTTGCTGTATCAATAAAAGCAAAATGCTTGGAAACGGATATAGCAATTAAATCATGACATTAAACCGAAGGAACGAGAAGAAAAACAAATTTTTGGGCAGACGTGGACTTTAAATGATGATGCTCATTCTGTGTTGTGTTTGTGTTTTGCAGGAACCAGCAGTCAGGGTCGAGGGTTTGGCCTGCAGATGGCTCAGGCCGGTTTCTCCTCACATTTAGTCAAAGTGAGTAACTCACAGTTTTATTCACCTTCTCATACACATTCTTATTCTATTAGTAAAGATTTCACATCCAGGTTCTGTGTTTTGAGTCAGAAATGTGATCTGTGATGGGATTTTGTTTTTTGGATCAGTCTGATTTCTCACCAGTGATCGTATTCGCACCAGAACTGAATGTAAAATAAAAAGTATCTGTTTTCCAACACACAGTATAGTTGAACAGTATTATAATTTCAACATGATGTGTTTTAAATGGAAGATCTGTCCATGCTGGATAAAGGATAATAATAATTTCCCTGAAATGACTGGTGGAAAACATCCTGATCTACTCTTTTATTTTAAAAAATGAAGATCAGCAAGTTTCTGATCAATGTTGGTAACAATAACTTAATTTCCTCCAGTTTTCTTCAGTAATGTAAATCATGATCCAATAAAATCAAAAGAAGACAGAAGCAAAGCTGTGTATTTTAATGATTCTGATTCCAACAGAAACTCAAACTCTGGTATCGCCATCGTCCTCAAACATCCAGCGTCGGTTCGGTTCTGATCCTGGCAGATATTTGCAGAATGAGAAGCTTCTAGAAATGTTTCTGTTGTTTCTGGTCCAGGGAAAAATCATATTCGACTGAATTCCAACGTCAGGGAGTGAAAATGGTGTCGTGGAAACTTTCTATGTGTAACACAGAGCAGATGGTTTTCCTGAACGTAAAGTTGCCAACAAAACACACACACACACACACACACACACACACACACACACACACACACATTTAAACACAGTACATGCAGAAGTCATTGCAGAACAGATTTAAAGTCATACACACATGCATTCATTAACAACCATGCACACCATCATATACAGAGATAAATATGCAAAGAGTTTCCCACTCGTTAGTTTTAGGAGTAAAAAGTAAAAATGTGAAGCTGATGTGGAAAACAGACGACACGCTCTCATCTCTGGCTGAGTCGTCCTGCAGGAAAACCGTTCTCCTCTCCTCCTACTCGATTATTAAAGCAGCATTTTGACATTTAACAGTGAATCTGCAGATCAAGAGTTGGTCCATGTGCAGCTCAGATCCTGCAGCTTTGTGGCGGTGCCATCGCCAACGATTTGGTCATTCACTGTGGTCCTTCATGCACTGGCCCGCTGAGACTATGACTCAACAATTTAATAACTTTCATATCTGGTCTTAACGACTGCCAGAGTTCATCTGACTGTGTGACTGACTGCACAGTTTCACTGAGTTTTAAGACGATACTGAAGCTCAGTATCTGTAAATTGATTATAATTTTGTTCCAAAATAACCAGCAGGCTTGCATTGTTTCCTCCCTCCGTCTTCCCGTGATCATGAGGAGGAGACAAGAGTTCTGCAGCCTGAAACTGAACCTAAACTCCACCAAGTTGCTTTGACATTGATACCCCTATTTACAAAAAAATATGCAACCGTATCTGGATAAGTTATCCGGTTAAGGAAAAACACATGTGAACGCAGGTGTAAATGCACTCAGAATGCGATCGGATCAGCCAGACCACACTTGGAGGTGGTCAGACTCTCACTGAGATCAGTTCTCAGCAGGTGCAAATGCAATCTGGACAGCGTGATTGCATTCATATGAAAAAAAATCATCCCAGTAAGTTAAAGGTCACCTAGTTCCACATCTTCCTGCCAGCTAAAGTGAGAGCCCTGCAGAAACTACAAGTAGCAGCAGTAGCTAGAAGTCTCTCCCCTCACGAAAAGTGAGTTAGAAATGAATGGACTGCAGCTGTTTCCTTGACCTGTGATGCACCTTGTTTGTTGCCAAGTCCGCCAGCTCCGTCCTCAGCTCATTTGCATATTGAGATCAGATCACAATGGCAGCTGAATTGAGAAAACATTTTAATATCAGGTTTAAATGCAAAGACCCATAGATCAGATGTCATTATCTAGATACAGATCACATGTTAATAACAGGTTTCAGTTGAGAGACTCATGATGTCAGACTTAAATAAAAGATTTAAACTCGACTTTGACTTCAACCAATGAGAGGAGAGAACATTCTCATCTAACTTTTAGTGCTGCAGTTTGGTTTGCTTGGAAAAGAAATCAAACCAAGAGGAAGATGAAACAGGTTCATGAACTCATCCACTGACTTCAACTAAAGCAAATCAACTAAAGGTTTGAAAACACTTTGAAAAGCTGAGTAACTTCCTGGTGACGGCCTGCATTCATGAATGTCATGAAAATGATTTTTTTTTTTTTTCAATTAAATTCTGATAATGCATAGTCACTTCAGAGTGTTTGTGAAGCTCAGAATAGGTTTCAGATGATAAAATCTACTTATGATCTGTGTCGATGGGAACTTTCTGTGTCCTGTAATTTGAGCTGCATGATGGGAAAAACATTTCCAGTCATCATGGTAACATATGTGGAAATATCAAACACCAAAACATCCAACTTGGAATCACATATTGCAAAAATGTGTCAATGACTGTACTGATGGATTCACTCAACAGTAAAGACATTAAATCTGTAAGCTTTCAGCGCTCAGACGTCTCTCTGCCCTTTGAATTCTCCTCATGTTATATACATGTGATACAATGTGCTGGCTGTATTAGTGACCTCCATGTAAATCCATGTTTTGCCCTCAGGACGGCATTCTGCTCGGGGCGGTGGGCGCCTACGACTGGAACGGAGCCGTGCTGAAAGAGACTAAACATGGGAAAGTTGTTCCACCGAAATCCTCCTATAAGGAAGAGTTTCCAGAGGAGCTGAAGAACCACGGAGCCTATCTGGGTAATTATAGAGACTGTGTTTTAAATCTTATCTTTGTGTAGTAGTGGTGTGTCTCTGCTTTAAACCAGTGGAAACACCTCCGTTGTTGTCCAGAAAACCAGTCAATGAGCCACATTGTTGCACTGGATGACATGTTCCTTCATTATGAAGAGTTTGGTCACGTGGTTTTGTTTAGAAATGGCTGCAAAGACTAATAACAGCGTTTTCAGTCTCCGCAGAGTAGTTCCTGTAAGGCAGATGCTGCAGAACATGAGAATGTGTTTCTGTTTATGGTGCGTCGCTAGCTTGTTGTGCTAATTATCACAACCTCCTCAATTTGTACTAAAGTTCTCTGGGAAATTTACAACGTAGCACAAAGTCAAGAGTGTTTTTAATAGTTTTTGGACAAGAACGGAGGAATCAGATATATCAGGCTATGGACTCACACACGATACTTGTAAGTAGATCAGTTCACTGTTGGTTTGGCTCTGCACATGAGATTTACTGACAATATGAAAAATGCAGATAATCACCAGCCTTATCTTTTAAGCTCTTTTAAAGGGGGGAAAATAAGGGAAAACAAACAGAAGAATAGGAAATCCTCACTGATCAGTTTCTGGTGTTTTTGTTTCAGGTTACTCTGTGGGTTCGCTCATTTCATCCCATGGCTATCAGCTCTATGTGGCCGGAGCTCCGAGGTTCAACCACAGCGGCAAAGTCATCATCTTCACCCTGAAGAACACCGGAAACCTGACCATCCTAAACGCGCTGCTGGGAGAGCAGGTCAAACACACACACACACGTACAAACATGTACATATTCTTCCTTATCCACACATGTGGGACACATGGCTGTATACAGATTTATCCCGAGGCTCTTAGTAAAACCAGGACCAACCACTGGCTGGTTTACAGAAACAGAGAAAGAGAGAGAGAGAGAGAGAATGAATTATATCAATGTCAGGTCTCTTTCATTCTTTCTTTCAGTCAAAACTCACCTAAAATTTCGGCATTGTGAACACTTTTCTGAACAATGGTGTGGTAATGGAGGGAGCTGTTATTTTTGGCGTTAGCTGGAGCGCCAAACAAAGGCAAAAACATAAATTTGATCTCACACAGCTGCACTTAACTGATGACTTTGCAAATGTACAAAGGGCTGGAACAACAGCAAACAAGTATGAAATCATAGCAGTGCGTTAGGGACAAGAGACAGACTGGCTATTATTATCCACTGCTCTAATATAGTACAGTGTTAAATAAATGTTAATCTTCATGCTCATGTTTTGTTTTGTTCTTTCGCAGATCGGGTCGTATTTCGGCAGCGAGTTGTTATCGATGGATATAGACAGTGACGGACAAACTGACATCCTCCTGGTGGCGGCACCCATGTACTACAGTCAGGGCTGGGAGAGAGGGAAGATTTACGTCTACACCGTCACACCGCAGGTACTTACACACTAGAGATGTGCAGAGGGGGTCCGGGTATCATCGGATAATTCGTAATTCATTTGTAATTCAAAAACCAAAAAACGGTAAATCTGTTATTTGTTTCAAAACAAAAAACAGAAAAAACATTTTTGGTGTCAGAATCAAATAACGAAAAACCAATCAAACCTGGCCTGTGTCTGGTTTTTGCCGATTTGTTTTATCGTTATTCCTTTTTGGATCCGTTTTTGCGTTTGAAACCAAAAACGGAAGTTACAGGGGTTTTTCCTTTTTTCATTTTAAACCAAAAACAAAAAACGGAAGTCACGTGATCTATTACTTTTTTGTTTCCCAATGAAAATCCAGAAAACCAAATTAAAAAGACCGTTCAATTTTGGTTTCGAAATCAAGTATTTTTGTCAGTTTTGTACGATAGCGGAGGCAGTTACATTAGCCTACCCATGATCCTCAGCGACCGTTGCTATGGTGAAGACGCCAGTGACAGCCTTAACATATAGTCAGTATAACATTATGTAGTACTGCAGATTATTGGTTATGATCGGGATCAACGTACTTTACTGTACATTGAACTGTAAAGAAAATAATGTGTGCTATGGACAAAGAAACAAAGTGTATGAAATATAAGAAAGGTGACAAGAGAATAAATTAAATATAAATAATTAATAAATAATTACATGATGTAACAGTGGAGGTTGAATAAAATGCACTAAAGTCCAGTTTGATGAAAATTATGAAAGTGAAAGTGTAGGGCTTAAATGAGGGATGTGAAATGTAAAGTTCAGTTTTATAACCCCGTCTTCATCCCGTTACACACACAGGCGTGGCTGTCGCTGGCGTCTTCACCATAGCAACGGTCGCTGAGGATCATGGGTAGGCTAATGTAGCCGCTTCCACTATCGTACAAAACTGACAAAAATACTTGATTTCTAAACCAAAATTGAACGGTCTTTTGAATTTGGTTTTTTGGAATTTCGTTGGGAAACAAAAAAGTAATAGATCAGGTGATTTTGTTTTTCATTTTTTCGTTTTTACACACCAAACTTTAACAACAACTAACTAACACATATATCATGGCAGAAAGTGAACAGAAAGAGAAACTAAACTAAATGTTTTCCCTACAGACATCCTTCATCCTGCAGGGGATGCTGGAGGTTTCTGACCACTCCCAGAACTCCCGTTTCGGTTCGGCGTTGGCTCAGATCCCCGACATGAACGGAGACGGATTCAGGGAGCTGGTGGTCGGAGCACCACTGGAGGACGACCACCAGGGGGCGGTGTACGTGTTTTACGGTCACGACAAAACCATCCAACCGCAGTACAGACAGGTGAGTGACTCTGAACCAGTAATAGAAGGAATATGGGCAAGAAACCCAAACCGTGTTAATCCCTCCTCTCCCTCTCCAGCGTCTGTCTGCAGCTGGGTTTTCTGCAGGTCTGAAGTATTTCGGTCGAAGTCTTCATGGCGTTCTGGATGTTAATGCAGACGGGCTTGTCGATCTTGCAGTGGGAGCGCTGGGAGCTGCTGTGATCATCTGGTCAGACACATTTGTTTTTTTACTTAGGAGGACAACTACAACCACTACGTGCCTAACCCCCAATTTCTCATTGTCAATAAATGTCATGTTTGGATCCAAACCAACAATGAAATATGTGTATCCAAAGCCTGATATATATCTTATTCCTCCGTGCTGTAGACCTCCGCTGTTGTCCAAAAACTATTAATACACGTCAGTTGTTAAACCTAAGAAAAATATAGAAAATCACCAGGTTTTATCCTTTAAGAAAACAAAATCAAGCCTTAACCCCAAAATTTAATGGTTTAAATTAGACACTGATTTATTATTCTACTCCTGTAGAAGTGTTGGACTCATAATGGTCAGTTTTAGAAAAAAAGCTCTTTATCATCTTTTTTTTTATTCTGCACATTCTTGAAGCTGTGGAGCCTCCAGCCGAGCTGAGGAGCTGCAGAGGTCCGGTAACCTCACTGCAGATTTGTTTCATTTTCAAACTCGTAGTCTTCAGCCCAAACTGATGCCGATTCAAGTGACATCACTTAAGGCAATTTATCAGATTTCACACATCTCCCTCTGGAGACACAAAGGGATTTATACAACTTTTTTCCCCCATACGCAGTAGCACTCCCCAGCACTTGGAAACTTTGATGAATAAAATCATTTGAGTTTGCCTTTAGGTGGTCCAGTTTTTGACTGACTCCCCACAACATGACTAACACAAGTGAACATGACACACAAACACAGCGGGCTGACCAAAGCCTGCTCCCTCCATCCAGGTCTCGAGGTGTGGTTCGGATTCAGGCCAAGCTGACCTTTGAACCCGAGAAGATCAACATCTTTAACAAGGACTGTTGGCGAGGAGGGAAGGAGGTCACCTGCATGTCTGTGATCGTCTGTCTGAGTCTGGACTCCAGGACAAACACCAAGACCAAGACCAGGACGGATGTCGGTAGGTGGACGGCGTGAAATAAGACATGATTCTGTTTATGGATTTGAGATTTTGATATTGAAGTAATTACTTTACGGCAAGCCTTGGCTGGCTAGCAACTGATTGTGTTTTCAAAAGTTAATTATCAAGAATATCAAGAATATGTAGATGCACATATTTATATGTTCTTGGGGAATTTGGCCAAAAATTTGGGGAATGTTTGTGAACCTACTTTTTGTCTTGCATGTGTTACCAGCCACCTACCTTTACGTATTAAAGGTTAAATAAAAATAAATTAATAAAATAATTAGCTTTGCGCCATGTTTCGCCAAATCAGTTGGTTTTGGTCGTCATTCATAAAATGTTCAGATGTCCACAAACGAAGTCGTGTCTTGTACTGGAATCACTCGCTCAGTTTTACTCACTGAGTGGAAGAACATGATGCCCAAAGCTGGATTACTAAACCTGGGCACCAGATTTGCTTCCTGACATTTTTTCTGATAATTTGTGGCCCTTGTGGTTTGTTGCTCTTCCAGTCCCTCTCACTTTTACAGTTTCAGTCTGATTCATTCTCTAAAACCTCTCTGCACAGTGTCCTTTAACTGTCCGAATGCCAAAATCCATACGAGAGAAGTTAATCTTAATATAAATGCGCTATATGTTATTACTGTGAGCTCACAGCTATTAAACTTTAGAGCAATGATTTACAGCCTTGTTTGCCCTGAGTTTCGTCTCTCAGGAAACATACACGCTGCCCTGTCCTTTTGGTGGACGTTGAGGAAGCCTGCAGACACTACTCAGGGCTTCATTTAAAGATAATTCTCATAAAAAGACCTCATAATATTTATTATAAAGTATCAGGTCTTTAGTCATTATCATTATGTCATAGCCTGTGTATAAAGACGGACGTAGCGAGGTGTGACGTCTCCTGTTGCTTTGCATTGGAGCCGGTTTGAAGTTGAGTAGCAGTTTATGGTTGGCGCCATCTTTTCCGTTTGGAGCCAGGATCTTCCAGATAAGGAGTGCAGGGTGTCGCCCTTCAACGCTCTGGAAACATGCCCCGCTACCTCGGATGTAAGCTAACACTAGCTTACTGGGAACACCGAGCGCTGCACACTTGCGCCAAATGTATTAAATGTATTTATTTGTTTCTGAATATAGTGATTGAGACCATAATGACTCAATAAATATGAATGACTCAGTATTCTCAGAGAGAAGTTTTGAATGGGAGTCAGTTGGAGCAGCTAGCGGCCGTCGGTGGCACTTTAAGGTATTTCAGCCTTGAGCTGTGTTAGTTTCTGCTTGGTTAGTGCATTGTAATGCAGTAATTTACATGGTATGTTTTGTACACTACCGTTATTATAGAATGCATAATAACCAATTTAATCATGTGTTCTTATTTGCTAGATAATATGCTATACTTTATTTGGTTGAAGAATCAAACCCACACTCAGCCGAACAATGTTCTCTGTTTTCCCTGTTCAAGTGAAAACAGGCACCATCTCGCCATCCTCTACTCTTAGTGATGGTGGTAAACAGCTGAACTTTGATGAGAAAAGCTTTATACAAACAACAGATTACAACATCAATAAACAAGTGTCAAAACAGACCAGAAAGGTCAGACAACAGAACTCAGATTTGGACTCAAAGTGAAAAGCTGATTCATGTTGGAGGAAGTTCAAAGTGACAAGACCTACTCTGTGTTAATGGTGTGACTCTAACACACTCTCTCTCTCCTTCCCCTAACAACTAATGTTGATGTGCCTTTGAGCAAAGCCTTTGACAGTGAATGTTGACCCTTGTCTGTCACGACAGCATCGGAATCACACAGATGTTTGGCGTTTTTATCGTCCGTCTGTGTGTGGAAAGTGTTGTCCTGGTCTTTTCCTCGCCGCAGAGATTCCCCACAGTGCTTTTTGCAGCCACGCTGCTGTCGTGTCTCTGTGTAATTAGCTTCAGATGTTTGGGCCGGCTGCATGGAAACCTCGCTAACATGCTAACCCCAGCCAGCCGCCATTAAAATGTGTCACTCCTCCTCCCTCCATCACTTCATACCTTCATACCTTCCTCTCTTCTCTTTCTCCATCAGCTTCTCATCTTCCCCTCGATCATCTGGACCAGATTAGACACACACAAACAATAAAACATACACACACACACACACACATACACAGAGGTGGAGATGCATGCATGCACACACGCCAACACGCTACATGGTGTCAAAAGAACATGCTTCGGCGGACGGTGTTTCAGATGGAGGACGGGAGCCGAGGTCGACAAAATCTGAACCTCTGCTTTAAGATTTACTCAGGTTTGAGCTGGAGTTCACTTCTTACAGTGCAGACGTGGCGTTTTTGAACACGGACTGAAGCAGCTCAGCTCTCTGTGTGCTCATAAATCAAAACCAAACTTCAGTTGTTAAACAGATGAGAATGAGCTCTGCAGTTACACTCAGCACCAGCATCCAGCAGCTAATAACGAAGCAGGAAATGCATCACTCCATTAATCAATAGCAAAGAAGAAGAAGTTATTACTCCATTAAAAAGTCATTAGGAGCCCAACTAATTCCATTACTTTTGAAGTTAAAAAAGCTGGTGCTGTGGTGAATTTGTGGTTTTGGCTAAATGTGCTTAAACTGACGACTAATATGTCAGGTACCTTCTGTTAACCATCATCATCAGACAAACATTGACTGCGCTGCCACATCTTCATACAGATGTAGAAAGCTGCTCTGTGTGACAACCCAGATAGGCCACTTCAGGCAATGATGCAGCACTGCTGGTCTTCTTCTGGCCCAGAAAAAATGGTTGTGAGTCTGAAATAACAACACATGTAAAATAGCAAATATGGCCCAAATATCCCAAATCACACGTGGACCTTTCTCAGGTATGTGTGTTCTGGATCTGGATGTGGGCCAGTTCTGGTTTATCTGGTTTGTTCTCGGTTGACATACGGCTTTCTTGTGGCCCAGATCTGGGAAACAGGAACAGACCGCCCAAGTGCCATCATTCCACGAGGTATGTGGGCCGGATGAAAGTGCTAAAAGTGTCGGGTGTGGGCCGGATCTGGGCCAAAGCAATGTTGCTATCTGGGAATGTTGAAGTCTCACACACATTCACATGCACACACTCTTACAACTTCCCTGTACTTGTTGTTACCTACTTGTTGGCTCAGGCACGATGTCTTCCCTCACATCCTGAGTCACAATGATATTCATCTACAATATGTAATATCAGGTATCAATAAGGAATCTGTCTATTTTTATATATACTATATAGTTTGCATGTATATACTTCATTTAGTTTACTTGTTAAACCAAACCTACACCCTGGAATACCTATGATTGGCCAAATAAATGGTTACAATGATTGTTCCTGTTTCTGGATGGGAAGCCAGTGAGGGATCCCCTCCTTGTGGCAGCGCTAATGACCTCTATGGTTTTATCAGGATGTCTACAAGGTTATAAGTATCTCTGATGTCCCGATCACAGATAAACGTCCATAACTCTGCTATGAAGTCAATTTCAAATAAGATGCTCATCATAACTAACATGATATAACATTGCAGATGTTTCCTTTTAATCATCAGGTTTAGAGTTTTCTTCAGTGTCACAGTAATCCAGAGATAGTTGTCTGTATTCATGGTCACAGTGCAAACAGGAAGTGTCAACAGTTCATTCAGGAGGACTTTTCATGCTGACAGTCTGTCAGAATGAAAGCAAAAGCATAACTAACACTGACTCAATGGAAACAACACTTCCTAACTGTAAAAACTTATGACTAGATGATTCCCGATAACAATGGGAGTAACAAAATCCATTTATATTGTTTTTCGGTTTGCACAATCACACTGAGGTTCTTTCTTCACCAGAAAGTGTGACTTGGAAGCATTATCAGTGATGAACTCTGGGTCAGAGAGCGTTTCAGGTCTTAGATCATCAGACACCCACACCCATGCAACCCAGCCGGGGTTGATCAGTCCCCAGCTTGTGTCCAAGTAGACCATGGATTACTCGTCTTGATCCACAGCCACCACAATGCTTTTTCTGCTGCTTTGATGATGTTAGTTCTGGCTCTTTTTTCCTGCAGCCCTCTGATGCCAAAGAGACTGAGTGTCCGACATAGAGACTCTCTCTTCTATCTGTTCATATACAGATATTCTCCCTGTGTTGAAACCTGTGGACATACAGCCAAAAACTCAAACCATTTTCAATTAAACAAATACATAAAAACTTCTCTAAAACACATATAGTAACACTCATATGAACATTGATATTTCTGAGTAGCCCAACCTAAACAAAATAACAATATATGTCAGACATGTAGTGACTAATAAAGGGATTGAAAAACCAAGAATTAACAGCCTGGGGTTTAAAGGGTTAAAACAACAGGAATGTGAAGATCGTCAGTGGTTTCGTCATCTCGTCTCCCTCCTCTTGAGTACATTCACATAAAAATATCTTTTTATTTTGCCAACTTTTCAGTAATTCACTTAAAAGCTGTGCAGCATTTGGAAATAGAACCGATGCAGTTTACACTAATGAGCGCACACAATGACATCACTTCCTTTTATATTACCTGAAAGACCTGTAAAGTGTGTTCTCTGTGTATTAACAGTCTCGTTGAGCTGCATATGCGCTGGATGAGACTGGACTGATTTCCCTCCGTTAAGCCCTCGTTCTCCTCTTCTTCTTCCTGCTTCTCCTCTTCTTCCTCTTCCCAGCTGCTTGGTTCAATATGGTGTTGGACGAGAGGCGTATTCCTCCGCGAGCTGTACTGGACGAATCAGACCGACAGCAACCCAGGACTGTGCTTCTGCCGGCTGAGAGCTGGCAGAGCTGCCAACGTATCGGCTTCTCCGTCCAGGTCAGAACAATCTCACAAACACACCTCTATAAAAAGGTCAAGTCAGAGTCAGTGAAGTTCCCTAAACACACATAAAACATCATCTACCCTCTGGCTGACTGTTTATCTGAACAGGAGACAACAGATTACGGACGTCCCATCACGGTTCTCCTGGAGACGGGGTTGCAGGACCCAGACGAGGGGCCGGTGTTGGACCCGGACTGGCCGAGCACGTTGAGGGCCGAGGTGAGAGTCGGTCACGGTATTTTACTTCCAGTGGATGTTACATTTGTCTCTCAGAATCTGTTAACAATTATTCTGAGAGTCTGTTAACAATATATTTTGATTGTGTGGTGCTGTCTCTTGTAGAATTTTTCTTCCTGACAGGAAATGAAGGCTCCTGAAACAATAAAAGTATTCGAAAAACAACAAATATTTTGGATGGATTGCGGTTATATTTTGTACAGACGGTCATAGTCTCCAATAAAATGAGAATGTTTAAAATTTTTGGAGATAAATGAGTTGGCCTACCTGGTATGAATATCACATTAGTATTCAAATTTACTATATTATAGCTGCGTTCTTGTACTATATATGTTGTGTTTGTGTGTTTTTATGGATAAATTATAATTATTGTGTATGTTCTGCTTTTGTTATTATTTAGTTTATTTGTGTTTAGGTTGTGTTTCTATGTCAGGCGGGGGAGGGAGGGGGGGTTTATATACTTGTTTCTTGATTTTTTTCTACCTTCTTTAAAGAAATGTCAATAAAAAGATGTAGAAGAAGCCTTCTGACTCTGGTGATCCTCTGACTTTTCCTCTAGCGCCACCATGAGGTTGACATTAGTGATTTTTTTTGGGAAATATCTCAACAACCATTTGATGGATTCAATTTGTTTAGACTTTCATGATGTATTCTTAAGACTTTGGGGCTCCACTGTCTTTTCCTCCACTGCAACCATGAGGTTCAGTTTTATAATTTAGTAATAATGTTAAAATATCTTGACAAGTCTTGCATGTGTTGCCATAATATTTGGTACAGACATTCAAGTCCCCTTCAGGATGAATTGTAAAAACCTTTCATCTATTTTTCCGTCGTCTATTCAGCTGTTTTGTTGCTTCATCAAAGAGAAATGACATAATCCTCGTCTCTCGCTGTAGCTTCCCTTCTGGAACGGCTGCGAGCAGGAAGATACCTGCGTTCCTGACCTCATCCTCAACAGTCACACTGACCTCATGGATGTCCAGTGAGTAACGCCAGCTCATAAACACACAAACACACACACACACACATATTATTATCATGTTATTAAGGAACCCAGATAACAGTTTCCGTGTTTCCCTTGAAGGCAGTTCTGCAGCTCCAAAGAGCAAGCCGCCTGGTCCATCTGCAGCCAACAGGGGGCGTCGGAGGGCCCGTTGTACGTGGTGGAGGCCGGGCGGAGGAGGATGGTGGTGTTCGCTCGACTGGAGAACCAGGGAGAGAACGCCTACGGAGCCACAATCCAAATCTCCACCTCGAACAACCTGCTCTTCTCCAGCCTCATAGTCAAGGTGTCGTAGTACCACTTTAATTCTATCTAATTATATATAAATCTCAAATAATCAGACACTGTGGAAAAAAAAACTGACAGACAGGAGAAAACATCCTGCAACAGAGTGGAGAAGTTTTATCATTATTTATTGTTCAGGCTTTCCAACGAAAACAACTTTCAGTTTTCATGGATGGGAAGCCAGTGAGGGATCAGGCTCTTTTTGCTGCACAGGTTGCATGAACTTCAGAGCAGTTACAGCTTCAGGTTTTCTTTCAGGTCACTAAAACGCAAAATTTTAGAATCTCACATAAGGTGCGTTTCCATGCACCTGTTTTTATTCACATTTTCAGTTTGCGCATAAAAAAACCCTGAGTGGAGACGCTAAAAATTCAACAAACTAACAAACAAAAAAATCTAGATATGTTTTAAAATGTTTTATTTGGCTGAAGTGGGGAAGTTGTTCTATCTATAAAAGAAAAATGTGACAAAGTGCAATATAAACAGACTTGAAACCAAGCGGCAACCTCCGGGGCTGTAAAATGAAGCCAATGCGGAAGTGCCAAAAACTGCAGTTCCTTGAACGGCCACTAGAGGCTCCAAAAGCGAGTCAATCCCCATAGACCCCCATGTTAAAATGCCCAACTTTACAGCAGAAATAAACATGTTTAAAGCCTGGTACAAAAAAACGGTTTTGGTCTCTGTAGCTAATTTCCTCTTTCATGACAACTGTACGGGGGGTGAATTTTTTTATAACTCACCTGTTTAAATTTAATTAAGCCGTAAAGTTATGCATAATGAAGGACATGGCTGCTTTGAGTGACAGGTCCGCCAGCCGCTAGGTGGCTTGTTTCAGCCATTCGGCCCCGCCTCTTTGCCCATTTTTGATTGGCTGGGAGTTAGGCAGAGTCACATACAGTCACGGTAACTACGTCCGTATTTTTATACAGTCTATGATTGAAACATGTGACTTAAACATCACTCGAGCTTCCACTGAAGAGCTGAAAACATCAGATCTGTGTGGAGCGATGAGGAGACTGTAACCCTCCTCAAATTAAATCATGAAACAAACAGAAATGTCATATTTCCATCAGGTTTTCCATCATTTGAGCTTTGACTGCCGCGCTTTTAATGACGTCATCTCGTTGTGTCTTCTTCTACAATGGATTAATGGCACCGCCTGGAGAATTAGCGCCACCTACTGTTTATCTTGATGAACTAAATGTTTGCATAGCGGCAGTGGATGGTTGTCTTTTGTCAATTTTTGTGGAACTTCAGTTTTATTTTGCGCTACATTTGGATGGAAACTATTGTTATAGCGGATTTGGAAATGTTTTATTATTTTTGTTGCTATTTATTTTGACAATTTATTTTTTATTTTAAGTTTCTTAAGTTTGTGGATCTCAGGAAAACTAGCAAAGATTGTTTGGCTCAAATAGTTTTCTACACCTTTAGTTTGCAGTGATGAGGACCGCAGTGCAACATTGATTATCTCTCTCTCATAATCTGGAGAGAAAAAAGAGCTACAACTCTGATCTATCAGCTCTAGTTGGTAATGAGCACTGAGACTCATCATGTCAGACGGAAAGTGACTCTATGACTCACCAGGCTCCTCGTTCTCCGCAGGACCAATCAGATATTCAGATCGAGTGCTTCTCTGAGGACAGACTGGCCAATCAGAGGAGCTGTAACATCAGCGCTCCATTCATGAAGTCGTTGTCTCAGGTAGGTGCTGACATCTGTACATAATTACTAAAGACCATCTATGTCCTTAACGGATCATTTACTGCTACTACTAACATACTACTAATCTAAGTAATAATACACCTTTATCATTTACAGTATATATCACTACCATCTTACTCAGCATGCGCAGTGGCCTCTTCCTGACATTGATGGCCAAAGTGCAAAACCTCCTATCTGCAGAATTTTCTATGACATTTACTACATCTTTTTACCTGAAAACAAACTTAATTTTATTTTTAATTTAATTTTAATTATTAAATTAATTTAGAGCATCGTTTTGTAGAACCTCTTCCAACTTGCACCAAGTGCAAAAGCTCCTATCTGCACTTTGCGAGGCATTAACATCTAGTTGGTATTGTTAACACATAATATAATAATATAGTCTAAAAACAGTGTATTATGTATTGGGTATCCTTAACAAATAGCATTCTACAAGAAAACTAGTTTTTTTTAGTTTTCTCAAAAAAGTGCATATTTCAGATAGGAGGTTTTGCTCTTCGGCCATCGACATGATAATACTTTCCAGAGACTCTTATTAGTCATTTGAGCAGTTTCTAAACTAACTAAAGTAGCCAAACTCTTCATAATGATGTCACCCAGTGCAGCTGTTTGGCTCATTAACACATTTTTAATAGTTTCTGGACAACAACGGAGGTCTACATCAATCAAAGAGGTATGAGATATATTAGACTTTGGATACACGCACACACAGTACTTCTAAGTAGAGTTGATTTGGCTTTGCACATATTTCTTTGACAATAAGAAAAACATAGAAAATCGCCAACCTTATCATTTACTGAGAAATGTGTGATGTTGTTTGTCTGTGCTGCTCGTTGTTGTTGCTGCTTTTCTTGGCCAGGACACTCTTGAAAAACAGATTTTTTTACCTAAATTCCTGGTTAAACTATAATTGTTTAGCTGGATTTACATAATAAACTGGCAATTATTCAAACACTACAGTATGATATAATTATAAGTGGCATCATTTTAAAGCTTTATTTTATGAAACACAACAATATCGAATCAATCCAAACATTTGAGTGAAATGTAAGTTTGTATAATTGTGTAACAGATAATAAAACAGGTGTGAGACCATCAGACAGCTGTTATATAGTCAGACTAATGATAGTGATTAAACAGAGAAGGAATATGCTTCGACGGACAGCCGTTGACTAAAATCCTTCATTAGTTTAATGATCGTCCCTGTAAACACGATCACGACCCCACCCCTTCGCTGTAAGGCCCCCCGAGGGCCCCCTGCTTCACAGATGCCTGTCTGAATAAAGTCCAGTTTATTGGTCCAGACTGTGGTGCAGATTATTGCCGGTTTCCTCTTAACGAGGCTTTGGTTGATGAAACAGGTGAGATGTAGCCGGAGGGGGGGAACACATGAGGCACAGCTTCAGTCTGCTCACAGAGACGCAAAAAAACACGAAAACACAAACCTTTAACATGTCGGGATCCGTGTGACAGACGAAGCATTGCAGTTATAATATCGTAAAACCGTTGAGATCTAAAGGCGTAGGAGGATCAGAGGCTTGAATTTTTTATTTTACGGTTCTAATTTGAAAGTTTTTAAAATATTTCTCACTGTCCTTTAACCTCATTATTTCTGCTCTAAGACACCGCCGTCAGCTAGTCGTCCTTCTCTCTCTTTCTTGTGGTTTTGCTGTGATCAGGAAGACCTTGTGTTAACATCATTATGCAGTCTCCAAATGTGCTTTGTGGAAATCCACCTGGACCTTTTCATGAATAAAACACTGTAGAATCATCACACTGTGGGCAATTGTCTTTAAATATGAGGCATGTATTCACTGGTATTTAGTTTACAGCCTCGTACTGACCTCCATCTGTACAAACAATCATACACACACAGTTATTGAGACTGAAAACAACATTTTTATTTTAGGTGGACAAAATATTTCAGTTTTTACTGACTTCAAAGACCTTCTGCTCTGTTTCTGTGTCACCTTGAGGGTTTCTGACACTTTCACAAGAATCTTTGAGAGGTTTCTGGCACAACTTCATCTACTTCCACGGTGCACAGAGAAGGTTAAATCTAAAGAGGTCAAAACTCCAACAACACTATATGTATACAGAACAGCTTTATTGTTAAACCAACGTGTTTCAGCTTGTGGTCTTCATCAGGGTCTTCATAAAACTCATTACAAAACTCAACAGCTTGTAAATAGAGTAGGTTAGTAGGTTATGTATGAAGCAAAAAAGGTAAAATAATATATATGAAAGACAGTAAATCGTGTACATCCAGACACACATCAGCCAATGGGGCATCTACAAAGATGGTGTAGCGACTACTTTTCAAAAAAGGCCTCTAAGAGACTTAGTAGGCTCCTATATGTGACACAACCATACAAAACCATCCGGAAGTCCAGATGACGTTTTACTGATGATAAACAAAAATGAAAGAGTCTGATAAGCAGCTGTTGCACAAAAAATATACAAAAAAATGCAATCTGACTGTCAAAATAAAGTGATGAACAGACGATAGTAATGATGGTGACGATGGTGACGATGGTGACGGTCGACAGAAAATATCAGAGCTCTGCCAACTCCCTTTGACCAAAACTCCCACCACCACCTGAGTGAACAGGTTAAATAATAGGAAACCACACCCATGTGTCAAACAACGTAAGTGATGCAGTATGTGATGCCCACGTCAATATATAAACTACATATTTTAGCTCCTACAGATGGGTTGGATATATGGTCATGTGGCTTCAGGCCAGTCGTCTCAGACTAACAGAGAGGCAAGAGGAGGTCCAAGAAGGGACATGGGTGACTCCGTATTTGGTTTATTAACAGGAAAAGTGCAACTGAGGGTTGGTACTTGGGTTTGTACAGATGAGGTCTTAATCCAAAATGTGCCTATTTGATATGGCATACTTTAAAAACACTTACACACACATCATACACACATCTGCATACTTCAAGTGTTGCTGGAATTTTGAGCTCTTTAGACGTTTCATTTCTGGCAAGATTATTAATACATGCAGACATGCATACATTTGGT
The DNA here is from genome assembly GCF_910596095.1 of Thunnus maccoyii. Lineage (NCBI taxonomy): Eukaryota > Metazoa > Chordata > Actinopteri > Scombriformes > Scombridae > Thunnus > Thunnus maccoyii. Next base: position 4,573,713 of record NC_056537.1, read on the forward strand.
TATGTTTCTGCTACAAAAGAAGATGTTAAAAACACAGATATGTGCTGTAACTGAACGTGATGCTGTCAAGTTAATCAACAGGAAGTTTATTTAATAGCAAACCCCTCTCTTCCTGTCCAGGTTTCTTTCCATGTGGAGTTTGAGTTCAGCCGTTCTGTCTTCCTGGATCACGTACAGGTTCTCATGACGGCCAGCAGGTGAGACGGCAGATGTCACGCTGACGTTTGTTCTTCACTTATTTTATAATGTGATGTTGAAGAAGAACTTAATGTATGCAGAGAGAAGTAATTACATTGTAGGAACCGATATTTGTTCTCTCTGTCACATTGTTTAGTTTAGGCTTTAGTTTTTGGTTTTTATGCACGAAAACCTCACAAGTCTGTGCGTACGTGTGTGTGTGTGTGTGTGTGTGTGTGTGTGTGCGTGTGTGTGTGTGTGTGTGTGTGTGTGTTGATCAGTGAGGGTGATGAGGGTTACCCAGACGACAACATTAATGACATCTTCCTCCCTCTGAAGTACCAAACTGACCTCCTCTTCACCAGGTGAGTGATGTCACAGTGATGTCACTGCATGAGATGAGATTACAGACATATTATTGATCCTTCTGGTGAATCTGTTACTGTTGCAAGAAATTCACAGAGAAATTGATCATGTACATAAATTCTGTGTGTGTATAAATTAGGAAATATCTCAATTCTTTCATGAATACAATAATTATTTATCAGCAGGATTAAAATAAACGTGTATCTGAACAATCAGATGTATCAGTTAAAGGATGTATTGATATTTAGACCTACATATATAACTGAAGAGTTTGGATTAAAGATGGATGATCAGCACTGTTTTACTGATGTGAACCGTTTTACAGCATCAGAAAACATGAACAGCTTGATGTCTGGTGTTAGTTTATGAATGAAGGAGCTGTCAATCAAACCGGGACTGATATCATGATCTATTTCTGTGTTTTAAAGGATCAAATCAGCTGCAGTTCAGACATATTCTGGGTGAAATGACCCTTTAAAGAAATAAGACCAGTGGACAGTGATTTAAATGTATTTCTCTTATTTCACATGTTAAACTCTTCTTCTCTTCTTCCTGTCAGAGACCCCAACCCTCCTCGGTTTGAAATCAGATCAGACTCCTCTTCCTCCTGGGATCAATCCGGCAGCGGCTCTCCCACCTTCAACCTCACTTATTATGTGAGTCACAGAAGCAGAATCACTTCCGCTCATGTCACAGCATGAAAATAATAAAATCAATCACATGCTGGCTCACTGTCACACTCTCACGCTTTATGGGGGACACTTACAAGTCAAAATATATACTGGGAAACATAATATACTTTAGTCTATGGCAAGAAATCTCAAAAACAACTCTCCTGATTGATATGAAAGTTGCCGAGAATATTTATAGTCCTCAGAGGATGACTGCTAATGATGGTGACCCCCTGACCTTTCCTCTATAGCTACCATGAGGACATTTTCAGTGTTTATAATCAATATTTTTAAGATAAAGTATGATCTGTCAGTGTGTAATGTGTTGGTCGTGGCTCGTAGTGATGAACCTACAGAGAATTATCAGTGACTCTGCAGCTCCTCTCGGCTTTACGGAGCTTTATAGTGAGTTTCAGCTCATTGTTTATCTGTCTTTACTGTTCTGGTTCACTCTCAGAGCTCTTATATCGTCGTTTTCAGCCTCAGCAGGCAGCTGTTTTCAGAAAAAAAGCTCTAAAAGTCACTGTACACTGCCTGCTCAGCACCAAACAGACACAGTTAGCTGTAGACTAGCTGGTAAACATAGTGGAGCATTTAGCAGCTAAAGAGCCAGATATTTCCCTCAGGAGTTGGTGGAGAACAAAAACAGAGCTAAAAGAGAGTGAATATTGGACTTACATTCACCAGGTGGACAGAAACACGACTCCACATGAATGATAATGTTGCTCCGTAACTGTTGGATGTGGAAATAAGCAACTGTTTGCTAACAAGTTCAACATATCAACTTAACATGTGATGATGTGTCAGTGTTGTGTTCACTACTTGTTTGTGATGAAAACTAGTGGACAAAACATCAGTTAATGCAGGATAGAGTAAGTATAGAGGGAACTCATAATTACATAAAAGAAGATGGAAGAAGTAAAGAAAATGAAACATACGAGCCAACGACCCAAAATTTTCCATAATTGTTAAAAACCTTTCTAATTCAAAGTGCTCTACTTGAGATGTGATACACTTGTCCCAGCACTTCTCTTATTCCTGGAAACATTTCCTCCAGTCATCTTTTCTCACAGTGTCCAGAAGCCTCCTGCGATTCTTCCTGGATTTCTTCCACAGTGTTTCGGTCCCAAGTTTAGTTTCACCAAACTGCAGGCAGATGCTTCCCAGTGGAAAATCCAATAACTACACCCGACTCCTGTGCTATCAATGGGTTATGGAATTTTTGGGCTCCCCTTTGTATGTGTCTGAACTCTTGCGTGTTTAAACTGTTACAAATATTGTCTTTTATTCGGCATATTTTTCAAGATAAGGATTAAAAAAACAAGAAAAATAAAAAGTAAATGACCAAACTTTATGACAGAATAACTGCTCGAATGTTTTGAACATCACAAACAAATGAGACGTAACTATCAGGTCCAGTTTTCTGATGTTGTTTATTTCTCTTTGTGCATGCAGATCCAGAACCTGGGCATGTTCTCTGTGCAGGACGTCCTGTTCAGAGCTGATATCTGGGCCGTGAGCAGGCAGGGGAACCAGCTGGTGAAAATTACAGAGTGCAGCATAGAGCAGGTACGAGAGGAAATGTTAAAATAAACTTTAAAGATGATAAATGTGAGGAAGCTGTCTTTTTGCTGCTGTAATAAAATAGTAAAAGGACACTGCAGAGGAAAATATTACTGTGGTAAGAGCTAACGCTTCTCCTTTTCCTCTCAGCAGGTAGCCGGGTCTCACTGCATCGTGCCTCAACTCAGAACAACCAATCAGGTTACAGCTGAGGACCTGTCTCACCTGTCACAGCTGGTAAGTGATGGTTTCTTCATACAGCTCAGTCGCTAAGCTCAAGAGAAGTCCAGGAATCAGGAGTTGTTAAAGAGAAGTGTGTGTTTTATTTTCTGTGTGTGTGTGTGTGTGTGTGTGTGTGTGTGTGTGTGTGTGTGTGTGTGTGTGTGTGTGTGCAGAACCACAGTAACAGCGTGAGCATGCCGGTGCAGTGCAGACTGAATCTGCCGGCCTCCAGAGAGGTGAAGTTGACGCTCAGAGGAAGACTTCAGCTCCCCGCTCTGCTCGCTGTGAGGCATTTCAAAATAAAATGCATCTTTATAGAGCTTTTCAAAGGTTTTATTTTGTAGTTTTCGATGTCTGACTATTGTAATTTGTAAATATAGAGCGCAGACTGCAACCAAAGTGGAACCTGAGAGATATTCTTATTTTGTGAGGAACCACAAGATGTTTAATGGAGCTCCTGAGTTGAATCGAGAAACCTTGATTTTCTTATTATTAATACGTTGGGTTTCACTCAATGGCAACCACTTCCTGTTTCAGATAAACTTCAGGTCTCTGGACTTGCTGATTGCCGGGGCCATCCAGCTGGAAGCATCCAGTCCCATGTTCTTGCAGGAGGACAGACCTGTCAGACAGGTAAAACTCTTCTCTCTACTCTCAACAACTAATGGATAAATACACTGATGAACATGCAGTACTGTGCAAAAGGTTTCAGGCGCTTTAGATGTTTAGTTTCTTATCCATCATGCAACACCATCAGGGAGGCGTCTGATTGGTCCAAAATTTATTCTGCAGCATGACAATGAGTCCAAACATCCAGCCAGAGTCATTAAGATCTACCTTCAGTGACAAGGAGAACAAGGAGTCCTGCAGCAGATGGTCTCTGATCTCAACATCATGGAGTCAGTCTGGGATTAACATGAAGAGACAGAAACAGCAGAAGAAGAACTGTGGCAACTTTTCCAAGACGCAGGAACAAACTGAGGAGAACTGCTGCTGTTTGAAAGACAAAGCTGCTCACACGAAACATTAATTTACTTTAGGTTTCTGCTGTTTACTCAACTTTGTTTGAGGTTAACTGATAAATCCAAACTATTTATTGAAAAGCTTTTATTGCCCAAAACCTTTGCACAGTACTGTATGTCTGAATGAAGCTGTGACTTCAAGTAAGTGAATTATTTTTGTTCACTTCAAACAGGTCATATGTTCTTAACTTTAAACTCTTCCTGCAGTGCCCCCTGGTGTGTGCACGCTGGTGTGCACAATTTGTTTACATGTGAAACTGGTTTATTTATTAATACTTAGTCATTAGACCAAAGTCCTAAACACACTGTTATAACTGTGAGACATAAACTGTATGAGATATAGAACTTTGCTGCCATCTGCTGTCTGAAATCATTATTACAGTCAAGTTTCCTTCATTACTGCACATGTTTTATTATAATAAAACATGTGCAAGGGGTGGACAAAATAACAGAAACACTATAATACCATCCAGTGCATCATTGATGCAATAAGTTCTGCCTTCATGAAGCTTAAAATGTGAAGTTTTTGCTGATTGTGTTGATTTAACTTGTTGCCTTTCTGTGTAGTTGCAGTTTAATCGCTTTTATTTTGCTTTATTTATATCACACTATCCTGTATGTAAATACAGGTGCTGCAATTAACAATTATTTTCATTATTGATTAATATGTTATTATTTTCTCAATTAATCAATTAGTTTGGTCCATAAAATGTCAGAAAATGGTGAAATCTTGTTTTGTCTTCAACTCAAAGATATTCAGTTTACTGTCACAGAGACTAAAGAAACCAGAAAATATTCACATTTAAAAGCTGGAATCATAGAATTTTTTCTTCAAAAATGACTCTAAACTATAATTGATTATCAAAATAGTTAGTGATTAATTCAATAGTTGGCAACTAACTGATTAATCGACTAATCGTTGCAGCTCTAAAATATGCATACATGTAATTTTTACAAAATCTCTTTAATGTAAATGTCTTTAAAACTTTCATGTATTAATTCAAGTTCAGCTGAATGTAAAGCACTTTGAAACTTTCCTTTCCTTCCAACTTCCTGTTATTTTGTCCACTGTGCGTGACATTGATGTCTCGCTAAATAAACTATGACGTCCAAACATTAGAAGCTCAAACACAAACTTATTCTTAGAAAAGTATATTTTCTGTTTTTTATATCTTAAAGGTTATTCAAACTTTTTCATGTCAAGAACCCTAAACTGACTCAAATTAGACCACAGACCCCCATCTGACAAGATTTTTGCTTTTGGATGTTTTGTTACAGAAAGTGTATGAAACCCATGACCAAATCAGTCATACATTCATGTTACTTATGGATGAAATTACAATGAAAATAAATAATTCCTCCCCTTGCTGGGGATCCCCTTGAACCCCCTCAAGGACCCCTAGAGGTCCGTGGACCCCACTTTGAGAACCACTGATTTATAGGAAATGAGATGAAGTCAGTTTGGTTAATCAGGTGGGGAAACCTGCAGAACTGAGTAGATTTAATTTGGTGGGTAGATGATATGAATGTCTTCTTTGTGTTGGAACTGCAGATAATCCTGGAGTTGAGGAAGGATGAGGATTACACCATTCCTGTCTGGATTATACTGGGAAGCACACTGGGAGGACTGCTGCTGTTGGCCTTACTGGTCCTGGCCCTGTGGAAGGTACACACACACACACACACACACACACACACACACACACACACACACCAGGCACATCTGGGGACCCTCTAGAACTCATTAAAATGGTTCAACTTTGTGGGGACCAGTATTTTGGGTGTGAGTGGGCTCCCGGTCTTGGTTCCCTTCAAATATAGAAAAACAAGACCTCACACACACACTTCTGATTCTTCGTCCACCACTGACGCCTTACTGGAAGATGTGATGACTGGGTATTTTCCACTAACATCAAACATTGTTTTCTCACTGCAGCATCTGATTATAACAACAAATACGTATATTTGTCAAAGAACAACAAAATTGCTACGACACCTCTTTCTGGTTATTTTGGAGATTGTTATGTTTGGTCCAGTGTGTCTTTTCATCATGTTTTGTTTGGTTGAATAAAGAAAATGGGTTTGAAATTGCACAGAATGCAATTTCAAACAAATGGAAATTTTGATTTGCAAAAAAATAACTGATTTACTGTTGGATCTTTTTCTGTTTGGTATCTTGAACGAGGCCCCATTCAGACTGGATTCATGTCTGTAAGGGAGGTGATCTGAACTTTATCCAGTCCTTCTCCATATGTGGGTCATTTTTCACCTCCAGACCCAGTAATAATTACAGCAGCAATGACTGACTGTAATTAAAATCCCGTCCAGATCAGTGGTGGAAGAAGTATTCAGATACTTTACTTCAGTAAAAGTAGAAACATCTTAATGTAAAAATACTCCATTACAAGTAAGAGACCTGCATTTCTCAAGTATTTTCAGCTAAATTTACTTAAAGTATTAAAAGTAAGAGTACTCGTTCTGCAGGCTGTGTCTGATATATAAAATACTGTTAATAAAGTACATCATTAATACTGAAGCATCAATGTGTGAGCAGCATTTTACTGTTGTAGCAGGTTGACGTGGAGCTGATCTGAACTACTTTATAAGGTTCATGAGGAGCTGATGATGAGATGATCATTTGTGTAGGAAAGAAGAAAAAAAAACAAAGTCCTGCAACATAAATTTAGATTCATTTTTTCAGATTTTCACTTTGATTTTTTGTGAAATATTGGAGAGTTTGACCTTTTTGGGCTTTGAACAGTGATTTATTTGTTTCCCTCTGAACTGTAGTGGAGTAGAAATATCAGGAGAAATAAAATGGAAATACTCAAGTAAAGTACAAGTACCTCAAAATTATACTTGTTGTAAGTACAGTACTTGAGTAAATGTACTTAGTTACTTTCCACCATTGGTCCGGAGCGACATCTTTATAATTTAAAGTGGATCTCTGAGTTTTTTTCCTTCTACTACAGATACTGCTGTTCTCTTTCATGCCCATTTTCACTTGATATTTGTTTACATTTTTGCAAATTGGCACTTTTAAAAGTCTGCTGAATTAGCTGCTAGCAGTTCCTGTTTGCAACGTACCTGCTGATGTACAGACAAGTATCACTGGATTACTTTGATAAAAATGTGACGATGCCAGTGTTGAAGCCTCTTTTTTCTGATTTTTAAGCATATTTATGGAGGTTTATTTGGAAACATTCACCTCATCTGAATGGAGTTTTAGTCTACCAGCTGCTTCCAGCTGAAACTTTAAATATTTGTACTGACGAAGCTTCTGTTGGTTGTTCTCTTTTCTCCTCAGCTCGGCTTCTTCAACAGACGGAGGAGACAGGAGGAGGAGGAGCAGCCTGTAGCCAATGGGAAGGCAGCGGAGGAGCTATAATGTGCAGGCGACACTGATGCTGCGTTCGGTCGGTCCTCCTCAACGTGGAAAGTCTTTTAAAAAATGATCACATGACCAAGTTCTGTGCTTGTGTGGTTTTAGTCACAGCATGAACTGGAGCAGAAAAAAAAACAGACATAAACTCCTCAGTTTGTTCCTGTTAGCAGTCTGGACATGTTGTCCGTCGCTACTTGTAGCCTGTTTCAGGCGTTTACATAGAGAAAAACAGAAGTTAAAGGGGACATATTCTGCACATTTCCAGGTTCGTATTTATATTCTCTGCTTCTACTGGAATATCTTTGCATGAATTCCAGTTAAAAACTCCTTATTTATCTTATACTGGTCCTTTATTCAGCCCCTCAGTTCAGCCTCTGTCTGAAACAGGCTGTTTTAGCTCCTGTCTCTTTAAGGCCCGCCTCCTGATGAGCCCACTCTGTTCTGATTGGTCAGCTTCAGGAAGCTTCATCCAGCTCCAGAGGCTACGTAAACAAACTATAGCAGCAAGATTTCACTTCTTTTTCTCCTTCTTTACTCCAAATGGAAACTTCTCAAATCCATTTGTACATGTTAGAGCCTGAAACAGATCCGTAATATGAGAGCGGACAAAGATTACAGAACGGACAGACATTTATGGACATGTGACAAGCTGACGACATCATCTGGAAAGTAAAAAAACATTGCAAACAAAGCTTCCAGTGCAGCTAAAACCTGGACTTTGTCTTACAGGGAGCAGTTTTACATCAGAACAGGATATAAATGACAGAAAAGAAATCACACAAAGCAGAATATGTCCCCTTTAAACTGCATTTTACTATTAGCCTGGCATGTGGTTTGCTAGCTGAGTGCTACTTCCTGGCTTTAAATTGAGAAACTGCAGACTTTATGAGTTGATGAGGATCACCTGAACCCATCACAAGCCTCCACCTGTCACTCAGGGACCCTGATTGCCCCCCATCCCCCACCCTACCCCACCCCCAGCCAATCGCTCCCACCAGTTACAGCCATCGTTAACCAAACATATTACCACACCTCCGATCAGCTGATGACACTTTTAAACTTCCACAGACGTGGTTTCAGATAGAATATGCGACTAAACCGGTAAAACCCGCCCGACCACACGTGTCACTCGATGCCTCACACGATGACGTCATGATGATGTGAAAACATGCTGAGCGAAGCTGCTGAGTCGGCACGTCTCTACAACGAAGCTGATGCGTAAAAACCGATGAGAGTGATGAAGAAAAACAAATCAAAATACAGTAAAACCCAGTTTATAAAATAATAGAAACCATTTAAAACCAAATGAAGGCAACACAAGACTACCTAAGATGGCTTTCCTTTTTTTTTATACTAATGGGAAAATGTAAATGCATCTTATGACCTTATATTGTATATTATTTCCAGCTGATGCACTTTGTTGTATAAAGTCAAACTTGAACTTTTTTTTTTGTAAATATTCACATGTATGAATTCACAAGGATAGAGGCATTATTGTTTGATTGATGATTTCTGCGGTGTGTTTGTACTGATGTGTGATGCCACTCTGCCTGTGGATGAACTCCATTCACACAAGTTGGATATGTGCAGTATTTTGTGTCCATATTGATATCGGAAATAAAGCGAAGAAATGTGTGAGTTTTTTGTGTTTCCTGTTCATAGGGAGGTTTGGCACTGGGAGCTTCCAGGTTGAACCAGTCTAACCAGTTATCTGATGTTTAGTACATCCCCCTCTGATCCTCTTACTTCTAGATATGCGTCCAGTTATTCATTGCAGTTACTATTTTATTTAGATTCTTGCACATTTATTTAGTTTTTTAAGATTATTTGTTCATTGACAGTCAGTCCGCCTCGTCTGACCTTCTGGTTTAGTTTCCTTTTTTTTTGCAGAATAAGTTCAGTAACGTCACATACGACGGTCTGACCTTCTCACTGTGAGTTTAATGTTTGGGTGCAGAGAGATGGTGACTGCACGGTAAACAAGAAAATGTCTCATTAAAGTTAAAGTGATTTATGCAGCTCGGAGAATCGATGTGCTCGGCAAACTTTCATTAAAATCTGTGAGAGATTCGTCTTGTGAACGCAGCTGACATTACGTCATGAAGGTGGCGGGACAGTAAAGTTCACAGAGTGAAAAACCAAAGGGGTTCATCCTCTGGAGAGCATAACATACCTCATAAGTCCCCCCCTTGTTGTTTCTGTGATGTTGTTCTCTTCCCTGTGCTGGATGATGTATGTACATTCATCCGCTGAAGGAGGAAAGTTTCTGTGCGCTCACCTTAAATCTCAGTTTAACCCCTGGATGTATCTGCAGGATTTATGACATCATAACTAGTTTGGAGCCAGTCGTGCAACTTACACAAGTGTGATGTGGAAACTTGAAGCCTCTGGTGCACATCATCTATCATCTATTAAGGAGATATTCAAACTTTTCTGTGGAAAAACCACATCAGACATGAATTCGTAGTCAAAGCAGAGTCTTGTCATGTGACTTCAAACATGTCTGAGGGGAACGTTTGCAGGAAAGCTTAGAGGTCACTGAAATAATCAGGATTCATCCTCTGAGGAGCCTGAATATCCACAGCACAATGCAGTTTTTATGAATGGCAGAAATATCTCCACAACTGCAAGATAGATTAACATGAAACCTTGTACAGATATTCATGTTCCCCAGAGGATGAATCACACTGACTCAAGTGATTGTTTGACTTTAACTCTCACATCACCAGTAGATCAAACTATATACTGGTTTCTGTCACTGGTATACACGTCAAGTCAGCACTGGTCTTCTGGCATGATGATCTGCTGCCTGGATCATTGAGGATTTGGATTATATTTTTCTTTTTGTTTCTATCAATTTTGTTTTTATCGTCTACCTGTTCAGAGTTATTTCACCCATTTCTAATCTTTATATTTGGCTTGTTTTGCTTTTTCTTGTTGTATTAATCAATGTGATTTTAAATTGTTTTATTGTTGCTCATATTGTGTGGACCTCAGGAAGACTAGCGACCACTTTATGGAAGAAGGAAGAAAGAAAGTGAACTTATGCAGTGATATTATCTCAACATTTACAGGATGGATCAGCATATAATGTTGTACAGACATTCATGTTCCCCTCAGGCTGAATCCTACTGACTTTGGTGAGCATGCTAACACGCTAAACTAAGATGATGAACATGGTAAACGTTATACCTGCTAAAAATCAGCATGTTAGCATGCCAACGTTAACGTTTATCTCAGCTCCTCTGAGCCGTGTCTGGGCCTATTTTCATCTGGACGTTCAGAGCTGAGCAGGAACCCCAAAAACATCCCGACAACAGCTCAGACCTGCTGTGGCTGAACTCAGTGATTAAATTATCATACAACAACATTTTGATGATAATAAGGATTTTAACAAGGTAACTGAACCATATCAGGCACACATTTTTTGTGTACTGAGTATTTTTATGTTTCTAAAACATGTCTTAAAGGGATAGTTAGCCAAATATATATATATATTCCAGAGTCAGCCTTATAAAATATCACAACTCATGTCATTAAATCAAACCCAAACTATTTATGACCTTTGTACCGTCAGTGGCAGCTACAGCGCTCAGCAGAAGATCTACCAGCTCAGTCCTGTTGTCTCATCAGAGAAAAAATGAGTGAAAACACGAGAGAACATAAAGGACAGGAGAACTCTGTCAAATGCAGATAGAAGACATTTAATTTGACAGCATTCATACTGCAGGAAGTACATCACAGCTGACATCTTTTTAAAGTTTCCCTACACATGAAGAATCTTTGGGTTCTCAGCCTGCGACTCTCAGAACACTGCAAAAAAAAAAAAAAAAAAACACATCCTGCAACTCAAAACTCCCAGCTCTCCATCAGGACATGAAGCATCTCCTACAGTGTTAAATAAAAACTCTAAAATGGCACGCCATCATCATCATCATCATCATCATCACCTCACACCGTTAAAAACTTCCAGGCAGAAATCCCCTCGGACCACCTGTAACGCCCGATCACACTGTTAGTAAAACACTGAGCTCTTGACAGATAATCACCGATTAGACGCTGCGTTCGCACGTTGGCGGGAAAAGTTGGACATCTGTGACTTCAAAAAAAAAAAAAAAGAAAATCAAACCCTGAAAACATACGACGGACAAACGTGGACGTCCTTCGCTTCGCAAAAGCAGGACGCAATGTCATCTGAACGTTTCTTACACCTGATTATTAGACACCAGAGTCGGCTGCAGAACCAGAATTCATTTTGTATCTACAACAAAGAGCTTAAATAAGGTGTTTACAGAGTTTGAAGGTTTCTAGAGACATAAACATCCCGGCTGTTTACTGAGAGACACAATCTGCCTTTACGAAGCTCAGGCGTCCTGCAGCTTAACAAAAAATTACAAAACAGGAAATAAATATAGAAGTGTTTTCATACTGGGGACAGAAAAAAACATACAAACAGGTTACAACAGTTTATGAGGTTAATGAAAACATTTTCTCAGTTTTTCCTGACTTTCCGTCTTTGAGTGACGTTTATGCGAGTGATAAAATCTGCAGCAGCAGCTCATCCTGCTCATTAATTCATCCTCTGCGGACGAGCTGCAGCAGCTTAAAAGCCCCCAAAAACAAACAGATCCAGATGTTTCCCCTCTGGATCTGTGTAAGTAGAGGTGAACCGATATGAACCGGAGCATCACAACAAGCTGTTTAAGACTTCAGCTAATGATTCTTTTCACTATTGTTTCATCTCTCGAGTCACTGAATAATGTATAAATGTATAAAATTAGTGGAGAAAAAAAAAATCACAAGTTCCCAGAGGTCAACGTGACGTCTTCAACTTCTTGTTTTTGTTCAACCAACAGTCCAAAACTCAAAGAGAAAAGCAGCAAATCTTCTTGAACCATAAAAATGTGTCATTAATAAATTAGTTGACAGTAAATTACAATTCTGATAATCAATTCATTGTTCAACACTTCTGTCAGGCACAAAAAAAAACTTCTCAAAAGATTTGCTGATTTTCTTTGTTTTCCGTCATTTAAAATCAAATGTTTTTAGACTGTAGGTCGAACTAAACTACAGACATTTAACACTTTGGGCTGTTGGAACTTTTTTAGGACATTTTTCATCATTTTTCTGACATTCTGCAGGCTAAATTACTGGCAGATTAATCACTAATTAAATGAATTGTTAGTTTCAATACAGAGAATGTTGTGAATGTGAAATATCTGCTTGATTAATGAATTTAGAGCTGCAACAATTAGTTGATAAATAGAGTAGTCGATCAATTAATCATTTAAATCAGTTTTCAAGCAAAAAGTCAAACATTTAAATTTTTTCTTTTTTTTCTTTGTCTTAAAATCTTAATAAATTTTATCTCTTTGTGTCTCAGACGGCTGGTTTGACTGATGATGTCACTTCGGGCTGTAGGAAACTGTAACCGACGTGTTTCAGTTTTCCGAAAGTTTTATTGATGAATTTAAATAAATTGGCAGATTATCAAGAATGAAAAACAACAAACAAGTTGCAGCTCTTCTCAAATAAAACAATATATAAATAATTTAAATTCCTACAACCAGTTAAAATGATAGAAGACCGACAACACTGAGCTTCAGATTTAAACACAAATAAAGAACAGCTGCTTCGTTTCAGAGCTCGGAAGTCAAATCTGTTGTGGAGAAATAATAAGTAAAGGTGTCGGTGCTTCTCTAGTGAAGAGACGCTCGCTCTGCATGTACGGCTCTACAGCAACCTCAACAAACTGCGAACTCACTGAGAACGAAGAGGAAGTCCCGCCCATGCCGACTGACTGACATGTCTTTATATCTTTATATCTTTTGAGTTCTGCAGAAAAGAAACCACAGCCAAGACAGGAAGTTCAGGGCTGCGACTAACAATTATTTTCATTATTGATTAATCTGACGACTGTTTTCTCGATCGTCTGGTCTATAAAATGTCAGTAACGTCAGATGTTTTGTTCAAAACCCCAAAATATTCACTCTGCTACCATGTATGACGAAGAAAAAACAGCTAATTTTCTGCATTTTTGCATAAAATGACTGAGACGATTATTCACTTCATCAAAATAGTTGTCAATTCATTTCCTGACGACTGACTAATTAATGAATGAATGGACTAATCGCTGCAGCTTTAAAAAATAAATAAATAAAAATAACAACGAGCAGATTCCCACTGAACTGTTCAAAGCCTCCAGTTCTATGAAGATGGTTCAAAGCCTCATGAGTCCAAAATCAGGTATCAGACAAACCAGAGACCTTCGGCCACACGACAGGACCATCATTTAACGGCCTTTTTTTTATTAATTAAAAAAAAGAAAAAAAATTAAATAAAAATTCAAAGGGGAATTTCCATGAGGGAGAAATTTTATAGTTCATGTACAGACAATCAATTAAAATGTTGGTTGGTACCATCGTCTGGGGCAATATGGCCAAAAGTATGTGGACAGCCGACCTTTACACACAGATGTGTTTGACAGTGACACATTTCATTAAAGCCCTGGTTTTGAATGCCATCATGTTGAAACAGGAAAGTGTTGCCACACAGTAAGAAAACCAGTGTTGTCTAAAACAGATCACCTCCACCTGGAGATCAACGAGACGGACGAAAAGTAAAACATTATTTCTTCTACACAGAAGGTTATGTTCATTTTTCGGACCGTTCTCTAATAATTTCCTTTTTCTTATAAGAAATATTACCATGTTTTACATTTCAGGCTTCTAAATCTTAATGCTCAGAAAGAAAAAGTCACTTTTTTATGAACCAGTCTTAAATTAAGGGGTCACATGTAGACACAGAAGTATGTGGACAGGGCTGTCTGCATATTTTTGGCCATGTGGTGTCGTTTCAATGAAACAGGCAAAGAAAAAACCCTTTAAAATAAACTCATTTTTTTAAGTTATGAACTAAGTTTCTGTCCAGCAGTTAGATCCTGTGTTGTTATCTCATCGTTGTTGTGAAGAGTAAAAACTAAACCCAGTGAAAAACTATTTTTCATCTCTTATAATCGTGTGTGTGTGTGTGTGTGACGGCTGATGTGTGGGATGAATGCATGGAAATCAGGTGTCTTCTCAACAGGTGTTCATTCATTCATTCATTCATTCATTCATTCATTCATTCATTCTGTCTGTCTGTCTCTGGAGCTTTTTTCTGACCAGCTCTCTCCGCCACGTTCGCTCATTCACACAAACTGTTGAATCACAGTAACGTGGCCGCTCCTTGCGTGGAGGTAAGGCAAAAAAACAAGAAGCGGTGCGGTGATGTCGTCCCTCTGCTGTCAGCTGCGAGCTTCCTCTGAACACATCTGCAGCCGTCAGCCGCAGAAACACAGACGGACATGACGGACTGCCGGCTGCTGGTTCTTAGCAATTAATATTTAAAACTTTTTTTTTTCTTATAAAAATGCTCAAAAACTTTTAGTACTGAACACCTTTATCCTCAGCACCGTTTGGATTTGTTAGAAAATTATAAGAAATTCTTTAAAAAGAAATACGAGTCTGTCCTTGCTGAGTCCGTCTCAGTGAAACTCCACAAACTCCTCCAGCGTTTTGGGGATCTGGTTGCGATACGTGATCTGGTGCCGCCGGACGGCGCGCGCCGCCAGGCACTTGAGACTCATCTTCATCTGCGTCTTCAGCAGGATCTCCGACACGCCGGTGGTGCTCTTATCCAGCGGCGTCTTCTTCTGCTTGTTCGTCATGTCCGTGTGCGCGCCGGCCTCCACCAGGTTGATGATGATGGCGTGCAGCGTGAGGAAGTCGCTTATCGGCCGGTTGTACTGGACGATGACGTGCAGCGGGGTGTTGCCTTCGTGGTCGACGGCGTTGACTTGCGCGCCGCAGTCCAGCAGCAGCTTGGTGACGTGGGCGTTGGGGAAGCTGCAGACGTCGTTGGTGTGGAAGTCGTCGACCGGCGTGGTGGAGCTGATGGCCAGGTGGAGCAGCGAGGAGCCTTCGCGGGACCGCGGGTCCAGCTGGATCAGCTGGTAGATGTGCTTGTTGATGCGTGCGCGTTCCTCGTCGCAGCAGGTGGTCTTGGTGGAGATGCAGGCCAGGTACAGGAAGGTGAAGACGTTGGACTCGTAGTTGTCCATGGCCTGCGGCAGCTCGGATTCAGCCGCCGTCTCTACGCGAGCCATGCTGCGCTGGATCTCCAGCACGCTGCAGCTCAGCACCTGCTCCACAGCCGAGGCCGAGACCTGCTCCTTCAGGTGCACCATCTGGGAGAAGACCTGGGCGAAGCGCAGCAGGTCCTTGTGAGTGTTCCGGTTTCCTTTCTGCCGCAGGCGAAGCGCATGCAGCCACAGCTTGATGCACTGCTCAAACTCCATGTTGTCAGCGTAGACGGCGCCACGGTAGATGATGGGGTGTGATACATCGATATTGTCCGAGCCCAGAATGCGCTCCCGGATCATCAGCCCCTCCATGTGCAGAGCGTCCCGGTCCACCCGGATGGCCTCCAAATCCTGGGGAGCCTGGCACTCGCGGCGCCCCCCGTAGGCCTCGATGGGTGGCAGCAGCTCCTTGGTGATGAGGTTTTCCGGGTCGCGGTATCGCTCCATCATCGCCGTGTGCAGGTACTGATACGTCTTCTGGATGTCGTAGTTCTCCCGATCGTTGGCGAACGAAGCGCCCAGCAGCTCCAGGGCCTCGATGCGGCTGGGCCGGTCGCAGTCGGCGTGCGCCAGCAGCAGCTCCACCACGTCGGCTTTACAGCTCTCTGCAGCGACCTTCAGCGGTGTCATGCCATGTCCGTTCACCACCATGGCCGCCTGACAGCGCACCAGCTCCGTCACAATCTCCAGATGTCCCGCCTCCGCTGCGAAGTGCAGGGCGGTGGCGCCGCAGTGGGCCTTAGCGTTGGGGTCCGCCCCCTGCTCCAGCAGGAACTTCACTACGTCTGCGTGGCCCTTGTAGGCGGCGATCATCAGGCAGGTGTTGTTGTACTTGTTGGTGATGCGGATGTCGGCCTTGTGCTCCACCAGGTAACGGACGATATCCAGGCGTCCATCGAAGCAGGCGGCCCGCAGCGGGGTGGAGTTGGTGATGGTGGTGTGGTTGACGTTGGCGTTGTGACTCACCAGCAGACGCACCACCTCAAAGTGCCCCGCCCCCGCCGCACACCACAGCGCCGTGGCGCCGTCGATGACGTAGCTGCAGGACAGACAGAGACAGCAGGTCAGGACACGACCAGCAGGATCCTGATCTCACAACACATCCAGTCCAGGTCAGACTACTACAACTAAAACCTTCCATTCATAAAATTATTTTGATCCTTACGGTGCCTCCAACAGTTTGTGGGGGCTGAACTTTATTTTTTTAATGTCTTAACTGCATTTCTGTTTTTTTAAATCTGTTTGTTGATGTTTTATTATTAATTTCTCATTCATGCTGCAGGGTGAAACCAGACTAATCTCCTCACTGTTGACAATTAAGTTCCTTAATAACTTAATACTGCAAAACATGAGTCAGCGCTTTGAAAACAGGGCTGCATTGTCGAGCATTTTTCAACATGTTTGCACTTAATCGCACTATTACAGCTGATGTTTTAATTTTTTTTCCCAGCAGACATTTAAAAGAAAAACATAAATACAAATAAATATTTTCTTTGTTGGGGACACGTCTATTCAATAACTTTATAAAAAAAAGCTGCATTATGACTTATGTCAAAGCAGGATATTAGCTTCACAGACTGAGGCAAAACATCTGACGTGACATCACTGAGTGGGCGTGGCCAGCTTGACAAACCAGCTGAGAGTTTCAGCTGGTTGAGCAGAGAGACGTCAGGTTTCTGTTGTCAGACTGAGTCACGTTTCATTATTTTCAATTGCAAGAGCCGAGACCAAATCTGAGTTTCGGTACCAACCAAAACAATACGTTTTTCTTCGGTTTTCTACTGAACATGTTTTTACATAAAACCCTTTTTTCTTTTCTTTTTTGTAAAAACAGATCCTTCTCTTATTAAAATAAAGCCTAAAATACCAGTTTATTCAGGAACTTTCTGAGAAAAACAACACAACGTCAACAGATTTTTGTAGTTCCAGTGAAAACTGTTCTGTGGACGAGGATCTTTTCAATCTAAGCTAGGAAAACTTTCACGTATATTCAACCAACAAGCAATGAGTCTGAAAATGAATCAGCAACTATTTTAATACATAATTAATGATTTCATTCATTTTTTCCAGCAAACATGCCCAAAATTCACTGGTTCCAGCTTCTGAAATGTGAGGATTTTCAGTTTTTCTGTGTCTTATATCCCCATAAACTGAGTATTTTGGTGTTTTGGACTTTTGGTCAGACACAACAAGCAATGTGAAGAAATCAGATTCTGTTGCTTCTGCTGAAAAGCAGTTTTCAATATGTCTGAACATTTCTGTCAGCAGTTTCCAAAAGAACCATTTCTTTAATTAGAAATGTAACAGCGTTCATAGAAAGGTTAACAGATTGGTTTCACAATTTTTCAAGTGTGTCTTAAAACAGCAGTCAGGTGTCCATATGAACAGTGAAAGAGGTTTTCCTCACTGTAATCATTCCTCCTGTTCATACTGGATATTAAAAGATCCTTCAAATGTGCTTTCAATGGAAGTGATGGAGGCCAAAATCCACAGTGTGTCCACACAGTCATTTAAAAGTTGATGTTAAGCTTATATGAGGCTTCATCAGTCTGAGTTAGTCATATCAAGCGGATATCTGACACATTTACAGTCTTTTTAGCATCAAATTCCCTCTTTGTGTTTCCTCGGACAGTGTTTCCCTGTTGAGCTGCAGGTGGAAGAATAGTAACAAAAAGAGGAACTTTGGCACTAAAAAGACTGTAACGTTGAAAGATATCTACTTGATTTGACTCATTTGGACGCTGAAGCTTCATATTAGCTTCACATCAACTTTTCAATACATTTTTGCACAGAAGGAGGACTGTGGATTTTGTCTCCCATCACTTCCATTGCAAGTGTATTATGAAGGGATCTTCTAATGGTCAGTATGAACAGGAGGAATGATTACAGCAAGAAAAAAACAGGTTTGACTGTTCATTTGAGCTCCTGATTGTTGTTTTAAGACACACTTGAAAAATTATGAAACCGTCCTTTACTGGAATAATCGCTGCAGCTGGAGGTTGGGTACCCCTACAGGTGAGAGAGAAAATACATGTTTGTAACCTGAATGAAGCGACAATTTACACAAAAACGAAACTGCGGATGTGTCGGTTCTTACCCGTCAAACCGAACCGTGCCGGTCTGCTCGGTGTCCACTCTGTAGTGGTCCAGGAGCAGCCGGACCACCTTATCGTGTCCGTTCCGGGCTGCGATGATCAGAGGAGTAGACCTCTGCCCGGCGAGCTGGGTCACATAGTTGAGCAGGTAGCGGGTCTCTCCCTCGCAGTGGTTGAGCAGCAGCGCGGCCAGGGTCAGGACTCGGCCCTCGCTGGCTGCCTTGTACACGTACCCGGCCAGAGACTCCATCTGAGCCCGACAGGGAGCCAGGACCTCCGCTTTCTTCGCAGCTGACGCCCGCAGTGTCCACTCCGAAGCAACCCGCCTCCCATTAAAATGTCGAAACGAGCCCAAGTGCTCACATGAAAAAAATGCCTTCTCCGTTATGGCCACGAGAGAAACGTTACGGAGCACGGCTGGAGGAATGCCACAGGTCCGATACCGGGCGTCCAGCTTCTGGATGTCTGTCTCCGGCTGAGCTAGCCGGTTAGCTGCTCGGCTAGTTAACGTTAGCGCGCTGGTCAACGAACTGACAGCTTCTAACTCCACTTTTAATACAAATTAAACGTGTTACTCCCTCGTTATTTACCATAACATTAATCGCCTGGTGGTATTTGTGTCTAAAATTTCAAAAAGCGTCAACATTTTCAAAAATAAACGAAAGCACTTTCACCTTTTGCTATCTAGTCACTTGCCGGAAGTGGTGGTTCAACTTAAAAATACCTCCGACTAGAAGTTTCTCCAGCATATATATGTTCCACTTCTCTGACTTCCTCTTCTTGACTTCCGGGGCGCCATGCCTCTGATTGGCTAGTTGCCTTCGTTGGTTGAGTTGGTTAGGTTAAGGCTTGCGAGTGGAGTGAGATTGGTTAGGGTTATGGTAAGAATATCAGAGTAAGCCAATCAAAAGCATAGCAGGGCGGGTCATGACTTCGCCATCCTAGAAAAAAAAATTCGCTTGTGGGGCAGGCTGAATGCCTCAAGTGGGTCTATTTGCGGACTTGTAGTATCTACAGGTCATACCCACTTTACTACATGACACAGTGTAGTGAGTCAGCGTGTGCATTATATCTGTATGTATTTCTGAATGTTTTTGCTTTGTGTTTTTGTTCTTTTTTTCCTCCTATGCCGATGCAAAGCACATTGGAACCTGTGTTAAAAAAGGTTATAAATAAAGGTTTACTTGCTCACTTACTTAGACCCACTTGGTCAGGTTTAGGCATGAGCAGTGAGATGATTAGGGTTAAGGGTCAGGGGGCGCGTGTCATGTAGTCAAGTGGGTGTTTCGTGTAGATCTGCAAGACCGCAGATAGACCCAATACACCCTTCTCGAATGTCTTGCTCATATGTTCCGCTTCAATTTATTTGCAACAACTTAATCGACATTTAAAGTGAATTAAAGTACATTTATTGCACGTTTTGTGTTTGAAAGGATGGATCAAATTCTGATAGTGAAAAGAGTCATTTTGCAGGGGTTGTGTGACCCTCAAAACAATTCATCCACCATTTTACAGCCACGACAGTAGTAACGGAGATGGCTACAGCGGAGCCTATGACATAAGCACGTGTCAACAGTGTTTTTGAAATTACTCTCACTGCCAGAAGGGGAAGAAAAATGTCCTGCACTCCAGCTTTAATAAACATTGCTGTAAATGCACCAGAGTTAGCCAAGAGTTTATTTTTCATCTGTATTCTCTGGACAGATATCACAGAGTCACCCTAAAAACAGAATTACAAAGTTATTGAGATCATTTATAAGCATGCAGAACAACAACAAAGAATATATTCTTAACAAAGAATGTCAGAGAATAATAAACTTAAAAGTGAACAAAAACAATAAAACTTAGTTTTTGGTTCCATCTGCAGGTTCTTAAAATGCTCTGAACCTCACTTGTTAATCATTTCTATCTTCTGTTACGATGCTCTTTAGCTTAAGAAGGTTTGTAAAATGTATTTATCATTATCTTAACCTTAAAATGCTTTTGGGAAACGGGTTACTTACTTCCATCCAGATTATTACAGATCTGTGTTTCCGACCACATTTCGTCTAAGACGGTTCGTTCATCTCTTTCTTTTGCCTCAGTATTCTCTTGTCAAACGAAAACATGTTTCACAGGTATTACAGATTCTACGGTGAACCCAAGGTGGAGCATAAGCTCCTAACCGTGTTAATCTGAAACCAGTTTAATGCTGTCTAATAAAAAATGGGAGGAGGTTTATACAGATTAGAGGCTTATCTGCTGGCAGATAAACCTGATGGATCACAGTTTAACTCCTGAGCAGAGGCTGCTGCGGGTGTTTTATGATGAAATTATTGGCTTTTCATTCCGAGGAACCATTTTCAAGATACTATGAGGAAGGAAAAGTCAAGAAAACGTCATGAGACCAAAAACAATTCATGTGAGTTTGTTCAATCAACATCAACATCAAGATAATCAACATCAGTGACGAAGGAGTTTTGGAGGCGATAACATCAGGACTTCAGCTACCGTAAACTTAATTGGCTCTAGTGGGACCTTAAATGGGACACAAAATGGGACCATGCTTGCGATGTTGCAGCTGTTTAAGCTTCATTTTAGTTCAATAGTCAGAACTTTAGTGTTACAAACTGACTGGAAAAGAGAGATGCAGCCATCCATCCGGAGGAGACAGACCTCAGCTCAGCATGCAGCAACTTTCATGTGCAGGTTTGTAAAATTAATTTTTCATAATTAGTCCCACCCTTTATCTGATATTCCAGTCGCCTCTAATTAAACCCACAGCTCTGTAACATTTAGAGATGCACTCCCCCAAAACAACATGGTTCCTCCTACAGAAGCTCTGTTGAAAACTCAGCTCGCATCACAAACTGAATTTCTGTCCATTTCTTCACTCTGATGAGTTGAAGCTCCTGAGACGATGCTTTACAGATCAAAACCTGCAAACTGCTTTGATTAGATGGATTTCATTCTATTGTGATGGGTTTTATCAATACAATATGATGAGGATTAGCCAGTCTTGGGGGAAAAAATTGGAGATTTTGAGAATAATGTTACAATATTTAAAGAAAGAAGCCCTAAAGTTATCAGACAAAAGTCTAATATTGCAAGAAAATCTTTTATTGCACTTTAAATTGAAGTTTTTGTGTTTTGTCTTAATGATTTTACCCAAGAGTTTCATTCAGCTGTATGTTCTATAGCTAAACTGACAATAATAAAACTGTAATTTTACAAGAAAAGTTTATTTGAGTAAGAATTTATTTTCATAATATGACTTGTTCTTGGAATTACAACTTTAATCTTGAAATCTCTGATTCTTTAGTTCTTATTTACAAACCGTGTTCATATTAGTCTGTCATACAAATCCCACTGGGTGTAAATGTAACTGGAGTTAGTTAGTTAGAGTTTGAGCTGCATCCCTAAGTATGAAATTTCATTAACTTTTTTGTTGACGTATGAATACAACAAATAGAAACCTGTATTTTGTTTTGTGCTGCTTGTCTCCAACTATAAAGGATACAGCTGACAATTTTCTATATTTTACAAAGATAAACCAACGATGAACTGATCTACTGATGTATCTGACTCCTCTGTGCCGTAGACCTGTAAACACATCAGTGAGTCACACCGCTGCACTGTCAAATTAATGCGACCAAACTCTTCATAATGAAGGAACATGTCACCCAGTGCAGCGGTGTGACTCACTGATGTGTTTTTAATTGTATTTGGACAACAACAGAGGTCTACAGCACAGAGGAATAAAATATATCAGGCTTTGGATACACACACAATACTTGTTAGTAGATCAGCTCATTGTTGGTTTGGCTCCAAACATGAGAAAAATATAGAAAATTGCCAGACTTATCTTTTAAATTTTGTCCTGCTGCTGTATTCTTGGCTGGGTCCTCTCTGAAAAGGAGATTCTGAATGACCTGATTACATAATGTATGCTGAATGAAAATGAAAGTGGCAGGACATTAGCCTATCCTTCTGCTGGATGTGTGACAGATGGACAGATGAGATTAGAGCTGGAGAGAATCCAGTTTTGCAGAGTTTGGGGTTTTGGAAGGAGAACATATGTCAGGTCATGAGCTTCACTGGCTTCAGCGCTGCTCTGCTGAGAGCCAGAATGAAGATGAGAGGGTTGTGGGAAGTATAGATAACATATAAAGTACAGACAAAATTATTGGTAGCTCTGCATTTTATTAAAATAATACACCAGTCGCCCTGAACGGTGTTGAAATTAAAAGATATTTTATGATCATTGCATGTCTGTGTTTGGTTTGCAGTGGAACAAAACAAAAAAAAGATGTGAAAATAACTGAATTCATGCTTTATTCTACAAAGACTTGCTAAAATAGTCTGGACTAAATTATTGGTGCCCTTTAGAAGTTGTAAGAAATAATTGATTTATAGTGATACTTAAAGCAGACTATTGTGTTTTAATTAGCATCACAGGTGTTTTCAATCTTATAATCACTCATGCAGCCAGTTTAAAAGGGAGAAAATTACTCACTCTGCTGTTTTGTGCCGCTGTGTGCATCACATTGAACATGGAAAACAGAAGAAAAGCTAGAGAGAGGTCTGAAGACATTAGAAAAAAAAGGTAATAGACAAGTATGGTCAATGTAAAGGTTACAAGACCGTCTCCAAAGATCCTGTTCCTGTGACCACTGTTGCCAATATTATTAAGAAGTTTAAGGCCCATTGAACTGTAGCCAACATCTCTGGATGTGGTTACAAGAGGAAAATTGGCCAGATTGAACAGAAGGATTTCACGGATGGTTGAGAAAGAATCAAGGAGAACTTCAATATCGATCCAAGCTGATCTTCAATTTCAAGGTACAATAGTTTCAGGTCGACCATCCGTCACTGTCTGAATGAAAATGGGCTCCATGGTAGAAGACCTAGGAAGACCCCACTTCTTAGAAGGAGACTTTGCCAAAATGCATGTTGACAAGCCGCAGTCCTGTTAAATTAAAGCTTTTTGGTAAATCACACCAATCCTATGTTTACAGAAGACAACATGAAGTCTTCAAAGAAAAGAACACCATCCCAAACATGGAGGAGGCTCCGTGATGTTTTGGGGTTGCTTTGCTGCCTCAGGCACTGGGGGCCTTGAATCTGTGCAGGACACAATGAAATCTGAGGACTATCAAGGCATTTTGGAGCAAAACATACAGCCCAGTGTCAGAAAGCTGTGTCTTAGTCGCAGGTCATGGGTCTTCCAGCAGGATAATGACCCCAAACATACATCAAACTTTGACTGTTCTGAAGTGGCCTGCTATGAGTCCTGATCTGAATCCCATTGAACATCTGTGGAAAGAGCTGAAACTTGCAGTTGGGAGACGGCACCCATCAAACCTGAGAGAACTGGAGCAGATTGCTCAAGAAGAGTCTGAACTACCAGTGGAGACGTGTAGAAACCTTAATCAGAGTTACAGAAAGAGCTTGACTGCAGTTATTGTTTCTAAAGGCTGAGCTACAAAATATTAAGTTAAGGGTACCAATATTTTTGGCCTTTTTCATTTGTTTTATTGTATTAAATAATATGTTAAGTTGTAAATCAAAAGCAAAGTTTCAGTCATATTCAATGTGAAATAAAGAATGATGGATACCATCTACTTCTGCCAGTTTCAACTTAATACAGAGAGAATTTAGTTGAGGATGTTGAAGGTGAAAAGGTACCAGTATTTTTGGTCACATCTGTATATATATTTATTTTAAAGACCTCTTCTGTAAGCCTGTTATGTCTGCTGTGTAAAATAAAAGCCAAGTTTACATCCAAATGGAATTTTAACCAAATTTCAAGAAAATATTGTGAATGTTTGTTTCCGTCCGCTGCTGTTGTGTGAATATTAGGAGTTGGTTCATTGAGATAAACAGCTGGTGACATTAATTCTCCAGTCGGTGCCATTAAAGCATTACAGAAGAAGACTCAACGAGATGATATTATTAATCTCAACTCATTAAACTCAACTCAAAGACTCAAACGATGGAAAATCATGTGGAAAACATGTTGGAAATATGACATTTCTGTTTGTTTCATGTATTAATATGAAGAACGTTACCGTCTCCTCATCGCTCCACACAGATCTGATGTTTTCAGCTCTTCAGTAACGTTGCTTCATGTACGTCACCTAAGTCTGTTTACATTTGCTTTTTATCCACACACCAACCTTTAAATCACAGACAACAGGAAACACTTTTTTTTTTTTTTTTTTTTTTTAAATATTTTGACTTTTTTCTAATATCCAGTATTTTCACTCTGGTTTTGTTGTTAAATGGAAAATGCACATAAAAACAAGTGGCTGGAAATGTACTTTGTGTTTCCCAAAGTGTGAAGTATCTTGACATGAATAAGAGACGTCTAGAATAAGCCGGCTACATTCTAAAACGCCGTTTTCAAGTAAAAACGACATGAATCCACAGCAGGAGTTTCAGCTCGTTTCTGCAAATACCTCCATCTTAACTGTAACAAGCTTAGACTCCAATACAAGGTGTAACATGTTTTGAATGCATTTCCTTCCTCATAAAACATTTACAAAACTGAGTTCTTAAAGTATAACTTGCAGTCTTCTTCTTCTCTGTCTTTGTTGGCGCATTGCCGTGTTTCTTGGCGCGCTACAGCCACCTGTAGATCAGTGGAATAATGTGAAACCATTGACAGGACTGTGTATCGCGTACCGCTCCACAGCTCTACAAGAGGTCAAAAACTCCAAAGGGAACCTTTAATAAAAGGTCAGAAACATTACCAGAATGAGCAAGACTACAGTTGTGTCCCAAATCCACACAACACAATGTAAAAGTTTAGTTGAAACAGTTGGTATTCAAACTAAAAAGCTGTTGGCGGACACTATTCTCCCACAATGCAATTCACAAAGGAATTGGAGGAGTGTCCTAATGTAGTGAGTAGAGGTATAAAGTAGCATAAAATGGAAATACTCAAGTAGAGAAAAAGTACCACAAAATACTACTTGTATAAATGTACTTAATTACTTTCCACCACTGTTTCAACCATAATTTAATGTTTACTGAGTTGCTGATGCTCCATGGTGATACAACTGTACATCAGTTAAAGTCTGAAAGTGCACTTTTTTTATTTGATTCATATTTTCATTTTTCTGATTTTGGTGCTTTAATAAATAATTTTGCTCCAGTTCAGCATCGCTACATTTTGACGTCTCTTCTGAGCCACTGGTCTCAGATAAATCCCGTCACTGCATTACAGCATTTAAGCCCCGCTTCACCGCCCAATCAGCAGCAAAGGCAGAAATCACAGTGTGGGTGGGCACAAGACCAATCATACTTAATAGGCTCTGAAACGCATATGTTAACCAAAATAGCCCATTACAACTATACTTGCCTGAATGCACCACAGTTTAATCATACACGCCTTATGTGTCATCAGAGGTAATGTAACAGGCACCGACCATGCATTAACAGCATCACAAAGCCTGGCATGGCAGCCGCATATTCAGCATCAGCATCATTAATAAAGCGTATGAGATTCTATGAGTATAGACGCCCTCTAAGAGCTGTCGCTATTGGGTTTATCCCTGCACAGGTGCCCCTCTCAGGTCCACATCCACGGTATATCATACCAGCATGACCAGAGATCTGCTCCCAAAGAAAACCAGCTTCTTCTTCAGCCAATGATGATGGAGCAATGGGGCCTGGATCTTAGAGGGCTACACCTGTACACATAGAATCTGGGGTTACGGTACATAACTAAAGCTCTATTTCGTATAGGCTTTGCCCTCTGAGAGATGTAGCTATTGGGATAAGGGTGACGCAGATGCGGTCAGTGCCCCACTGTGCCCCCACAGTCCACAAGCATTTAACACACACCAGTTCACAACCCCATAAATGCAGAACACAATAAGATAACATGACGTAAGCTGTGCCATGGTCCTCCTCTGTTCATTACATGATAATTATGCACTGTAAAATTCAAAGATGCAAGCAGAGTAGGTGATGAAAGGGTGAAACAGCTCACTAATCCACGATGGTGTGGGTGGAAGAGGATACCCTGTGGTATCAGGGTCTCCTCCTCCTAGACGTCTCCTCAAGCAGGTGCAGGTGGTTCTGCCGGCATAGGGATGTCCTTCAGGTCAGCTGCCATCAATAATGTTCGGAAGGTCCTGGAAGAGAGTTTGTAGCTGGCAGGACATGGCGAGGTGGTAGATTGCTGCTCCCTTCTGGTCATCAAGCTCCAAGTCTCCCAACAGGGAGAGGGCGAGCCAGGGGGGAGTGCCAGCGATGGAGGGGCAGTCGAAAAAATCCAGAACTTCTTCCTTGAAGCTAGCGTGGTCAGCCCATCTCCATCACCTTCTATCTGCAGTGCTGCGAAGGCATCCATCCACTCACCGCAGTAGCTCCTTAGTGAGCAGACAAGCACAGAAGGTGCATACGGCCCGGGGGTTGAGTGCCATCCTGGTGTACTCGGCACTGAGGCATGTCTAGCAGCGAGGGCGGAGGTCAGAGGGTCAGTCTGACAGACGGGGCACAAACAGACCGCTCCGGCAAGGCGCTGAGTCTTGCTTGAAGACATGACTCATTGATTCCTCTTCGCCACCTCAACAGGTGACTGTATATAAACACTGAAGAAAAAATGGGAGCAGATGTCTGATCACACCGGAATGTGGATATACTGTGGATGTGGACTTGAGAGGGGCAAGTGTCCAGGGCACAATGGCGCAAAAGTAAATCTTCACGACTGCACATGCACGCAGGGATAAACGCAATAGTGACAGCTCTTAGAGAGCAAAGCCTATATGAAATAGAGTGTTTAAAAATGACACCTGAACATAGCCTGGCACGACGGACACATAAACCACTCACATGCACACATGCACACATACACATACCCAACAAAAACTACAGCCAATAAACAATAATATTGAAATAGGCAAAAGGCTACTACAGTCCAAAATTATAAATTAGCTTACTCTTGATAATTATAGCAGGAGACGACAGGGTTTGGTGTTGAACACTGAAACTATTTCATCATGGTCCAACAAGAGCAGGGACAAAGAGTTCAGTCTGTATGTCATCATTGATGCTCTGATGCAAGCTTTTATCCGTCTGATAGTTGAAAAGTTGATAGTTGTTGAGGAGAAACTAGCGCAGGAGTAGATGTCTGAGTTCAGAATGATGGCTGAACTTGAGCCGAATTCTCTTCCTCCTGCTCCTCACGACGTCTTTTTGTGACAAACTTAAGCAAACTGCTTTGTTTCGTCATGATTTTTTATGTAGCAGCAGCGCGGATTGTGAAGAGCTGCTCACAATCTGGCTTTTGTGAAATGCACTGCCACGCAAAAAATCTGACCTATCAACATCATCATGTTGTAAACAAGAAGCAAAATACAAGAATTACTTTATTGTTATTGGTCTCATAGTCAGATAATTGAAACAGTAGTCATTGACTGCTGTTCACTGGATGATCCAGCAAAAGAAGGAAGCCTTCTGATAGGGCCACAGCTACGCACCTGTGCACAGTGTGTCTGGGAGGCAGTCGGTGTGGCTGATTGCACAATGCACTGCTGCTTTAGTAAATTAGATGCCAGTTCAAGAGAATAAAAAGCCTTTGTGATCGTTCATCCGTCTGCCTCCAGTAACCTGTTCTGTCATGTTTCTGTGTTCTGCAGCAGGTCGGACGGTTCTGCAGAGACGGACGAGGTTCGGTCGAAGCCTCGGTTCCACCTGGACCTCTGGCTCAGCTTCACCGTCCAGAGCTGGGTCCTGGATGTGGGCCGTCCTGTTGTTATGGTAACAGGATGATAGTCCCACCAGGACAAATTTCATGTTTTACTCATTAATTGGTTTATGGAGGATAAATTCAGCCAGAAAGGACATAAAAAAGAAAGAACATTTTCAGTTTTTATTAAATTCAAGCTAAATAACCTTTCATTTGAGCACTTCATGATTTTAAATTCAGATTTTACTCCTCTACATGTTTTAGATTTTTCATTAGGTTCTGCTTTATCCTTATAGCAGCACATTTAAAAAGTCTCTTAAACTTTCTTTCTGGGTTAAAATGTCCTTCAAAGATTTATCTCTGACAATCCTGGACCTGTATTTATCAAACTGCTGAAGGTAAAATCTTGGACTTAAGTGAAAAATAAAGGTAAAAACTTTATTTAAATAAATATTTATTAGACGAACAAGAATAATTCTGCATTAATTTTATTTTCAACTTAACAAACCTCCGCAGCTCTCTGACATTAACTGCATTTTACACTCAAAATTACCTTAATAAATAGTTTTTATTCTCAAGTTTATGAATAAAAGTGAAGCAATTTTACATTTATCTTAATAAATTCTGTCCCTGTCGGTTAAATCTTTTTGCAGCTCGTCCTCCCGGCAGACTGGTTTCCTCTGAACCGTCCTGATGCTGCAGAATACCTTCATCTCCTGTACAACATCAGCATGCCGCTCATACTGCTCAAGGTAACACAGACGCAACACGTCATTCATAAACTCATAAACTCTACAGTCCCTCAGAACAAACTCAAACATCTGTTGTCTCGCCATCAGCTGCTTGAACGCAGCCCCAGGACGCTGCCCTGCCCGGCCATCCACCTGGGCATCATCGCCGTCGTCACGGGAACCAGCCTCCACCTGGTGGCTGACTCCATCACGCGACGCCTCCTGCTGATTGGCTACCAGCTACATCTCCCTGTCAGAGAGAATCTGGTCATGAGGAACCTGAAACCCTCCTCCGTGGTAGGAGCTGCGTCAGATATGAGATGTGTTTGCTGATCTTATTTACCCAGCGTCTCAGAGCAGGAAATCGCTCCTAAATGGCCAAAAATTCTCAGAGATGCATTTTTGATCCCACTTTTAGGACTAGGAGTAAAAGCATTTTATTACTCTCATCTCAGTAAATATTGAAGAGCCCCAGAGGAGTCCTAACCTGTTAGGAGCTGCAGGATATGGAGATCAAGCAGAGATATTCACTGGGAATAACTTTATTGAAAGACCAATAAATACATAAATAAATAAAGGAGGAGAACACGTGCTGTCCCTACAGACAGCGATGTCCTGTTACACATGCAGCTTTGCAATCAACAACTCTGGCAGACACAAATCAAACTTTGATCGCACTTCTGCGGGTCATAAAGATAAAGACCATGACAAGACTTATATGAATACAGTCATTTCCTCCTGGCTGCATGTCAGCTGCATAATAAAGATATCTGACCTAAATAGCAACACATAAAGTATTTTTATAGGGTGTAATATCTTTTTTAGTTGAGATATTTCCTTGTTTTACAACATATTGAATCCATGTTTGCAGCTGGTTTAGATAACAGATGTTTTGTGGTTGTACTTATATGAATATAACAACCCTTTGTGCCTCTGACTCTCTCTGTGATCACTCATTTTAATGTTAATACAGTCGATCTCACAGCACAGCTGCTGTCATTAATCTGGATTTTTCTTCATTTTGTCAGATGATGTCCTGAGCATAAAATACTGATTTTATCTGCAGAACTGTGAACTGTGTTCACACTTCTGTTATCTGACAACGGAAGCAGAAAAATATCTACATGAGAACAACTGTATGGTGAATTCAGTTGCATTAAAACACAGTATAGGTGATCACAGAGAGCAGAATAGAGCTTCTTTCTCTTTCTAATCACAAACATAAATGTTTTTACTGTTTACAGCACCAGTCAAAGGTTTGGACATACTTTCTCATTCCAGTGAATGGGAGGGTGTAACAGATGAAGTACATCATTAAAAATGTAAAAGTCAACTGTCAATAAATACAGACATTTATATACATTCACCAGTGAATTTCAAGCACCAGAGATGTGAGTTGGTCCAGAAATAATCACATGATCCCCATCAGCACTTTGAGTATCTTTATATTTTTTTTATTTTAGAGCTGCAATGAAAGAGAATTAATCACCAAATAGTTTGATAATCAGTTAATTATTTAAGTCATTTTTCAAGATGAATCAATAATGATAATATTCATTTGTTGCAGCTTTGTTTCATTTCATTTTTATCTTTTAGCAGCTGTGAGTCTGACTGTTTAAAACTGTTTTCAGCACATTTCCTGCTGACTCACACTGAGACAAACGGAACAAATAAGTGAAAAAGTTAGAAGAAAAATGATGTATAGATACATATATACACGCAACGGCAAACATATCTCTGAAAGTGAAACGTAAAAGTGAAAAAGACAGAATTCAGCAGAAAAATAGCAAAAAAAAAATGTGTACAGAGAGCAGATGAATGTGAAAACAGCCTTCTAGTATCAAACTCTGCAGCTCAAAAAGCAAAACACATTTCTGAGTGGAGGAGACCTTTAAGTATTTCTAATATAATATGGAGTTTATTTTCTCCAAAATTTAGTTAGAAAAAGGATCTTAAACCATAATAATAATGATTATTGAAAGCAGGTTTGCTTAATTTGTCTTGATATTATCCTTATTATTTTCCCTCTACATCC
Source organism: Thunnus maccoyii (assembly GCF_910596095.1). Classification (NCBI taxonomy): domain Eukaryota; kingdom Metazoa; phylum Chordata; class Actinopteri; order Scombriformes; family Scombridae; genus Thunnus; species Thunnus maccoyii. Next base: position 4,604,781 of record NC_056537.1, read on the forward strand.
ACAAGCACAATCACATTACAATTCATTCACAGTAATTTCAATAAGTGAACCTTCTGTGACGACATATGAACAAATAAGAACAATATACAACAAACCATTGATGCTGATGACAATACAGGAAGATAAAAGCTAAGTTGAATATACTTTGGAAACAAATCACCCTGTGAAGTCTTTAAAAGTGATGAATGTTATTTTATTTTGCAGGTCGACCTGTTTGAGCTTCTGTTTTACTTTGCCGACACTCTGGGTCATCTGATGTGGTAAGAAGACAGTACAGAGTAATAATGTTTAGTACAGTCTAATCAACATATATAAATATATGTTTTAATTTAATTTGTATATTTAGCAGGGACCATACAGATAAACATTGTTGTCTGCAGTCACTTTCCCAAAGTTTCAGATGAATCTAATGTCAGACGTACCGATGAATGTGGCGGCTGATTTATTTATCAGATTGGAAGTGAAGACATTTCCACTGTCAGGATTTCTGTCATTGTAATCAGAAGAAATGTGTCATTTCATACAAATCTGAAACACATGATATTGTAAAAGTGGAATTTTAGCCAGGAAACGTAACGCTAGCACAAAGCTAACAGAGATTAGAAGGTCACCATCAGCCTCATGTAGGCAGATCGCTCCGTCTTTAGCAGTTCCTGGTCGGTTCTTTGTAGGCACAGAATGAAACATGAGGATTTAATGGAGATTTATGGAAGTCAGATAGATTTCATGAAGCAGAGGCTTGTGGTTTTTACTTTGTTTTTTCCAACTTTGTGTTAGATGTTGGAGCAGCTGATAACTGGAACACATTTAGGTGAAAACATTTAACTTTTGTAGATTATAACCAGTATTTTATTGGAATATGATGACTATATTTTTAACATGTAACCACTTTTATGGGATTGCCTGGAAAAAGTTCTCGGCAAAAGCATCCAATCAGTAAAATCTTTAACATACATTACAGTTTTATATACAGGCGCCACTGCAGTAATGTCTTGTTCACATTCACCTACAACATGGATTCATCTGTTGACAAGAACCACAGACTGTATACAATGATGGACGTGACAAGGTGTGATGACGTCACCTGTTGGTTTGCACTGGACCCGGTTTGAAGCCCAGAGTTGCAGCTTATGGTCGTTGCCATCTTTTATGTTTGGAACCAGGAGCTTCCAAATAGTCCCGCTACCTCAGACCCAAGCTAACGTTAACTTACTGGGAGCGCTGCACACTTGGGCTAACGTTAGCTACTTTAGCTAAATTGTGCTAACAGGGCAGGTATCATAATCAAGTAACATTAAACTTAATGAAATATTGTGACAATAGTCCAACTCATTGTGAGCCGGGGAGAGCAGCAGGTGAGCCAACTGTCAATCACAGCTGTCAATCAACACCCCACACGACAGACATCAAAGCTACTATAAGCATTCAAATCTTATTAACAGAACAATAATTTCCAAAATGACCACCAGCACACTTATTAGAGGACCTGACTTTAGAGATTGAGACCATAATGACTTGTTGAAACATGAATGACTTATTATTTCTAGAGAGAGGTTGAGGCTTTTTGAATGTCAGTTGGAGCAGCTAGCGGCCGTCAGTGGTACTTTAAGGTACTTCAGCCTCAAGACGTGGTAGTTGATGCCTGACCAGAAAGAGAAAGGTGGAGCACAGTTTGAAGCATTTGTCTTTCTCAGGTATCAGCAGTGATCATTCCCTCTTCCTCTCCTCTCCAGGTATGTTCCTCTCTTCCTCGTGCTCTTCCTCTTCTTCAGTGGTTGCTTCTGCCACAGGAAGCAGGAGGAGAAAATGCCGACGGCCGCGTGGATGCTACTTGTCCCCAATGCCGCCTACTACTGGTCAGTAGTAACTGAGCGGTCACTAGTTCGAAACCTGCAAGAGAAACCTTTCATATACATCTCACCAGGAGAAAACTCACCAAACAAACAGTCTTTCTAAAGAAACAGACGGAGTCACTGAAGGAAATCTGTGTTTGTTTCGATGATTATGTTAAGATTATCAGGCTGCAGGTGCATAAATCCACATTAAGTTTGTCTTGAGAGCTTTTGGCAAACTGGGAGACGAGGAAACACGGGAGTCTCATTTTTCATTATCCACTTGACGTATGCATTCTCACACGCTCTCTGCCTCGGAGAGAGATTAGACCCCTTCATCAACAAGTTAACACAATCTGACGAGCTCTGGGGGTCGACGGGCAGCAAAAACAGGAAAACAAACAAGGTCATCAAATAAAAGCACAGAGGAGTTCTCATCCATAAGAAGTGAAGCTGGAGGTTAATAATCACATGTATTTTTTTCTCCATAACTGCACGGCTCAAAGCGGATTATCCATCTTATACTACTGACAGTAGCTTTCTTATTAACTTAAAATGCTTTAAAACTGACTGTAACTGTGATGAAGGGATTAAGATTCATTTAGTTCACTAAATTAGAGAAATGTAGTTCATATGTGAGTATGTAATGAGCTGTTTTCTGGCTCTAACTGTGTTGTCAGAGTGGTGACAGCTGAACTGAAACTGTAACTAGTGTGTGATGAACAAACACACCAGCAGCACATTAGGCAGGCGTTAGTAATAATTGATCAGGTAGTTCTCAGGTGTTGCTGACTAATTACTTTACGCATTGAAGACGGCACTTAGGGATGAAAGCAGAATTCAAGAACCGTGCTGGTGGTTTTTCAGCCCTTTAAATACAAACCATGTATCCCTCACATCACTGCTGACTATAATTTCCATAAAAAACTCAATTTTTAAGGCCGACTTTTCTCCTTTCTGGCAGCTGCTGGCTCTCATTAACCTCAGTACACAGTGTCACAGTTTTTTGTGTTTCAAATTCTTATGGGATTAAAACCTCTTTCAAAATCCAATTTCAAAATTGGAAATGTTACAGGGTGCTGAGAGCTCAATGAACTGCAACTGAAGAAAACATATGCAAATAGACAAAACAAGCAAATGAAGAAAACTTCACTAAGTTGACAACACATGAGCAGCATTTAGAAAAAAAAAAAACTTCATACAGAGAAAATAAACAAATATAGAAATGCAGTGCAATAAACCTTCTCTGTTTCCTCTGGCAGGTACCTGATCACTGAGGGTCAGACCTTCATCCTCTTCATCTTCACCTTCTTCGCCATGACCGCCACGGTAATGCACCAGAGGAGGCGATGCATGGTTCCCAACGGCAACGGCCTCTTCATGCTCTACAGGTACACATGAGGAGAGTGAAACGTTTAAATGCATCTAATTGTTTTTAGATATTTTAAATTTCATGTTAAAACTGTCCCTAAATAGCAATGAAAACTAACTTCATGGACTACATTACCCAGAAACCCTGTAGGGTGACGTGTCGGGCTGGAGGAGGTGAAATCAAGCTTTTCCCCTTTTGGATTAAAGTTTGGATCCGTCACTTCCTGTGTTGATGGAATTCTCCGACAGTGAGAAAGAACAAAAACCAGCCTGGTTTCATCAGAGTAGACGTCTTAGTTTAGCATGCTAGCATTTACTAGCAATTCCTGGAATTGTTAACAAAAACTGTCATTATAAATCTTTCAGTAGTACCTTTTGTAGCACCTCTCCCATTCCTGGAAGCATTTCCTGTATTCATCTTTTAAGCCTCCTGCATTTCTTCCTTGGTGGTGAATCTTCTCCCTTTCAGTCTCAATTTGAGTTTCTCTAAACTGTAGGCAGACACCACCTAGCGGCAAATCTTATAACTAAACTCTAATCGTGTGCTATCGATGGCTTCCGGGAATGTTTGGGTTCCCTCTTGTATCTCACTCTGAACCACAAATATCAACCTGCTGGTGGCGCTGGAGGGAAAGTGAGAGGATCACCAAAGTCAGTTGGATTCATCCTGACGGGAATCATGACGATCTGTGTAAAATTTAACAGCAATCCCTTCAGACTGGACCCAAACTAACAGACATTTTCATCCATAGTGCTGTGCATGTACTTCTATAAACATACCAGAAATATGACATTTTTTACAGTGTAAATGTAATTATGGTCAGATGACAGAAATACGATTAGAAGCAGATCAGTAAATTCAGAGCTCTGGTTTGTAGTTTCTCTGCAGCTCTGGTCCTGGTGGCGGTCTGGGTGGCCTGTCTGTGGAACGACGGCGTCCTGAGGAAGAAGCACCCCGGGCTAATCTACGTCCCGCAGCCTCGAGCCGTCTACACGCTCCACCTCCACCAGAACGCACAGACATAACAGAGCCGCTGTCCTCCGACTCGGTGGATGTAGGTGGAACCAGAGATTCTACAGCTATAAGGTTGTTAAGGGATAAACAATCGATTTCTGCTGCTCTGTTAGTGACTTTCAAATGTTATATTGGCAGAAAAGGGGACAACGGCGGTTCAGAATCATCCAGGGAGTGTAATTGAATCCAGGAAAATGTGAAGTGTCGTAGTCACTCTGTACATCAGGAACACAATGCTTTCTCAGGTATCATATTGTTAGAAATGTATCTCTGCATGATGATAAGGGGGGTTACGTAAATCCACTCTGTCTACCTGCATGCAACCTCAGGTCTCACTACAAAACTTAGCTACCAGTCCTCAGATCCAGACTTAAAACTAAAGGAGACCCAAAACTCTGGAACAGTCTTCCTGATGAAACTCGTCTTACAACCTCGCTGACTTACTTTAAATCGCTATTAATCGTTTTTATAAACTTGCTTTTCTGCATTAACTTTATCTTTTTTGTTGTGTGTATTTCTTCTGTTATGGTGTTGGGGGGGGGGGGGGGGGGGGGGGGGGGTATTGTCTGTATTATTTGTGAAGTGTATTGTAACTGTTTTGAAAGGTGCTATATAAATAAAAGTAAAGGGAGGGACCAGCAGCACTAACAGCATATTCAGTGTAATGTTAATGAACCCAAACAGCTCCTGAGACTAAATGACTTTAGATGAAACTGTTATTGGTAAAAACCTTACCTTAACTGAAGAAACCTCTTTAACACGATTACATAGAAAGTAATAACTAGATTATCATTAATCAAAAATGAACAAAATGAATAAAAACTTACAGTCACACCTGATGGAACTAGAACAGCGACAGAAAATTCATCAGTAACTATTTTGATAATCGAAAATCACTTTTTAAGCTAAAATACAAAATATTCTCGTTTTCCAGCTTCATTAATGTGAAGATTTGCTCCTTTGCTCTTTTTTATTTCATTATAAACTGAATATCTTTTAATGTTGGACTGCTGAGCGGACAAAACAAGACATTTGAAGACGTCCCCTGGTGCTCAGGGAAATCATGACACGCATTTTATTTAATTTCCTGACCTTTTATAGACCAAACAATTATCAATTAATCAAGAGAATGATCTCCTAGAACAAAGATTCATTTTTGGGAGATTTTAACCTTTTCTTCTCATGTTCTCGTTAATGTACTTTAAAGCTATAATATGTAATTATTTCATATTAAAATGTCTAAAAACAACTACACCTATGTTTATATATATATATATATAACAATTTTCAAACCCAGAGAAATCTGTAATTTAATCAAAGTAACGGATCGTTTCATTTGGTCACATGTCAATGGCGTCATACCTCCTCTACCAAAGAGTAAATACTCACAAGATGCACACGGCGGCGCTGTGTTTGTCCGCTACAATGGCGTCTACCAAAGAGTAACTTACACACATACAAGATAATACATCGGCGTTGTGGTTGTTCCACACAAACTGTTATAAATTGACTTTTATTCAGTTTTAAGCCACATTTTCATGATAAATTTAGGTCGTTTTTAACTATATCTTTTAGCCGGAAGAAGGATTTTAGTCATTGGACGTCTGGATCTTAAGTTATCAGAGAAATAAACTGGACAAACGTTAGCAGCAGCTCGGCTAACAGCCCCTCCAGGAAGTCCGGTGGTCACCAAACATCGTCGGAGAAATATTGATTTTTTTCGGTGAAACAGCTTTAATTAGTATTTTAACGATTTTAATCTGCGTGTACGTTTGTTCTGGAGAGGAGGAGACCTCTGCGGATAATTCGGCTCCCGGTAAAAACATCCCGAATGATTAACACTGGAGTAATCCTATCCCGGTGAAGCTGGTTATTTAACAATGAAGACAACAACTCCCATGATCCCTTGCTACTTCACACCGTCATCACACTCCGTCTTTTGTTATTGTTTTCATTGAGACCCCTAGCGGCTGAAATGACATATTGTGTGTTTAAATATGTTTCATATGTTCTGTCACTGACTCTAGAGACTCTAGAGAGTCTGACTCTATATTCTTTAGTTGCAATCGTCGTCCAGATGCTCTCAGACTTTTTCTCTTTGTTTTGTGAAGACTGGACCGAGTGAGAAAAGTGTTACTTCTGTAGTTATTTCATGTATATTTTGTTAAACTATGCCCGTCAGTGTGCAGTGTGTTCTGTTCATTTCAAGTAAATAGACAGAGATCTAATATCAGGATATGTGAACTTACCGATTAAGTTTATTTTTTCTCTTCTGGTTTTGTTGTGTCTTTAAAAGATTCTGGCATTATAATTATTTTAGTTGCCTTTACTAGTTAGTGTGTCTTTGTTTTTATTTCAGTCTGTATCAGAGCTTTCTAAGTTATTAATTCCTGGACTCCATCCCAGCTTGTTTTTCCCTCCACACCTGCCCTGCATCAGGCTCAATATCCCTGTCCTGCTCTCAGTGTTTCCTCTCAGCCTATCAGCTCCTTGCTTGTTCTCAGTTTGGTCCCCATTCCCTCATTAATTCAGATTGTATTTTAGTCCCAGTTTTCAGTTCAGTTGTGTTGTATCCTCTGGCTCTGGGTGTTCAGTCTCATTCTGTATTCAGCTCAGCTCAGCCAGCTTTTGTTTTTTTGCCTTCACTACCTCAAAATAAAAAGTTTCTTCAGCCTCAATCAGTCTCTGCATTTGGGTCGACCTGCTCCACCGCTCGTAACATCTTCACCCTCATCTCTGAAAATATACAACATAGTTGAAACAAATTGAACAATGCTGTAGATATAAAATATTGATAATATTCTAACAACAAATCCTCTTGCAGACTTTTACTTGCACCACAACAAGCGTCATTAATACTGCATCAATACAGCAGGTTCAATTTACTTATTAATGTTTCTGGTTTTTACTCAACCTTCAGTAGTCCCACTGCATGCCCACAATGCATCAGTGTTCTGAATAAAATGCAACTAATTAAAATTAAATGAATCCGAGTGTAATGTTCGCTCGTATTTTATTTCCTCTGCGGTTCCTCTCAGCATCACATATTTGTGTTTGCTCTATTTGCCTGATGATCTCTTAATGGTTAATACTTCTTTTTTTTTTGAGGAGGCGTGTGGCGAATTACAGCTGAGTCATTCACATTTTGGAAGGAAAAACATCACCCAAGCAGAACATAAAGCTTTATCTAATTCAGCCGTGTGGTGTTTTTTGATTATTTTACTCCCGACACTTCAGCACACGTCAAGAAATCCATCAGAGAGGCGTTTCGACACCCACAGGAGCGGAAAATAGACCAGAATGTAGAAACGGGTAGAGGGTTTGAGGATCTTACTAAAAGGGAGGATTTGCTATTTCTCAGCTGGCGTTCCAAAGGTGCTCCAAAAAGACAGAATAAAGCACATAAATATATAATATATACAAACACACAAGCAGAATTAAGTTGACAGGAGAATGTGCATTCCTGTACACAAACTCTGGCCCAGGTGTGGGAATATTTTGCAGATGCAGATGGAGAGATAGTGACTTTTCACTTCAAACCTTAATTATTGATCCACTTTATCATAAACATTCAAGCCAGCTGTGTTACATGTATTTGTGCTTGTATTAATAGTCACTCTAGGGGGACATATTCTGAACTTTTACAGCTCTATATTTATATTCTGGGGCTCTTCTGAAATATCTTTGCATGAGTTATGTTAAAAACTCCTTATTTATCTTCTACTGGTCCTTTATGCAGCTCCTTAGTTCAGCCTCTGTCTGAAACAGGCTGTTTTAGCTCCTGTCTCTTTAAGGCCCTGCCTCCAGATGAGCCCACTCTGTTCTGATTGGTCAGCCTGAGGAAACTTCCTCCCGCTCCAGAGGCTACATAAAAAAACAAATGATAGCAGCAGGGTTTCACTCCTTTTTCTTGTTCTTTACTCCAAATATAAACTTCTCAAATACACCCGTACATGTTGAAGCTGAATCAGATCCGAAATATGACAATGGACAACGTGAACAACCTCAGCAACATAGATTACTGTTTTTCAAAAAATTACTGTTCTAATCTAAAAACATAGGCTATGAAGTGAACAAACTGTTGAGAAAGGGTCTGTTCTGAGGCTGGATTTTTAGTTATTAGTGTAATTACAAATGTCGACGCTAAAAAGACTGTAAATGTGTCAGATATCCACTTGATATGACTACCTCAGACTGCTGAAGCCTCATATAAGCTTCACATCAACTTTTAAATGACTGTGTGGACACACTGTGGATTTTGTCCTCCATCACTTCCATTGAAAGCACATTTGAAGGATCTTTTAATATCCAGTATGAACAGGAGGAATGATTACAGCGAGGAAAACCTCTTTCACTGTTCATATGGACACCTGACTGCTGGTTTAAGACACACTTGAAAAATTGTAACTAACAGGAGAAACAATACCTCAACCTTAAGAAAACACAAAATGAAATGAATAAACATAAAAAACAACAAATTCTGAGTATGCTGGCCCATACTAAAGGTCATTAACGTCATTCTCTGTGGGTTTGCAACTGGCATTCTGGGAAATGTAGGAAATATAAAAGTAGAAGAATCAGTTGATGAGTTTGACGCATGGAGAATCTTAAATTTTAGATGGAGGGACGTGTCCTGCGCCTGTCCTGCCTCTCAAAAACAGACACCCAGCCAGGATCTTCCATCCACCTCCATTACGTTCCTCATCTTACAGCAGCCTGGATCAGTTTCCCTGAGCTGAGTAACAGCCAGCAGAGTTCAGAGCGCAGCCACGATGGTGAGATAATTACAGAGTCCTCTTTGACGCTTCACGCTGATTTCACCTGCTACTGTACTTACTCTCTGCTTCGTCTCCCCCTCACTCATGCTGTTTTTCTCTTTTCATCACAGGCGAAGTTCCTGACGCAGGATCAGATTAATGGTAAGACTCTTACACATTTTACGTTAGTGCTGGGCGGAGACAGGAGTTACAGGAGAAGGGACCAAGCGTGTGCACATCCAGGCAAATTATTCAGGTGCAAGACAATGCAACGAATTGCAGCGGAGACAGGAATTAGTCATGACTGCTGTGTGTTGATGGAACAAAAACAGCCACTTTTCAGATGACTGATACATTTGTTTTTGTATAATAGAGTTTATGGCAACACAGGAAACAAATCTAGTAGTTTTTTTTTTATGAGATTATTTTTCCTCCAGCCAGTAGCAGCAGTGTCGGTATTTAATCAGACAGCAGAGTTTTCCGTGTGCCTGCCTCTGCACAAAGCAGCACTTGTTCCTGTTCAAGCTGAGCAGATTCACGCAGTGATCTGTTGGCTGGCTTCCACGACCCGCTAATGTGATTAAACACAATGGCTCGCTATCTGAACACAGTTTTTAGACTAATGAGGAGACACTAAATGGAAATGATTGTCTCTAGTTGAAAGGGGGTGGAAGAGATATTGTGTTCTTCGGCTTTGTGTTTACCTAACAGGACATCCTCGTTTCCCAGAAAACATTGAGACATTGCGTGATGTAACATCCCAGCAAGACGCCTTGTAATGGTTCAAAAATAGTTCCATGATGAGGGTTGTATAAAAAGTTCAATGAAAGTGTCTTCCTGGGTGTTTCTGCAGCGTCAACAGCTATTCTGCTAAAGTTTATATATACAGTGTTTATTCTACAGCTGTATACATCCTGTATGTCTAGATTAACAACATACTTTACTATAATATACTTTCGAAAATGGTCCAACAGAACAGATGTCCTGGTCTGACCTGGTGGAAATTGAAATTAACATGCAATTCACAGAGGATGTTGCAAACATATAAAAGGAAAAACAACACAAGGCACCTGTATTATTGTCTAGTAACACTGAGACAGAATCAGACTGTAAATGTACCACAAAACAAAAACTTGGAGCTAAAAGAGGCTAAAAATCTCTCATATCTGGTGTAAGTTGCGCTTAACTCATTTAACTTTAATTTAAAATATTTCATGAAGGATTATCTAGAAAGTGGATTAGAACTTCCTTGATGCTTTTTTTTGTTAATACTTTATTTAATGCGATGTCACATTTCACCCTGAAGACTCTCGTCAGGCCAAAACTACACTGTACAGTATGTAATGAAGTATTAAGAAAGAAGCTTTAATCCACTGTGTGCTTGTGTGTGTGTGTGTGTGTGTGTGTGTGTGTGTGTGTGTGTGTGTTAATCCTTTCTGAACCTTCATGACTCTTTCATCCAGCATCTCATGTTAATACAGGCTGGATGTGCAAATCTCTGCTGCTCTTTAGTCTAATTTTCTTTACAAAGGTTGGTTGGCTAAACAAATCATCTGTGTGTGTGTGTGTGTGTGTGTGTGTGTGTGTGTGTGTGATCATGTCATGTTGTTACAGAGTTTAAGGAGTGTTTCTCTCTGTACGACCGTCAGCGGAAGGGAAAGATCGAAGCCCGGGAGCTGATCATAGTGATGCGATGCCTCGGGTCAAACCCCACCCCCTCCGAGGTCCAACGACACCTGCTGAGCCACGACATAGGTACACCTGTCACTAATTGTGTGTCCCATCAACCTGTTTTTATGAACATTTTCAACTAAAAAACAGAGTAGAAATGCTGGAAATTAGAAAAAGAGTCAAGTTAATTTAGGACTAAAAATACTCCAACCTCAGAGTCGGACTTAAGACTCATTTATGAAGCTCTGTTTACTTTCAGTAAGGTGACGTCTCTGTTTTAGGACACAAAGCAGAAACTATGATTCTCTTACATAGATATATACGCACCATTCAGCCTTCACGCACTGTAAACAAAGCCACTCACATGGGTTAAAAAATGAATGTAGGCTATTAAGTAAATTGAAATGGTAGGGAGGCGTAATGTGACCCAGCTGTGTGAAATCAGCCTCATTCAACCACATTGTTTTACAATTCTCATAACATTGCAGCATCTTGCACATATTGCACAGCTACATGTTGCAAACTAAGCGATGTGGTCACAACTGTATCTTCTGATATCTTTTCCTCAACTGTCCAGTTCCTCTTCAACTGCAACTCCTGTTAACTTATGTTAAAATATTTCTTTTCTGTAGTATCACACAGTGTTAGGCTGTTCTCACAGTGCATTACCCATCTCTAAAACAGCCTAAAAAAAATACGAGACCTTATAAAAAATATTTGACCTGTTGTAATGAAGTTGAGATTCATCAGCTGATTCAACCAGGGAGACATGATGGTGTTCATAAATGTTTTAGTCGCTTCCACATGCGCAATATCTGTATAAGCACAGTTAAAGACAAGGAAAGTTTCTTTGTAAAGCACATTTCAACAACAAGGCAATTCAAAGTGCTTTACATAGAACATAAAAGGCATCAAGACAGAATATAAAAGCAACACAAGGCAATATAAAAAGACATTTAAATACAATTAAAAAGTGTTAAATTGGAAATAAAAAAATAAGTTAGACTAGAATAAGACATTAAACAGGAGAATGAAAGCTACAGCGCAGTGTAAGATGTTAACTGTCTAATTTGGTTTAATAAAAGGCAGCAACAAACAGAACAGTCTTCAGCCTTGATTTCAAAGAACTGAGAGTTGCAGCAGACCTGCAGTTTTCTGGGAGTTTGTTCCAAATATGTAGAGCATAAAAACTGAACGCTGCCTCAAACGCTGTTTGATTCATTACTGTTGTTAAGCTACGTGTTCCCTGTTACAACTATCTGTTCTTTTTTTGACAAAGAAGTGATTTCCTAAGTTAAGAAAGTTGATAAAATGCTCCTAGTCCTAAAAGGAGGACCAAAAATAATCTCTCTGAGATTTTTCCACCAGTTAGGAATGACTTGATAAATACAGCCCCGGGAATATGTTCACGTATTGATTGACAGCCATGAGCTGACTTGGCCTTCTCTGATTGGATAGAAGGGCGAGGCTCACTTAAAAACATGAGAAGGGAATATCTCTGTCACAGAAGCATATTCCACATAAAAATATAATGTTCATATTGTAGTTTTAATGTTTAATCAATTGTGAAAATTGTTGAGGTTATTTTCTGTCTATTGATCTAACTGATATGGACATATTGCATGTAATGAAATCTATTCACTCTATGCGTTGTCTCTGTGCACCACCTGTTGGCATCTACATCCTATCAGACTCAAACTTAGCTTTATGGCACTTACCGTGTCGTTCTCTCCTGACTAGATCCCTGCTTGTGTTGTATCAGCTCTCAGATGTACGTCGCTTTCGATAAAAGCGCCTGCTAAATGAAATTATAAATTTTTTAAAATTGTAATGCAGCCTGTTAATGCTGGCATTCTGCATTTGAAATAATTGCAGCACATTTCATCACCTTGCATGGCATGACATAAACGGACACAAAGGATTCATGTGGGTCACTGCAGGGATGCTTAACGAGGCAGAATTACAAATAAAGCAAATGGTAATCAAACAAAACACAATGTGACCACGAGATAAGGGACACAGCTGGCGCTGTTTACTCCATTTTAATGATTTCCTCCTGCGAATCGAGATCACAGCTCCCCTCTGATCTTATTTCTACTGTTTTCCATCATCATCAGTGTGTCTGAACACACACTTTCGTCATCCATCCTCATTGTAAGATCACAGGATGAGAATAATCAGTAGAAGCATCAGTCCAAAATAATGAGAGCAGAAACGCAACAACAGAGCGTGTACGTCTGACAAAACTGCACAGTTCTCTAAATTTGTCATTAAAGGTACAGTGTGTAGAATTTAGTGGCATCTAGTGGAAATGGCAGAAATGGATTATAATATTTATAAGTATGTTATAATTAGTATATAATCACCTGAAAATAAGAATTGTTGTGTTTTCGTTACCTTACAATGAGCCCTTTATATCTATATAGGGAGCAGGTCCTCTTCCATGGAGGCCGCCATGTTGCATCGCCATGTTTCTACAGTAGCCCAGAACAGACAAACCAAACACTGGCTCTAGAGAGGGGCTTTTGCATTTTTCACGAGTTGTGCGGCCACTGTAGGTTCTCCTACATGCTTCGAAAGGGAGGGAGAGGGGAGGGGTATTCAGTTGGTTGCAATCTGCAACCTCACCACTAGATGCCACTAAATCCTCCACACTGGTCCTTGAAGTCATTAAGAATTAACATGTGTACAATTAGCATGTTACCATGCTATAAGAACGAGTATTTTAGGATAGGATAAGGCTGGTGCTATTCTCTTTTTTGTTCTATTGTCAATAAATCCCATAAAAAGACCAAAACCAGCATTGTGTTAGTTCATCTCTCAATACTTTCCTCCTTCCGCACTCTGAGTATTGTGGGGGCTTTGTTTTTTTTTAGCTGTCATAAAATGACAGACAAAACATGATTTCTGAGGAACAAAAACTGTAGTTTTAAAGGCAGTTTTAAAGCAGTAAGAAACTCAAACATGTTAACATTAGCATGTTAGCATGCTATGTTAAAGGGGACCTATTATACTCATTTACAGCTCTATATTTTTATTTTTGGACTCCACCAGGGTAGCTTTGCATGATTCACAGTTCAAAAAACTCCTTATTTATCTTATACTGACCCTTTATGCAGCCCCTCAGTCCAGCCTCTGTCTCTAACAGGCAGTTTTAGTTCCTGTCTCTTTAAGGCCCGCCCTCCCGATGAGCCCACTCTGTTCTGATTGGCCAGTTTTCTGGAAACCTGCCGAGGGGCACCTGAATCAGAGTTGTGTTAAGTTACTGCTGATGAAAACACAACATTTCCTGCTTTACAGCTTTATATTAAAAGCTTTTAAATGACTAAACAGGAGACTTTTATTGTGAAGAATTTACAGGAAATTAAACGTGTGTCTCACTGAATTAGCAGAGCTTGTTAGAAATAATGCAAACAGAAACAGCCACAGTGACGATGACGTTTAATGAAGAGCTGCAGACGACCAGCACACCTCCTAACAGGTAAACAACTAATTTTACTTTGCCCTGACGTGTAATGGAAAAACACTCGCAGCGTGCCAGCTCGACTCAAGTCACGGCTCGGTCTGACTACCCACAGAACAATGGAAAAACACCATATAAAGCAGAGCAGATGACCATATAAAGAAATCGTTCATGAGCCAACATTTGGCTCAGGCTGAAAATAGAAAAAAACTGTTGGAAACTGAGCAATCAGTCTGAAGCCAGTGCTTTTCACTCACAGGGATTACTTCTGCCTCATTATTTGACACGTTGGCCACGTTTAATATGAACATCCAACATTATAACATTATATATATATATATGGCTCAAATACGGAAAAGCATAATAGTTCCCATATAACAGAAATCTTAATTAATTTTAGAAGTATCTTGTGTTGGACAAGTGGAAATTCTGACCTTTTGGTGGCACTTGATGAAAAGTTGGAGGATCACCAGAGACTTTCAAGTACCCTCCACTCAAGTGTGTTTTTCTTCTTGTTGCTACCGTTGGATGTTTGAGTGTCATTGCAGAAAGATATATGTGCAGAGTTTGTTTTCACATTCAGCTACTGAAACTGGAAAATTTCTCTGTGCTCACTGAAAGTCTGAAAGTAGGAGACGTCTTGTTCAGGCACATTCATATATTCTGTCATTTTTAAAGAGGGAGAAGGAGTACATGCCATTTTAAGGATTTTAACATGGTAATTACACTTTTTTTTGTGGAAAAACCATATCAGTATTTTTACATGGCTTAATACACGTCTGGAGGGGATCACTAAGATTCATCCTGTGGGAACCATGAATGTCTGTTAAAAATGTCAATAGCTGTTGAGATATTTCACTCTGGACTAAAGTGTCGAACCAAAGACCAACACTGCTCTTTTGATCCACACTAACATGACAAAAATTGCATATATTTGACAATGTGTGTTGTTTTTTTTTTAACATTACAATGCAGTTCAATGTGCTTAACATCAACATAAAAGCAATTGATCATCATGATAAAATCATTTTAAAGCAGTTTAAAAATACAGAAATACAACAAATGAACATCAGCACACACGCATTCACAAAAGTAAAAATAAAAATCAGTAAAAGTAGATGTACAAATATAAATTATATAATAATTCACTTACTGTATCCTCTCTTTTAGATTTCACATTTGATATATGTTGTCTCTCCCGTAAAATTTAACTGATGTTTTGGTGATTTCTACACTTTCACCTCAACTTACTGACAGATACCTGTTTGTCTGATGGTTAAAAAAAATAGATAACCTTTTGGCTTTTAGAACTTATAAGATAAATCCAAAAAACATTTTTTCCTCTCCTTCCTGCAAAGTTCAAGCTTTCAGTTGACAGCAGCAATAGATTAATTCTATTTTTATTACGGTTTTAATATTTCTGTATGTCTACATAAAGGTTACTGATATTTGACTTTCTCTTGTGATGTCTTTGTGTAATAAATATATAAGTAAATGAGGGGAAATTCTGTATGAATCAGCTTTAATTAACTGCTCAAAGTTTCCACCTGCACAGTTTATTTAACATGTTTAAACTGCTACCAGCTTATCTAACAGCTCAGCTCTTTACATTCTGTTTTATTGCTTTACTGTTTGAACGACTTATTTCACATTCACTGTGTGATGTTATATCTCTTTTTCCACACTGAATCTTCTAACTTCTCCAGCGAGCTCATTTCTCCTGCAGCCATCAATAAAAGTCTGAGCTTATCTATTATTCTGGACAGATGAGGACCAGTCCACTAAAAGTAAAGTTGTTGGTTTTCTTCCTTCAGATCGGGCCGGAGAACTGGACTTCTCCACGTTCCTGAGCATCATGCACCGGCAGCTCCAGCAGGAGGCGCCGGAGGAGGAGATCCTGGAGGCCATGAGGATGGCCGACAAGGAGCAGAAAGGCTTCATTCTCGCCTCTGAGCTGCGGGCTAAGCTCACCGGGCTCGGAGAGAAACTGACTGATAAAGAGGGTAAGAGTATGAAGAACATCTGCACATAGATACATTTTAATCTGGCATTTAATTTACAGTAATGTCCTATAATGTTTTAATCCTCTGGATCCCTGTCAGTCTTTTATAGCGCACTTTCATTGTGTTGTTTTGTATTGTTGCCACATATTTTACCTTTGTTCTGCTTTTCTCTGTTCCTTCATTTTATTCCTGTTATGTAGCTCTTAGACTCCACAACATTTATATTTTAAATCCAGACCTGATGAAAACTCATATATAGCTTTTATCCCATTTAAAAAAAAGACAAAGGAAAGAATCATATTATTCCATCATCATCATTAGAGCTGCAATGATTAGTCGATTCACCAATTAGTTGTATTGAAACTATTTTGATAATGAATTAAATGTTTTAAGTCATTTTTTAAGAGAAAAATGTCCAATTTCTCTGATTCCAGCTTGTCAAATGTGAATATTTTCTGGTTTCTATCACAGTAAACTGAATATCTTTTGGGTTGGTGACAAAACAAGACATTTGTGGACGTCACCTTGAGCTTTGGGAAACAGCGATCGACATTTTCTGACTTTTTGTAGACCAAACAATTAATTGAGAACATAATCGACAAATGACTCATCATTAGTTGCAGCCATAATCATCATATTATGATTCTCATTTGTTGTTTTCTATCTCAGTCAGACTTGGAAACACTTCCATCCATGCTTTCAACTAGAACCAAAACATTTAACCATGTAGCTCCACTTCTCCAAAACAGCTCCGCTTTGACTCAAAGGTTTTGCTCCTGATGAAGCACCAGTTAAATCATCAGTAGAAAAGATGAACAACTGCATCAGAGCTGCAACAATCAATCAACTAATTAATCAACCAGCAACTATTTTGAAAATCAAATATTCATTTTAACAATTTTTTAATCAAACATTTGCTGTTTTCAACTCTTCAAATGTGATTTAATGCTTTTCTCCATCATACATGATAGTGAACTGAATATTTTGGGGTTTTGGACTGTTGGTCAATACAAGACATAAGAAGATATCGCCTTTGACTCTGGGAAATTGTAACGGCTATTTTTCACAATTTTCTGACATTTTATAGATGAAACGAATTGTTAGTTGCAGCCCAAAACTGCATTAGAAAACATCTAAAAGTCAAAGGTACAAGACTGTGGACATAAAAACTCCACAGTAGAAGTTAACTAAGACTCCCAAGGTGCGTTTGTGCAAAAAACATTCAATCACTGATCTTAAAATTCGGTCATGTGACACTACAGATTACACTGTTGAGAAAACAATCTGCAATGTAAATTAAGTTCAGTTTCATACTTGAAATAAGCAACTATGTTTACAACCACATTTGTTACAACTTCAACAATGTTTTGAATTCTCTGGATCATTCCTCTGACTGGCTTCTTCTCCATAGAAACGGCAGCCGAGGCTCATGGGTATTGTAGTATTTATAGCGGTCCATGATGCTTAAACGGCAGACAAAACACAGTTTCTCATAAGCAAAGTCAAAATAATTAAAACTGGTGGTCATAACTTGACTGGGACAGTATCTGGGAGAGTCCTGTGTTTCTATGTTCACTAACATTGAGGAGATATTTTAAAGAAAATATTAAAATGTGAATACAGAATGAAGGAAAAACACTTCTGGAACCAACAGCTGATCATAATTACAGAAACTGTGATATTAGTAAATGCAGCATAAGTCTCATCACATATGGCTTCAATATCAATACTTACATAATGTTCAGAGAAACATTTAAATTTAAAGCAACCTTTGATTGACAGGCGTGTCACTCTGTTTCTAGTGGACGAGCTGCTGAAGGAGGCGGGTGTTGGAGCTGACGGGCGGGTTCACTGCGAGCAGTTTGCTAAAGCGGTGACACACTGCTCTACGAAGCGCTGACGTCACAACCATCATACCAGCTGCTGCGGAGACAAAGGGACTCAAAACAGACACACTTCAATTTTTATGAACTGAAGCAAGTCACTTATGTTTTGCTAGTTTACTAATGTAAAATAGTTTGAATCTCCACATTGTTCAATCATAGCTTAGCAACAGTCGGTTTGTTGAATCAATACTCAAAACAAAAACAGAAAAATACTGAACATGAAGAGTTTGGAGGGTCTTGTCTCTTTTTAGGGCTTTATAATATCAAAAATGGAAGAGTGAAATAGTAATGAATGGCTTAAACAGTGTGTCTGAAAATAAAAATCTCATTAATTTTTCCCATAGACAATGTTAGTGACTCACAGTTTGAGCTCTTCTGCGGTTTCAATTGGCATGAATCTCTTGATTAAACCATCAAAAGATACAAAAGATGAACAACTGCATCAGAAAATATCTGAGTCTTTAGTAAAAAGTTGAGTTTTGAATACTGTGCACATAAAAGAATCAGAGTAGACATTAACTACAACTTCCTAGGTGCATTTAAGCAAGAAACAGCCAATCACCAAACTTAACATTCAGTCACATGCACCCTATTAGTGAATTTAGAAAGTGTATTGTTTACAACTTCAGAGACAAAGTGTTTTGAATTCATTACGCTCTGATAGCAACAGCGGCCAAGGCTGATGATATTCTTAGCCGTTCGCCAAAATCACAGACAGAACGTGATTTCTCAGAAACAAAGTGGAAATAATTGAAACTGGTGGTCATAATATAAACCTGTAGGATCGCTACATTATCCAGGAGAGTCCTGAGTTTCTATGTTCAGTAATACTGAGGAGATCGTTTATTGTGATCATGTCTGTCCAGGTCAAATTGATTACTATAAGCGGATAATTATTATAATTGATTTCTACCCACATCCCGCACCTCCGCACAACCCTGCAGAGGTGCGCCACAACACCTGATAATGGTGCCGCACATATCATGTGTGTACTATGGTAATAAGGTTAAAAAAAATATATATATAGTATTACCATAGTTTAAACATTTTTTTCCATGTATGAAAAGACCCAAAATGAACACTGTAAGCAGACTATTTGATTACTATAAGCAAATTATTTAAACAGCATTTGGAATGATTCTGTCCCAAGATTTTTAATCCATATAAGCGGTGGATCACTGTACTGAGGAGATTGTTTGGAGAAAATTTGAAAGAATGGAGTAATACACCAATCAGCCACAACATTAAAACCACCACCACCAGGTGAAGTAAATAATGATTATCTCGTTATAGTGGCACCTGTCAAGGGGGGGAATATATTAGGCAGCAAATGAAGAGTCAGTTCTTGAAGTTAATGTGTTGAAAGCAGGAAAAATGGACAAGCATAAGGATCTGAGTGACTTTGATAGGGATAAAATTATGATGGCTAGATGACTGGGTCAGAGCATCTCTGAAACAGCAGGTCTTGCGTGGTGCTCCTGGTATGCAGTGGTCAGTACCTACCAAAAGTGGTTCAAGGAAGGACAACCAATGAACTGGCAACAGGGTCATGGGCAGCCATGGCTCATTGATGTGCGTGGTGAGCGAAGGCTAACCCATCTGGTCCGATCCCACAGAAGAGCTACTGTAGCACAGACTTCTGAAAAAGTTAATGCTGGCTATGATAGATAGGTGTCAGAACACACTGACCACTGTCCACCGCCGAAAGTGCCTACAATGCATCAGAACTGGACATGGAGCAACGGGG
This sequence comes from Thunnus maccoyii, assembly GCF_910596095.1. Lineage (NCBI taxonomy): Eukaryota > Metazoa > Chordata > Actinopteri > Scombriformes > Scombridae > Thunnus > Thunnus maccoyii. Next base: position 4,624,526 of record NC_056537.1, read on the forward strand.
GAAGGTGGCCTGGTGTGATGAATCACGTTTTCTTTTACATCATGTGGACGACTGGGTGCGTGTGCATCATTTACCTGAGGAAGAGATGGCACCAGGATGCACTATGGGAAAAAGGCAAGCCGGCAGATGTAGTGTGATGCTCTGGGCAAAATTCTGCTGGGAAACCTGCTGGCATTCATGTGGATGTTACTTTGACACGTACCACCTACCTAAACATTGTTTCAGACCAAGTACCACCCCTTTCATGGTGACAGTATTCCCTGATGGCAGTGGCCTCTTTCAGCAGGATAATGCGCTCTGCCACACTGCAAAAAATGTTCAGGAATGGTTTGAGGAACATGACAAAGAGTTCAAAGTGTTGCCTTGGCCTCCAAATTCCCCAGAGCTCATTCCGATCGAGCATCTGTGGGGTGTGCTGGAAAAACAAGTCCGATCCATGGAGGCCCCATCTCACAACTTACGAGGGGGACCTACACAATGTTAGGCAGGTGATTTTAATGTTGTGGCTGATTGGTGGTTCATTTCCAGTATATATGCTGGTGGGTTTGGTTTGTTGTTGATTAATGGGTCTGAATAATTCCAGACATGATAAATTTCTTTTTAATCTGATATATGTGCCGTCTGGTCACATGACCTCCTCAAATATGTGGACATGTGTTTCCAACTTTAAGAAATGTATAGCAGGCTGTGTGAACCAATCAGGACCCGGACTTGTATTTACTATATCAGCAATAGCAACCGGAGACCAAACAGGAAATGGAACAAATGAAAAGTGCTCAATAGGAGATAATGATGTCACCATCCTCAGGCCTGCTAGTGTTTCCAAGACGCAACATCCCTCCAAAGTTTCAGATGAGTACCACTTTGCAGACGTCTTTTCTGTCTGTGTGATGACATATTTTCTCTGCAAACACAGTCTGGAACATTTTTTGAAGGGGAAGATTAAGCCGTCCTGTCATCAGCTGTTAGCAGAGCTTCGCACATGGAAAACTCATCAGCCGGGATTTGACTCGGCTGTAGTGAGGAGACAAAACACTGGAACCTTCTTCCAGTACCCTCTTATGGTATATAATCGCTGAAGGAGAACATTGATTTATAAATATATTGCTCTGTCAGATATTTCTGTCCTCTGCAGCTGGGTTGAAGCTCTTCACTCTCCTCTCTACTCTCATGTCTTTTCTCCCTTTGAGCCCTGAGGAGCAGCTGGGTCTGCATCTAGCTGTGAAGAGTGTACTCTGCTGCTGCTTACATTATTATTCACTGTTACATACTTTCCAGGATCAGGCTGAATATCTCTCACCGCTAACAGTCACCTCAGGGCTGCATCAGACTGTTGTCTTTGCCTGCATTAATACTGATTATCAGGCTAAACAGAGTTCATCCAGATGTTACACTCAGCTAGACTGTACACTGCATTTGTCTTTAGGTCACTGGAGGGCACCCTTTTGTAACATTATGTGGATTTACTCACTGAGTCCCACAAATATTATTAGACTGCAGATTATAGAGTTAAAGTAATAATCCACAACTGTTTAATTGCAAACGCTCTGTTTTATATGAAGCCGCCAGGTGGTCACAAAGAAATACAGGTGTGGAAATTTGTACACACAAAATTGCTATTTGTTCAATCTATATTTTAACAGAAATTGTTTTAAGAACAGGTGATGCAAGATGACTTCTCACTGGTTGGAAACCACTGGTTTCATCTTTAACAATGTGATGTATTTTAAAAGCTTGTTATATTATCCATTGTGTCAAATCTTCATCTGAAAAGTAACTAAAGCTGTCAAATAAATGTAGTGGAGTAGAAAGTACAATATTTATAAAGTAGCATATAATGGAAATACTCAAATAAAGTACAAGTACCTCAAAATTTTACTTGAGTAAATGTACTTTCCATGTCTATCTATACTGAAGATCTCTTGTTGACGTGCTGCTGTTTCTCAAGTACAAGCACAAGTAGTGATGATTTATAGGGAACACTTGGAGCACACACACACACACACACACACACACAGGACTCAGCGATTCATCTCTTGAAGTTAAGTGATAAAATCTCACAGCCGTTTTAAACCCTCAGCCGCCTGCTGCTAGAAACACTTAAGAATGAGAGAATGAGCTCAAGTGTGACCAATTTATTTTAGTGATAAACGAGAGCTGCGGGCTTCATACGTCACGTCAGTGTGAGTGATCGCTGGTGTTTGTGGATCAAAAAAACCAGATGGAGGAGCCTCTCCGTGCCACAAGGGTGCGTGAGGTCTTTTTTTTTTTTTACATCATCTTATGAATGTAAAAAAATGCCTCCCGTTGGGTTTTGGATATGTTACAGTTGACGGAGAGTGTTAACAGGCTCGTTGTTCCACCCACAGCGTTTCATATCACATCATTACTTTCAGACGAAACGAGCGCTCATCCAGCCTGCCCACACAACACATTCAGTCATTCCTCTCGCTGTATGAAATCTTGTTAGACAGCTGATATTATGAAATGATGCCCTGGAGGCGTGACCCGATGCCGGCTGTGTTTTTCACTTCCACTTTGAGGCAGAAACAGCAAAGTACAGACATCAAGGGTGGGGCTTCTGTTTGTCTTCTGCTCCCAGAGGAAATAAACACTGACTGTTAAAAGTGCAGGGAGAGAAAAACATGATGGCAAATTCATGATTCTGGCACAAATAGTGCGAATACTGAGGAAGAACATTCACCACCCTCTGGTTTCAGATGTCCATCTTGATTTCGGATGATATTTTTGAGGGTTTTTTGTCTTTACATTTTGAGTTTTATATATTTATCACAAGAAAACAAACAGCACTAGTTTTTAATGTCCATTATCCATAGATAAAATGCAATTAGGAGGTTATATAATTTGTTAATCATCATGATTTAAGATATTAAACACTGCTGTTTCAAGATGGAAACTAATGTCTCATTATCTCGAGGTAACAAGCTTCATGGTCTCTCCAAGTCTGTTTCATCATCCCAGAAGAGAACAGAAAAACAATAATGAGCTGATTTATATCATCACACGTAATGTTTGTTATGACCACCGTTTGTTATCTGAAGATAATGAGATGAATAAATCATAATCACAAGTTTGATACGTTGAGATAACGAGATAACTGTTATCTCAATCGTTATCTTGGACATAAAAGTTAAAATCAGCACCGCACAAATTTGAAATTTAATTACTTTTCTTAGAATAATGAGGAAAATTAAATGATGATGATGATCACAATCATGATGATAATTAAGTCACGATTAATATATCTTGAGACAAGAAGATAATAAAGTCGTTACGTTGGGATAAGAGTTTGAAAAGAAGAGATATAAGTAAGACAAAACATAACAGAAATTAACACTTTGTAACTCAAAGTCATCATGAAAAGGTGATGAGATAATCAAATTATGATTAATAAGTCTGGAGATAATTAGGTAAATGTATATAGTAAATACAAAAACATAACAGTTAAATTATTTTTAAAAGTGCTTTGTTATCAGTATTTGAGAAGGCAACAAAGTCAGAATTAATATATCTCATATCTCAGTTTGTTACCTTGTGATTTAATTAGAATAGGCACAAAAACACAACAAAATATCATGATTTTGCTGAATTTCATAATTAAATTGAGATGAGTTGCTGTGATGAGATTATCAAGTAAGGATTAATGTATAAAATAAGGTAATAAGGATTATTATCTTGGGGTAGTGAAATAACAAAAATGAATATATGTACCACAAAAACATAACAGAAAATGCACATTTTTTGGCCCTATAACCCCAAATATCCATGACTGACTGACTCACTCACTGAGTGATAAAGTTACAAGCCTGCTATTATTATTATTATTAGTCATATTTCTATTGTTATTATTTTTGTTAGTGTTATTATTGTTGTGCTTCTCTGTGTCTCTCTCTCCTCTTTCCCCCTCCCTCCTTCTTTCTCTCTCAACCAAACCAGTCAAGGCAGATGGACCTGGAGTGCACCTGGAGCACTGTTCTGCTTGAGGTTTCTTCCCATTAAAGGGGAGTTTTTCCTCGCCGCCGTCGCTAAGTGCTGCTCATGGGGGAATGTTGGGTCTCTCTAAAATAAAGAGTCCGGTCTTGACCTGCTCTCTGTGAAAAGTGCCCTGAAATAACTTCTGTTATGATTTGGCAATATATTAATAAAACTGACTTGAATTGGTCAGCCGGTCCAGTGTTGGAGTTTCCCCATTGGCCGTTGCTCTTTCAAAATGAATCGGCACAAACAGTTTCTATTACGTCATCGGGGGACGTTTACAGCTGAGCCCTGAGCGCAGCTCATTCTCAGCGGGACTAAGAGTGAGCTCAGTCCTCAAATAAGTTTTAAAAACACACATTTACCAACCAAAGCGTCTCACATGGAGGCTCCGCGACTGACAGACGCACCATACAAAGAGACATGACTGATCCATTTTATCAGCCTACATGGCTAGCAGCTGGTTAGCATGGCTAGCATCATTAGCATAGCCATGCTGTGTGTAGCCTAGGGGTGGGCGGATCAATCCCAAAATATTGACACTAAAGATACTACGTCTGGTTTTTAAAGATCAATTCTAGCGTTAATAGGATTGATACCAGTTTCTCTCTTCTACGTTGTACCTGTTGTATCATCTGGCCCCAGTCCAACACATGCCTGCAGTGGTGGCTGAACGAAGGAGGAGCATCGTGTGGAGCTATTTTACAGCTGCCACTGAAAACGTTGCAGACTACGATGTATCTGGGAAGGCTGTTCACTACTGTGGCAACAACACTGATTTGTTTAAACACATGAAAAACCACGAGAAGAGCTCTGAGCTGCAACAGAAAAGAAGGGAGGAGGAGGGAAATGCCTCAGACAGAGTTCACTGGCAGAGTCTTTTCATAGAGGCAAGAAATATCCAGGTATATATAGCAGCAAAATTAATATTTTATTCAAATTGGATCTTCAGCATTGGTTAATGTTACATTTTCAAACTGTAATTGGTCATTATTAGCTGTTACTTTAGCAGACTGATTAAATATAGACTATATTCAGACATTCAAATGCTTCAGTTGGGAATCAAACCTGCGTCTCACTGGTGTCAGAAATTCTACCGATCACCTTAAAATGATTGCTAACCTTTGGTTAATCATTTAGTGGTCATGAGACTGTATCCAGATTTAGCCTGTTGATGATGCATTCACCTCATAAATTATAACACACTGCTCTCCCCTACATTAAAGTACATAAGCCGCTTTTAATAATAAAAAGTATCAGTATTGATATCAGCGATTCTGGCCCTCTGTTAATTGGTATCAGATTGAAACCAACTTTAAAATATGAACATAAGGTGTAGCTGTGGTGTTTCTGGTTAAACAGCACCGTGCTGGGCAGTTGACAGTGTTTGTGTGCTCTGAAAGATGTCACAGCATAGATATGAAGTCACACAGCTGACGGACTGTTAGCCTAGCATGCTAATCCTAAGTAAACATGGATTAGACCATATGTTTACAGACATCCACAGATAGAAACAAATGAAAGAGCAGGTGGAGTTAACAGATAATTAGAATAGTTATAATTAAAATTTGTTCTCTTTCAAATCAAACATCCCAAGAATTGAGTGGAAAGTATTGTTCTTGCAACTGCATTTATACCCTTTTTTTTAAACTAAAATGTAGCTTAACCGTGTCATGTGATGCTACTTTAGCACATTTTAACAACAAGTATATATTATAGAAAATACAACTGACTGTCCCTGTAACACATAGGCCACAATTTCACACACTGACCATACACGATGCAGACATATATCAGGTTTTGACCTAATTTTATTATTATGAAAAAGTGCTTTATTATGGAGATCTGATGAGATAATCAAGTCAGGATTAATACATTTCAAGATAAAAAAGTAATTAAATTGTTACTTTGGATAACATTTTCAAAAATTAACATACAGTATATGTAATGAATGTCAAAACTACATTATTATAAGGAAAATGTGATGATTATCGAAATGTGATAAGGATAATCAAGTCAGGGTTAATAAATCCTGAGTTAATGAGATCTTAAAAGATAGTGAGGGAATTAAATTGTCACCTCAGGAGAAGACTTTCAAAAATGATATATATTGTATAGTAAAGCAAAAACGGAACAGAAAACAATATTTTATCTGAATTAAATGATAATTAAATTATTTTTAAAAAACTGGATTATCAGGAGATAATCAAGTCAGGATTAATATATCATCTTCAAGTTTTAAATAGTTGATATAAGCACCATAGAAACAACAAAATATGGTTTTGCTAAATTAGATAATTAAATCAAATTATAGCAAAGAGAAGAAGCACTTTGTTATTGATAATACGGGATAATCAAGTCAGGATTAATAAATCTCAAGGAAACAAGAAAATTACCTTGGTATAATACTGAATTTAATGTAATTATCACAAAAGAAGGTAATATTTTGTCATCTTGAATGAGTGAGATAGTCAAGTCATTATAATAAAAGTGTTTTGTTATCTAAATTACGTCTGGTGTCTAAAAAAAAAGTCAGTAACAACAAACCACAAAAACACAAACATATTGATTGACATTTTGTCGCAGTTCTCCGGTGTAACCAGAGTCTTCCTCAAGGACCCTTCAGAGGGTCTGAATCTGTTTTTCAGCCTTGATGCCTTTTCGTAAAAGTGTTTATTTTTCCACTGTGAGCTCTGAGGCCGCGATGTCTGAACGCTGCTGCTTTCATTATTATTCACAGTGAGTCACATACTCACATTTTGAGGGTGGGGATGAATAACTCTTACTGCTACTAGACTATACTAGCACTTCAGCAGCCTGTTGGTTTTTACCCTCATTAATGTTGATTATTGACTGAAGTCCACGAGGCCACTTCACCCCCTAAAAACAGAGTTAATCCAAGCACTTAACTCTGCCCGAGACTGTGCGACACATTTGGCTTCACAGTCAAATCGGTCTGATAAAATCTGTTCCTGGAGGGCCTTATCACATTATCTTTTCTGAGTGAGTGATTAATTATTAATCTGTGTTTCCCCGATAATTTAAGTGGCAATTCCCAAAGTGCTTCATAGAAATAAATGGTATTTTTCCTGCTCAGTTTCATAGTTTCATTCAATCCAGAAAAACATTTACTGACATTTACCCAATACCCATGGATCAAAATATACTGTACATGTGTTATTCAAACCTATATGTACACTTTAAAAAAAATCCAGTCATATTTTTATTCTGGGGTTTAACTGGAATACCTTTGCATGATTTACAGTAAAAAAAACCTCCATACTTATCTCATACTGGCCCTTTATGCAGCCCCTCAGTTCAGCCTCTGTCTAAAACAGGCTGTTTCATTTCCTGTCTCTTTAAGGCCCCGCCTCCTGATGAGCCCACTCTGTTCTGATTGGTCAGCTTCAGGAAACTGACGACTTCCAGCAGCTCAGGAGGCTATGACAACAAATTATGAAACAAACTATAGTCGTAGATTTTTTTTTTTCTTGCTCTTCAACATGTTTGAGCTGAAATCTGATAAGAAATATGAGTGGAAACGTAAACAACACATGGAAAAACCATAGCAACAACCTTAGCAACCAAGGCTACGGAATGGACAGCGCAACGAGCTGACGTCAGCTCGTCGGCAAGGTAGACCAGGCTGTAAACATGTTTATTTCTGCTGCTTCTGGGCATTTTAACATGGAGGTCTATGGGGATTGACTCGCTTTTGGAGCCTCAAGTGGTCATTTGAAGAACTGCAGTTTTTGGCACTTCAGCATTGGCTTCATTTTTCAGCCCTGGAGGTTGCTGCTTGGTTGAAGCCCTGCAAAAGCAAACCCTACATATGTCAAAAACTACATATGTTCAAGTCAAGTTTTGGAACTTTGGCATGTTTAGCATAGATATCCGATATCATAACAGGATGTAAATAAAAGAAAATCACAAAAAGCATAATATGACCCCTTTAAATGACAACAGCAGTACTGTCACCTTACAGAGAGGCACGTCAGATCAGAAATCACATCTATGTGTTGTTCTCAAGGACAATTACATAGCCATGATGTATTTTGGTGCTTAATTTGAACTTGTTGGATTTTTAAAGCGTACAAAAAGTTGTGGAATTCAGCGACACCAGGGTGTTTTTAAAAAATAAAATCAGTGAAACCTTGACCAAAACTTACTCGAGACTTTACTCAAGACATGGAAACTTAAACAGACTCAGAGTCAGAACAGAATACGTGTGGTACAGTAGATATTTCATTACTTGACCAAAATAGAAAATGTCAGTTTTGTTGCAGTGTAGGATATAATGCAACCCTTTATGGTTGTTGTTAGATACTGTATATACAAACCAGAGTCAGCTGTTCTTGGGAAAATTCCCATTTATGCTGTTTGTTCTGTTCACTATTTTTATGAAGTGCAATGAGCATTACAGCCTTGAGGGGTGATACTGGAGCTCTGCGACCTTCAGCTTTGTTTGAGGATTCATCAGTCTAGACAGCAACTTCAAAAGTGTAAAGTTTAGGATTTAAAATGTGAAGAAAAAGTGAAATATCTCATTACACCTGGTTGGATTTTGTTGTGAGCTGTAATGTAGACACGACAGAAGTAAATGGACTTTAACTCCATCTAAGACTTCCTGTCTGCCTCTTTAAGGCTCCTGTTCAGACTCTGTGTATTAAAGCTCAACAGATTTACGACGAAACCACCACAGGCTGCCAGAGAAGCTCTGTTGACCTCATTAAACCGACGGCACTTCACTCTGTGTGTGTGTTTGGGTGTGTGTGTGTGTGTGTGTGTGTGTGTGTGTGTGTGAGATAAAGGGCAGCTGTATTTTCACACACCACTAGTTTCTGGGCTGTTTGTGGCTTGCGGCGTGACATGTGATAAAAGATTCATCGAGCCACTTCTCCGGGTTTGTAAGTGAAGGAGCAAAGTCCACTTCAGTGCTTATAGGCTGAACTGTCTTTAAACAACCTGCAGTGTGTGCTGCTCTTTGCTTTATTCCTGTATTTCTGCTCTATGTGAAGCCCTTTGCAACACTGCATTTGATAAGTGATTAAATAATTACTTATTAATTAAATAAACAGTATGTATGTTTCTGCTGATATGATCCAAAAATGTTTCTCAGTTTTTAAAAATCTGATTAAAATTCAGTTATGGCAGAAGAGGTCATTCAGAGGTCATTCAGAGGTCAAGTCTCAGCCTGGAGTCAAACAGTCATATCAGTTACTTTCTCTTCATTCTCTGATTTTTTTGGGACATGAAGGCCGAGTCTTTTTATCGTACTGATCTTTGATTGGCTGACGGTAGCAGCTCCTCTCATTCAAATGAGCTAAACCTGCAGATTCAAACTGGCCAGACTGGGAAATAAACTGGGTTTGAAAAGAATCATACCAGGTACATAAAAAAAGGAAGAAAATGACTCTCTGAAACCTATTATTGCATATATTCTACCATAAATTGAAGAAAACCACAGATTTCTGATTGGATATTTGGATATTATGAATCATGATATGAAAAACGTTATGCAAAGTGATGTCATTTAGATAAAAGTGATGTTTTGGGACGTGAAGACCAAGTTTATTCATCATACTGAACCCTGATTGGCTGACAGTAGCAGCTCCTGTCATTCAAATGAGGTGAACCTGCAGACTGGGAAAAAGTAGGCCTGGAAAAATCATAACAGTATAAATAAATAAGAAATCAACTCACTAATTTATCTTCATTTGCTGCAAAAGATGTGAAGAAAACACTCTGCAGCCTATTATTCTTTATATTTTTACCATTCAGTTAGATCTCAAGAGAAACTTAACCTTCACCTCCCAAACATGAACTCAACTTAAAACAATGTGGCAGCAGTTTTTTTGCACTAAAACTACAAATCTGATGTAATTAAAACTAGAACCATAATCATACATTTTAAGAGAAACACAGTTGAGTTATTTTATGTTAATTTCCTTCCAAACATGAGGAGAAAATGACTCTGCAGCCTGTTGCTGCATTTCAACCTTTAAGCTTGATCTCAAGAGGAAATTCGTAATTTGTTTGTACAAATTGTACTTTGTTCAGTACAGAAAGTGAAATCATGACCTTTGCATAAGCTTCATCTCAACCAAACATGAACTAAAACTGCAAACAACACACTCACATTTTTGATAAATATAGAAATAGTCATTTTAAACAGGGACAATGGTTTTTGTAGTGTGTTTTAATAGAAAACCAGACATTTCTGATAGAAGATATAACTTTTCATTTGCTTGAAAGCAACAATTCAAACAATCTGTTTTTTAAAGTCATTTTTTAAAGCAAAAACAGCAAACATTTCTTAGTTTCAGCTTCAGCATTGCGAAAATTTTCTGTTTTTCTTCATCTTCTGAGACAGTAAACTGAATACATTTGTGTTTTAGACTGTTGGTCAAACATCAATTTAGCTTTAAGAATATAACCGTCGTCTTTAATCACTTTTAATCAACCAAAAGATTAACTGAGGAAATATATTAAAGCTCATGATATGAACAATAAACAAGAACAACGTTTTCTTGTAACTTTTTGACATGAATTCAAAGACTGAGTCTTTTTACAGCACTGAGCCCTGATTGGCTGACAGGTACGCCTGCTGATTGGATGGTTTCCACTTCAAATGCTGACTGGATGGAGCTCAGCTGTGATGCATTTCTAGAAACTAAGTGCATGAAAAAAAAGAGTATGTTTGTGTTAAAGTACTTTAAAATTCAAACAGAACTGAACATTAAAATGTCTCATTTAAACATCTTTGACCTGTAAAGAAACAGAGGATTTACATTTCCAAAAATAGGCCCCTTTAAGCGCTCTGCTGTGTGTTTCATAAGTGTCTTTAACCGTTTAAAAATAAACATTTACATTCATCTTCTCCAATAAAAGTCTTCTCTGTTAGTATTATCCTTACAGCAGGACTGCAGCCCTGAGACCGCTGGCATGTAAACACCTGACTTCACAACAACCCCTGAACAGCTTCACAGCTTGCTGACACGTTACAGAATCTGCACAAAAAACCTAAAACAGCACTAACACTTGATTTCATGTCAACACAGATGAAATAGTTTATTCTCCAAACAGTTTTAAGGTTAATTTGGCTTTTTTTTTTTTTTTTACATTCATTTACTTAAGCTTGTACATTTTACATACCAGCCACAACAAACGTCAATAATACTCCACAGAATGATGTTTGAAGCAGCAGCAGCAGCAGTAACAGCTGGCTCCTCTCCTGCAGCGCGATGACTGACTCCACACAAGTCTGCACAGAGAGCACTTTAGAGAACGAAGCAGCATTGGATGTGACGCTGAGCCTGCACTCAGTTGATATTCAAGAAAACAAAAAATCAAAGAGTCAGCTTTCCAAAAACATCAGCACGACTTAATCATTTGAGATCCGAGCCGGACTCAGCGCAGTGATGTGAAGCAGCTGGATGGTTTGACTCACCGCGCGTCCTGCGAGGCGCGCAATTTACGCACAAGTGTTATGTCCTTTCCTTTCATGTTTCACGCCTTTAAATTGTGATAAAGTGTTAGAAAAATTCCTTTGATGCAAAGAAAAAACATATTATGGGCCACGTGTGAATGTTTTGTCCTCTCCTTTATTTTATACACTGGCGCTGGTTGGATTTGGCACAGTCTTTATAGTGTTTCTAGATGTTTTAAAAGCTGAAACAAATCACCAACATTCACGAGGGAATCATTTAAAATACCGATTATCAGTCAGAAAAAAAGATGTTTCTCTCCACATACAGAGGCTTTCAGTCTTTTAGTTGACAGTCTGTTTATCTCTGAAGCGCCTCCGTGTCGCAGTGGTCCGTTAGAACAGACAGGCGGCAGTTTTCCGTCTCCACGGTATTCAGCGGGATGACAATCTGCGTGTCGTCCGGCTCCGCTCTCACCGTCCCGGAGAACGGCCTCAGGTGGCAGGTGTTCGTCCCGGTGGGTGAGGAAATCCTCCAGAACAGATCCTTCATCTTCTTCCTGAACTCCCGGCGCATCAGGCAGTACAGCACCGGGTTCAGGCAGCTGTTGGTGTGCGCCAGGCACACGGTCACAGGGTGGACGTAAGTGTGCACCATGTAGTACATTTTATCCCAGTTGACCAGGTTGAACTTCACCAGGACGCCCCAGAAGGTGATGGCGTGGTTGGGCATCCAGCAGATGAAGAAGGAGAGGACGACGATGGTGACCGACCGGGTCACTCTGGACCTCCGCTTCACCTGGTTGTTGTTCATGCTCCGCAGGCGCACGAAGCGCAGCAGCAGCAGGTAGCAGACGGTGACGATCAGCATGGGGAACACGAAAGCCACCATGATCTTCTGGAGGTGATACAGCGCCAGCCAAGACTGACCGTCCGGGAAGCCCAGCAGGCACAGCCTCTCACCGGCCACGCTCTTCACCGTGGAGAAGATAGCGGTGGGCAGAGAGGCCACCGTGGCGGAGACCCAGAGACCAGCGATCACCCAGCGCACCGGGCACATCCGCCGCCGGGTCCGGTCTTTCAGCGCCGAAGCCACAGACCAGTACCGGGTGACGCTCATAGCAGTGAGGAAAAACACGCTGGCGTACATGTTCATAACCGTCACGGAGAGTATGATCTTGCACATGGCGTTCCCAAACGGCCAGCTGAAGTCCAGAGCCGTGTCCACCGCCCAGAACGGCAACGTCAGGACGAACTGGAAGTCCGTCACGGCCAGGTTGAGGATGAACAGGTTGATGCTGGAGCGTTTCTTCCTGCCCCGGCGCACTTTCATCAGGAAGAACACCAGCAGGTTCCCGACCAGCCCGGCAGCGCACACCACGGAGTACACGATGGAGATGAGGATGCGCAGGGTCGGGGAACCGTCCGCCGGTATGTCGATGTCATCCAGGCTGCTGAACCGGTCCTGACCCGTAGCGGACCGGTTCCAAGAGGACGTGGTGTTGTGGCTCCACTGCTCCGCCATCCTCTCCAGTAACAGACCCGACCCGAGTCCCGCAGGGCGCATCACCTCCTGCGCTCCCGGAGAAAAGAGACTTCCAGCGCAGGTAAGTGCGCACAGTTCCCGCAGATCATGTTACACCCGCTGCATGTTTTCTCTTCTCCTCTCACCGGACGCTCACAACACACCTCACCTCTCACCAGCCGCTGGATGGTTCACTGCTGAGCCCGGTGCGCGCGCGGCTCACTTTATGTTCTGCTGGTGCCCGAGGAGGCGCGTGGCCGGCAGGGGACTGGCGTGTCATTTCAAGACAAACTACAGCAAGAGGACAAGAGTCTACTTACTGACAGACAGCAGGGCAACTACGGAGAGTGAAATTCCCGGAGGAGAGCTTCATGTCCTCCACCTGCCCCCCCCCCCCCACAAGCACCCTCCCTCCACCCTCCACCTGCCCCCATGTGTCCCAGAAAACTTATCTGAAAATCACCTTAATAGAGATGTAAAATAAACCTGTAAATCACAACTGTACAGAAGCAGAGAGCGACCGTGCCTGCAATTTTTTTTAATGCAGTTATCTCCAGATTACCAGTTAATTATTTCGTTATCTTGAGAAAACAAATCGTTATTTCCTCTTATGACTTATAATGTTTATCAGAGGTCAGCGGAGTCACGCCAGCGTGCACAGGTGGCGTCTTGACAACTGCAGCAACTGATTTAACCTGAAAATGTCAGATCAAGCAGTATCCATTATTATTATTAACAACACCTCTATAAACGACATCTAGGTCACAGGCAAACGGCAGGTTGATTAAATCCTGGTCATAATATGATGGGATGTTTCATGTAGGAGAAATACCAAACAATACGGTAGAGAGAGGGACAGAGGGAGATTTGAACCTTAAGGGCCACCTGAAGGCTTCTTGGTATAAATAGTTGAGCTGTCCATGTGAGGGAGACATGGAGAGGAGAAGACAGGAATGAACCAATGAGAATGAGCTCCACCTGTGATAAATCTCATAATAAATTAACTTGTTATCTGGAGAAATTGACTTTTTGTTTTCTTGAGATAAATTAACTTGTGATCTCAAGATAACGGCATTAAAAAAAATAATTACAAGCAATGTTCTCCGCTTCCGTACAGTGTTTGAATATCACAATAAATGACTGAACTTGCCTGAGAATGTGTGTTAAATATGATTTAAAGTAGCATAAAATGCACATAAGATAACAGCAACAACATTTACAGTCTTTTTAGCATCAAATTCCCTCTTTGTGTTTCCTCGGACAGTGTTTCCCTGTTGAGCTGCAGGTGGAAGTATAGTAACAAAAAGAGGAACTTTGGCACTAAAAAGACTGTGGATTTTGTCCTCCATCACTTACATTGTAAGGTCATTATGAAGGGATCTTCTAATGGTCAGCATGAACAGGAGAAATCAATATAGCAAGAAACACCTGTTGTTAAAAAGGTCTCACCTGGTATACCCGAGACACACTCCACCCAAACCTACCTCTAAAACAGTTTTCTGTAAAGACTCAATGAACATTGACAATAAACTAAAACACATGATGGAAAAGATTACCAGTTGAGCTGCAAGTCCAAGTTAAGACTCCTGCTTAGATCAGCAGGAAGCCGATGGCCTGTGGTTTCTGCACCTGTCACAGACACTCTACATCCTTGTTAATTAATGTTAAAAATATCTTACACTGTTAGAGTTCAAAGAGTTGTGTTGTGCAACGCAAACAAAAATGATGTTGTGGTTGGTGACCATATATGGGTTTTAAGATGTAGATGCCTCCAGACGAATGATATAAAAGTGGAGGCCAGAGAGGTCTTGGGGCTTTTTCTGCCTTTTTTGCTTTTTGGCCTTTTTTTTGTGCTTTTGGAGGCTTGCTGCTTTAAGGCCTCTTTGACTTTTTGCCTTGACTTCTTTAAATCCCAGAGAGGGTTTTCTTCTTTTTATCTTTTACACTCAAGTTCTTGTAGTTTACTTTTTATATGTTGTATTTTTATACACTCCAACCAAAGTTCCTGACATGTGCTCATGTCTGAGGTCTTCTCGTAGCTCGAAGGTAAGCGAAGACGCCGAGTTCCCTTGACCGTCAGAGTGGTCCTCCTCCAGTGATGACCTGTTAGAAGGCCATCTTGGAGTACTGTCAAACCTCCAACACCTATTTGAACCCACACACTTTCGTTGTGATCTGGCTTTCAGGCATTCTAGACTAAATAGACCAATTAGAGCGGTTCAACGACAGCTGGTGATTACAGAAGCCAGGCTGAACTCTGGTTCCCTGGGCAGACTGAGGAAGTCTTGCGTGTAGATTTCGGGAACCTGTTCGATATCTAGGTCAGAGGTAGAGGAGAGCCGTCTGCCAGTGTTTTATCCACACTGGCAGGGGGTATCGGCTGTCTGTCAGGCAGAAATCATTACACTATTTAAATGTTCATTTGGGTTCCTGACTGTTGTTTTAAGACAGATTTGATAAAAAATTTGAACCCGTCCTTTAAGAGCGAGTGCTGTCTTTACATCAAACGTCCATTATGAACATCATATAAAGTATAGACCTGAAAACGTACAAAAACAATGAAAACTTAAATAAAACATTTAATAAAGTGTTTGGTTCCTCCTGCAAGTAGCAGAGCTTTTTAAGATGCTTTCGGCCTTCTACGGTTATGATGCTTTTGGGACATCAGACATTACAGCATCTGCATTAAACCCCTACATATTAAAACATCTGGATGCTCTTCTGCTTGCATATGTGATTCACTCATGGATATCTGATAATCCTCTGAGTCTGGTTTCAAAGTTTAGGATCCCAAAAGATCAGATTTTATTTGCACCTTTTCATCAGTTGTGTCTAATCTGTATTGTCTGCTGTACCTGCCGGCAGTTTATGTCCACTGACGTGTTTTGACATCAGTGTATTGCTGAAGAGTTTGTTGGGGACACGTTTTGTTTCGTTTTGCTTCTCTGTGCCCGGAGGCATCACTACATCTTAGTCAGCTCCCGGAGCTGTGAGCTGCATTCTGGTCAGCTGAAATGACTTCCCAGTGGAGGCCGTCACTCGACACTTTCTGTCTTTGGTTCCCAGATGGAGAAACTATTCTCTTTCCTGATAGAAGCCTCTGTCTACAGTTTTGACCTAGATGGATCCCCACGATGAAATAAATTTCGCCAGAGAAACATCACAGATGGCATGCTGTGCACCATCCTCCTCAGGTCCTCTCCTCTCTGCCAGCAGCGACCTTTAACTGGTGGAGTGTGTGACAAACAGACTTGAGCCTTTCTGGAGTCATTCATTCAAAACTGAAGACACTTGTAAAATTTAAACTTTAGACCTGAAACAGATATTAACAACAAAATCTGTTGCCTTTACAGATGTTTTTATTTCTAGCTGCTCTGTGAGGCTTTACTTCGGCACAGCGGTGCTTTGAGCTAAATGCTAACATCAGCATGCTAATATTGGCACATTGACGATGTTAGCATGCTAATGCTAAGCTGGTACAATGTTAGCAGGGTTTCTGCAGGTTCACCAAGTTAAATTCACAACTTTTAAAGACCTTTTTAGTATCACATTGAATGCAATTTAATACATTTTTCAGTTCTTCCCTGCTGCATATACCAATAATTCTTAATGATATAATGAATTAAATGAACACAACCTGGACTAAGATAAGTGGCATAAAATGGTTGAATAGATGAACCTATTAAAAATACATAACTCATGTAAGTTTTATCTAAAGTCTTGACTTGTCCATAGTGAGTGGATGAGCTCTGCAATATTTTAGTCTGAATGAAGATGGTGAACCATGACGCTAGCATGGCTAAAAATATCAGAATTATTAAATTCACACAAAAGATACTCTCGAATATGTGATGGTGCATCTCAAAGGGTTTATCCTCAAATTTAAAGATCCCCTCCAGACATGAATGAAGACATAAAAATACTCTGCTTGGAACAATAATGTGTGTGTGATACGGGTAATAACCACTTTAAAATTCTTAAAATAGCATCTACTCCTTCACCGCCAATAAAAAGTCCACATCTATGAATATGCAAATTGTTATGGCCCTCAGCCATATTGTTTGTGTGTGTGTGTGTGTGTGTGTGTGTGTGTGTGTGTGTGTGTGTGTTATACTGAACTGTGCAACGCTGTTCATAAAAGAGCTCTCTCTTTCCTGTGAGGGATCTGTGTTTTCTGTGATCTGTTAATGTTTTGGTGAGATAGTTGTTTATTGTTTTGGCCTTGATTCACCCTGAGGTCCTGTTTTGTTAATTGAAAATTATTTCATGTAATATAATTCATATAATTATTTCATTGCAGAAGTTTAACTGCAGGACACAAGATGTCTCCTACTTCCAATCTCAGTGTTTGTACACTAGTGGCTTCAGGTTTCAACATCACACTTCAATATACAAGTTGAATATTGGACGAGGATTGGCTCCAAACTAGTTGTTATGTCATAAATCATCCTCATAGTCCCACGAATGTGAAAACAAATTCTGCACAGATAAGCCAAAACATGCAAACGTAGGAACAAGAAGAAAGGGGGACTATAATATAAGAGCGTGACCTCAAAGTGCTCACCAACAACATGTCAGTCGTTGGGAAGCCAGTGAGGGATCACTGTCTGAAAGAGACTGACCCCTCCACCCTCACAAAAGTCTGGTTATGCTGCTGCTCCACATCCACTTAATTAATAGTGAGATTGTCTTTTAATGAGGCAGACGCAGCTTATCAACTTAGTTTGTCCTCTTTTTTCTGGGTCAAATATGATGTTACACAATCTGTGAAATCTGGGTGAAAGATAACATTTTACTACGCTCGTTACTATAAGTGCAACAAAACTGAATAAAAAGCCAATAAGTAACATGTAGAAAAGGTATGTTTTACACAACTACAGCACGCTGGTTACGCTAATAACATGAAAGCTGTCTGTATGTAGCATAACTGTTTATCTGCCACATCTTACTTTGTGGCAAATTCTTGTAAACTCAGCTGCTAGCTGAGACAAACCAGCCTCTCCTCTCTACCAGCGGTACCTGCAGCAGTGAGTCACATCAGCAGCAGAGGACAGGAAGAGGAGGAAAGACTTCCTGCTGTGAGAGCAGCTGTGCACACGCTCACACAATCGAGTTGTGGTGACAGATGGGTTGAAATTGTGTGTCATGTGTAGATAGTGTTTCATAGATGATCTCGGTTGACGTCAGGCAAACATACAAAACTTATCGATCGACTTAAGAATAAAGGTCGAGGGCCGTGCAAATTACAGGAGCTGCTCGGGGAGAAACGGGAGCGTTGGCAGGTCTGGTGAAATCACTCAGGGGAAACCTTCCTGTTTATCTCTCAGGTCAGATCAGGAGTCTTTATAAGATGACTTTGATCAAATAATAAAGTGATAAAACAATAAAACGGCCGCCTGTGTCTGATGATTATACGAGCATAAAGAGGTGATTGGATTATAGGTCACGAACTGGCAACATGCGTTCATCCTTTGTTTTGTGTTTGTACGTGACCTGAGATATGAGACTTATGATTACAAACAGGAAGTAAGAAAGATAATACCGGCTCCAACATGAGCAGAGCGCCAGATGAGCGAGCAGCAGGTGCAGGGACAAAGTGAAACAGACAGCAGAAATGACATGTAATACTAAGAAAAAATCAAACATGTAACAACCAGATACATGAAGTAGTGCACAGATGGGACTGCAGTCCGTCCAAAGAGAGTAAACAAGAAACCTCATCTACTGAGAGAAAGAGAGGAAAGACACACAGATGCTCGTTCCATCACTGAGAGGAAGAGAGGAAAGGTCATCATGAAGCTGAATTCACAAAAACATCTTATATCATCACCAGAAGTTCACCTACATGACACAACACACGCTGCTGTGAGCTACTTTCACTTGTTAGCTCGAGTTGGGCACCAACAGAGAGACATAATGAAAAATGATTTTGCAGCTTCTGTTCTAAAAGTAAATAAAACCTCATTTAAAATCCTTCTGACATTTACAAGAATATAAATAATTAAAAATCAAACCTTTCTCAACTATGTGTCTGTTGTTGACTCCATATCTCAATCTCTTTTTTTGTTTTTCCTGCATCTACCAGACCCAATGTGCAATATAATGTGCATTTATATTTTTATTCTCTCTCTCTCTTATCTTTTTTTACAATTGCAAATATTTATTTTGTACTGTAATTGGAACTAGAGCCAAATTTCACTGCCCTCAGCGATGCCAGCTGCTGTGTTGCCATGTATGTGACAATAAAAAGCTCTTGAATCTTAAACTTGCCAGATATATTTACTTGCCTCAAGACTGGATCGTTGAAAGTCTTACTGTTATCTCGGCCCCTTTCAAAGGAAAACCTGACAAACTATGTGGTAACACATTTGTATTAAAGCTGCGTCATAACATCAGAAGCTGTTTGAACTTTTTCTTTCAGCTACAGGGAACACCGGAGAGCTCTTCAACTTCACCCTCCTGTCAAGTTTTCTACTTCCTCTGTCTTTGTATGCAGGTTTTAGTTTTCATGGATGCAGAGGTTTTTCTGGGGGGGATGGGGGGGGGGGGGGGGGGGGTTCCAGGGTTCATATCTTGCTCTTTGCAGGGTGCCATAAATTTCTCACCTTCATGTGGCAGCTCATTTTCTCATCAAACACCAGAACACAGCGGAGGAAACCATCCAGAGGGGTGTTTGAATGATGAGTGAGCCTGAAAAAACACACCTGACCTCCCTGAAAGTAAAACAAGCTTCAAGCTTGGAGGTCATAAAAGTTAATTAATTATTCATTTTTATTAATAAGGACATTGGTTGGTATTTCTCTGAAAGCTTGTTCAAATCTCCTCATTAGTTTTGGTTCAACAAATACGTCCAGATATTCATTCATGTTAATTAAGTGATAACTGATCAGTTTTTTTATTCCCAAGTACCAAATATTCTCTAGTTCAAGTTTCAAGAAAGTGTGAGTGTGTGTGTGAGAGTGTGTGTGTGTGTGTGTGTGTGTGTGTGTGTGTGTGTGTGACTGATGGACGAGATACAAAGATGTGGGATTTACGTTCTGCTTTAATGGAAGTATTAAGTAATATTTCACTTTTACAACAGGAAAGACTTCAAGGATGAAGACTCTCTTCTCCTTGGATTAATAGTATCTCAGGAAAACTTATATTTGGGCTAATTGAAAAAATAAGTCAACAGATTTCTGTTAATCAATACTGATAATAATGATCTGTTTTAGCTCTAATTGTGCTTGTTCGCAGGGTGCTCTGTGTTGTATCTTCACTAAGCTTTGTCCCCATGATCATATACTCAGCTATACAGACAGCTAAACACTCCTAATCAACCTCCGAGCAACAGACCGATGTGTCGAATTTGGCAGTTGAATCAGGTTTAAGTGTGCAAGTGTGAAAATGTTGCATCACTACGCAATATCACTCAAAGCTTAGCTTAATGGCTATCTGACATCTTGCACCACCACATATAATAAGGTATGTTATAGGCTGAGTTCAAGGTAAGTCTGTAAATCCAAAGCAAGACAAACTATCTGATTTAACTGTACTAAATAACAAAGAATAAAGTCAACCATGGCTGACTTAGACAAGGCATGACTAGCTTAACACCATACATTTTCAAACAAATAACGATGCACCTCTGTGACCTTACAGATGATGCCATGTATAAACAATGAAGCAGAGGATGGGATTGGACTGTAGCCAACAGTAACATGTGGATGCATCTGGAAAGATCCTGAGAGGAAGTGAAGCACTTCCTGTTTCTGGAGTTAACAAGAGAAACTAACAAGAAAACAGATCTGGCTCCATCACATTCTGAGCAGACCTCAATAACAAGTGCAGTGGTGACAAACTGCATAGAGAACTTTATCATTCAGACACCTTTGGGGGCGGCTGTGGCTCAGGAGGTACAACAGGTCGTTCACTAATCAGAAGGTCGGTGGTTCGAGCCTCGCTCCTCCAATCTGCATGTCGAAGTGTCCTTGGGCAAGATGCTAAACCCAAATTGTTCCCCAAATTATGAGTGCATGTGTTCAAATGCATAGAAATGCACAGAAACAATGTGGGGCGCTTTGGATACAAAGCACTGTATCCTGATGAGCAGGTTGACACCATGCATGACAGCCTCTGCCATCAGTGAAGGAATGTGTGTGTGAATGTTGGCATTTATTGAAAAGCGCATTAAGTGGTCGATAAGACTAGAGAGGCGCTTTATAAATGCAGCCCATTGACCTCTACGTTTCACTCAATAAGAAAAGGGGTTTGGAAGTTTAATTCCTTCACGGTGAAACCTTCTGACCTTCTCTGAGCTGCGTGTGATTCTGCTTGTACATCGTTCTGTTCTGGATTATGACTTTTTAAAATGTCAGCTTCAGCTGGGAAATAAGTAGTGTGTTTACCAGCGACGCTCATCTGCAGGAAAAGGTGAAGTAATGCACAAACAGCAGAGGCGGATGCTTTATTATTATGAGATGTTCAGCTACATGTGCTGGTGTTTGGCTGCAGTGATATTACAACAAAACAGGAAGGTAATGTATTGTGACAAATAACAGGTTGCTGCATTCCTGCTCTGCTGTCTTGTGTTGTGTTGCTGGGCAGATAAATCACTCTGCAGTCTGTCTTTTAAACCGTCCTAAGTGATGGTTATCCATCATGGCATGCTAAGGTATCCTGAGAAAAGTGACTTATTGACTTTTCTAAACTCTTTTGGGGATATTTTAATAAGGATTCACAGCCCCTTTTAAAGAGCAGCCGAACTGTGTTTCTCCTTATTTACTAAAAACCACACTGAGGTTTTGTGCCGCTAATACGCAAGAAAAGCAACTGCAATAGCTTATTTTTTTTCAGAATGAATTCTCAAGCCGATACTTAAAGTTTGTATAGTTTTATTTTTTTAATACTTCTTTTATAACTTTCAGGGCCAAAAAATTACATCTTGAACATGAACCAAACTGTTTTATTAAAATAAACAATATAAAAACAACTACATAATCTAAGTAAACCAGTGTTTCATCAAATTAATGTCAAAGATGGAAGAAACAAGAGAAAGAGCTCAGACACATTCTACACATTACTGAATGACTACAGTTTTGCATTTTGCCAAATAATTTGAAACTGAACCAAACATGTTTATGTTATAACTCATACGCTGTGCATAAAATCCTGTAGTGACAACATGTGGTTTGTCCGAATGGTGTTTCTGTATCTAGCTATCCAACCACTCGTGCATGTGCGACTCACATCCCTGGTTGACTCAGATTGTGTAGTGACAGTGATGGCAGAGCCAGGCTGAATGCTTTTGAAATTTTAGCTGTAAGACTGTTAACATGTCACTTTATTAAGTTTTAATATTTTTTTCAGGAAAGTAACCATGTAGACTCTCAATATGTGGTCAGTTTATCCAAATTATGCCTATTTGCTATGTGTAAGCGCCTCGATCTGCTCATTGTATCCTGTTGATGAACACTGAAGCATAAAGTTGGGGAAACCCCACAGAGATGTTTTCTAGCGGCTGTGCGGTTTAGCTACCTAAGACTCATGCTAATGCTAAACTAGCATCTTGAATGGCAGCAGCTGCTCGGTTAATGCAGGCTGAGAGCTGAGTGTCAGACATCAGGACTCCAATTACACACTCTTCCAACAAAATCAACACAAAAGTGACTGTAATAACCATAATAGCGACACTCCTCTGCTTTGAGTGTAAATGCATTTTAGCGTCGGCAGTAAATTGATTGTTAAAGTTTGAGTGACAGCAGCGTCTGTTGGAGCTGAGCAGCTGTTTCCAGCAGCTGGACTAACGTTAGCTACAGTGAACACACACACATCACTCCATCATGTAGATCAGGTCTGCAGATTATTTTATATTAAACCAGCCAGACTGGAGTTTTACAGCAGTGCAGTGTGGCATGTTTGCAGCACTGTCTGTTCTCACAGAAATCCAAATGGAAAAGAGAAGCATGTCTAAGGAGCACTGAGGTCAACTACTCGAGCCCACTCTACTCTAAATCAAAAAGAAATCTCTCAGGAGACCAGATATTGCACAGAAGCTGCCTCTGATTCCTCAGGGACAATAAAACACTCCAACGGTCAGTAATAACCAACAGGCGTGATTGTAAGGCACAGCTCTGCCTGGAGACAACACATTAACCGCCGCCGCTGTGACTTAATGGCGGCTTGCAGAAGTCAGACTTGAGTGGCTGTTGCGTTAAGTGCTTCACTCTGCAGTAAGCCGCGGCTCCATCGCTGACAACCGAGGATGGTGTTGTGTACATCAGAGGGACACTTAACTCACAGCCGTCATCCAGCGACAGAGATGAAACGCTGGACAACAGACCAGCTCATAGGAGACCTATTTCTATACGTGTTATTTTCTTACATGCAACATTTGATGGACGTTCAAAACAACAAGCATTAAGGAGCCATTAACCTATAAAACCTCCATCACACATGATAATATATATGATTCTGTACTGTCTTTTTATCTATTGATGTTTGATTACTGTATTTAACATCTATTTTATGATTCTTGCTATTAAGGTGTGTTTTAAAGGGGACAGAAGTTATGATATTATCAATTAAAGCAGATTTAAGCTTAAGGAAAGACTGTGGTTACAGTTAGTATAAATGTAAACATTAACTGCAGGTCTGTGAGGTCTGGTTTCCTGCATAGAGCACACCCACCTCCCCCAGCCTCCACATCCTTACTCTCTGCCTCATGACATAAAGAGCAAAACCTTTTCCTGTGTTCGCACTGGATGTAATTTGAGCGGCTGAACCGTCCAATAGGAATATAACTCCTGTGTTTGGCTTGATAAGAAGATGATGAGTCTCGCTGACTTGCAGCATGTTTGAGGACGGATCGTAATGTTTTTATTTCTTTATAGGGTCATTAAATCTTTGTTAAATAGAAGCGAAAGGACGACTCTTTCCCTTGTTGTGACGGTGACCTCGGCCTGTGCTGATGACTCAGATCATTCACTAAATGAAATGTGGTTTGAAAAACAATCACAGAGTCACAGTATGGACCTGGACCTCGTGATCTCGCTCTCAAGTCATAATTACAGCAGGCTGTAAAGTAGTGTTTTACTGTCCTCTCTGATTTCAGCCTGTTTCACCTCTAACTGTATACTGGAGATCAGCCAAAACATATTTTTCAGTGGATGTTATAGTAAATTACTCCTTATTTTATTGGTTAAATTGGTTAAAAAGCATTTTTTGAGCTAAATTTTGGAAGAAACAACAAAAATCTGAAAGTTTTATCATTGCACAAAATGATGACTTTGGTGAGCAGGAAGTATTATAAACAAGGGTTTAACTACCTGCTTGGTTTGGTAAATTCAGACGTGTTGTACCTTAATCCATAATGTGCATCCTTATCATTTCAATCAGGAGAGACTCAATTTCATGGAGTAAAAGATGTTTATTTGAACAGCATGAAAAGTGAAGTGGAAAAGTCTTTGGCGATTAGACTCCATCGTGATTTCACCGGATATGAAGGGGGGAGGAGAATACAATAGGATAACCCCCCCCCCCCCCGATGGAGTCTAGACACTGGTGGTTGTTTTCACATGCATCACTAGTTAGTTTGGAGCCACTTGTGATCCATTATGCAACTTATACAAGTGTGATGTGGAAACTTGAAGCCTCTAGAGCTCAAAACACTGAGCAGACTTTCCAATGAAGTAGGAGACGTCTTGTGTCCAGCAGGAAAACTTTAGAGATGAACGATATTTACATATTCAGAGATTTTTAAATGAGAGAGAAGGAGATGTGGTGATTTTTTTATTTTTTTATTATGTAACTGGACAGCAGTCTGTTTTTAAAAACTTTTTTGTGATGACTCAAAGCAGTTTGCAAAACTGATCTTACAAATATATCTGCAAAAATGAAACGAAAGAAGATTAAAAAGAGTAAAAGAGAAAATTATTAAAACAAATAAAAAGGTAAGTGAATAACACAACTGAATGTATTTTAATATTTCTTTTCAAATGTCTTCACTCTGAAGGTCATTTTTTCCTTTTCATACACTTATCTTGACCTTTTTTCATAACCAACATAATATTTTTTTATATATTTGGTTTGGTTTATTTACAAGGTAGACACAAGGTATCAGTTATGAAAAAAGGACTTTGGACACGATTGAAAAACAAGGAATTAGTTTTCAGATTGTCCACACGTCAGCGGCGTATTTTTTTTTACAGTGTAAATGTTAAAATGTGTCTGGAGGGGATCTTCAAAGTTGAGTCTTTTACTACCTTTAGACTCTGCACAGCACTTTGCATGTTTTCTGGAAAGTGCTGTGCACAGAAATCCTCTCCATGTTATCCTAATTATTATGTAGTCCACAAATTCTGGGTAATTCTGAATGTGCTGAAGGAGGCCCGGGGGGGAGATAAGAATATGTTTCAGGGATAAAAGGACATTTTGTGCATCAGAAATTGTAGCGAGAAGCATGTCCGAGGTTAATTCTGTGCTTCATAAGCAGCGGAGCAGCTCAGTGGACATAATGTGCCACATCAGAGATGGCATGGCGGCCCTTTAGTGTCTCCGGGTTCTAGAGTTTGATGGGTTGGAAGGAATAAGTAATAAGCAAAATATGTTTCTGTAGTTGGAAGATATTCTTACAGCTAAAAACCCAGAAGGAGCTGATATGAGTGCGAGCAACATGGCAGAGCAGCCGGTTCTGTTGTAAGATGAATGCCTTTAATAAAATTCCAGAGATACAGAGAGACCCTCAGGAGGTAAACAAGGAGTGAGGAGGAGAAATAATTCAACAAATTACAGGCACAGAAACTGTGAGAGCCTCGCGCTCATTTACAAACAGTTACTAAAGATCCAGGATGACTATCTGATCCAGTTTGTATCCATGCAAACACAACAGTGATGGTGAGGAGCCACAGAGGCGTCTTTCTCTACAGGAAACAGTCAAGTCAGCTGTTTGTAGTCCTTTGTCAGTGTTGTGTGTTTTTGCTCCTCATGCTGACGCTGCCTCACTCAGGCTGTTCGTGTCATTTTCCGTCTCACACAGCAGATCTACTGTACATACTGGTGATTCCACTGAGATTTAAATCTCCCCTCCAGACATATTTTAAGACACACAAAAATACTTTGAAGAATAATATGTGTCTGATATAGTCTTTCCACAGAAAAAAAGGTTCAATTATGTCGTTAAAATCCTTAAAAAGGACATCTCCTCCTCCTATGTCATTGAAAAATGAAGAACCTATGAATATGTGAACACTTTTCATCATAAAAGTTGAACTGCTGGACACAAGATATCTCTTAAAAGTCTCCAAACTACTTGTGATGTCACAAATCCTGCTTGTAGGCCTTTAAGTCCTCCTCCGCTCAAAAATGTTGGATGTTGTCTTCTTCTCTGTGCAGATTTTTTTTAATCAGATTCAAACTGCTGCTTGTGGTCTGACCCGGACGCTTAAACAACGTGTCAGATGGTGACGTCATGTGTCTCCAGCCAAATGTGGCCCGGGTCAGATGACAAAAACTGCAACATGCACATGAATATCATAAAGATCAAGTCAAATTGCTTTTACGTGAACATGTGCACATATTTGGAATACAGATATTCATGTGTAAGTGTCAATATCTCTTTCTAATGAATATTAAATTTGGTTATGAGCAGAAGTCCCACCTAGACCTGACTTCAAAAACCCTGACAATACTTCTCAAAGTTTCGCTGGGCAACAAATCTCAGCATGTTTTGTTTATTTTTCATACAAAAACATTTAATTTATTGTTTAACCGGATGAGAGCAGACGTCCTAAAGAGACGTCCTCTCCACACAGAACAAACATCTGGGCATTACAGGTTTAGCAATGATGTGAGCTTTATCTATGTGAATAGGAATTATGAAAGATTTATTGAGTCACGTCTTCATTCATGTTTAATACGAGTGAAGCATCGATCTGTCTCAAGAGAATACACGAGAGCTGAGAGCTGTAAATGTGTAGAGGTGCAGTAATAATACTGTTGTATACGTTGTTTTGTTAGTGTGTGTTCTTGTAATGCTGCTGTTGATGAAAAGTTCACTGATTTAAAGTCTCTGTTTACCTCACAGAGATCAGACGGGGCATGCATTAGCATTAGCATTAGCATTAGCCTGCTGCAGCAGCTCAATGGAAACTGGAGCAAAGTGCATCGGATGGAATTAAAAAAAGAATTAAGAATTCAAATTGTTAGATAATCTACAAGAAGCTGTATTACTGATGATCATCTTTTTCTGCTTTGTTTAATAAAATATAATTACAGGTGAGTATTGACTGTGTTTTCTGTAAAATAGTTCAGAGTTTTGTATAAACTAAGATACTGTGCTACTTGCTGTGTCTTTGGACACTTCAGCATCAGCGTTTAAAGAAAATGAGGGCGTATATCAGGCTCTGTTGGCTCGACAAGCTCTGAAATCTTTTTTAGACAGATATTATTTTAAGACTGTGACTAATGATTCCAGTCTGACAGGTCCTGGTCCTGCAGTCACATGCGTTGCCCTCACACATCATTATACCATACAGTAATACAGAGGTGTCTGACCAGTTCTGTAAGATGTGCTGTCATTTATTTGTTATAACACAAGAGGTGCTGGCTGCACA
This sequence comes from Thunnus maccoyii, assembly GCF_910596095.1. Lineage (NCBI taxonomy): Eukaryota > Metazoa > Chordata > Actinopteri > Scombriformes > Scombridae > Thunnus > Thunnus maccoyii. The sequence goes on from NC_056537.1 coordinate 4,652,064, forward strand.
ATGCTGTGAGTGAGGAGACGAAATGGTAAAAGATTTTAATGATGTCTTCTTGTGCAGCGGTGGTGGAAACATCTGTGTAGAGGTATGCTGGGGGGGCTGGAGGGACTGGAAACAGAATTCATACAGAAATGGGAGGATGGTGACAAGATCCAAAATAAACAAATCAAACAAACACCTGGTGATCATTAAACCAAACTTTATGGGAAATTACTTGCCGCTGCATTACCAAACATAAGGAGACAACTGCCCCGGGACCCCAGACGTTCAGGCGCCCCAGAGGCCCCCCGGGGTCACTGTGCAGTAACTGAGTTAAGTGCACCTTTGTTTGGTTACATGCAAACTGATAAAACAAGGCATATAAAATGACAAAACAACTGAACCCACAGCAGTTCTGAGCTAAAATATTAATAGCTAGTGTTACACGGACTGAGTGACTAACAACATGTAAGGGTCCCACATTGGCAGGATTGACAACTGTAGCCATGACAACAGGCAGTTAGTGAGTTACCCAACATGTGAATATGTCCCACTAACGTTACGATCCACATCATCACACACGTGGAAAATACAGTCTGATGGCTGCTAGTATTAAACTTTCCCTGTCAATAACGATGTAAGTTACATATTGGTGAGCTAACAAGCTAACGTTATTCACTGATGTGCTGATAAATACAGGTAAACAACTACTAACAGTAAATATGGTCACTATTAGTGGTAATGTTATGACAAAAATAAGCCTGGTTATAACAAACGCCAATGTTAGCTTACTTAGCAGTTACCCCGCTAATGATACCGTTAGGCTATTGAATCACAGCAACAAACAGTGGTAACAGAAAATACTAGCTCATCTGCCACTTCAACATAGTAACCGTTAATAGTTTCATATTGATGGGAAAATTAATCTAAAAACACACAAAAAATATTTTCCCCCAGCAGGAGTGCAACCTTTATAGTTTTGATGTGATTCTGAGATCTTCACTGTAATGAATACATTTCAAATAACATTTAAGTTAAATTCACTCAAGTTTTCATTACACATTACTAAGTATTTCAAGCAAAAGTTTTAATTATCCTAAGACACTTATTTCTTCTTCTTTCAGAGTGTGTAATATATTAGTTTTGGACATTATTAGTTAATGTAATTTTTCAATGTGTTGCCAACTTTGGGTACTTTATACACTACTGTTAGTTCAATAGCCTAGTAAAGCACTGCATCATATTTTATAAGATCATCATACAGTATGTTTTGTCAATTTAATCTTAATTTGAGAAGTAATCAGTAACTAAAACTGTCAGATAAATATGATGCTGTAAAAAGTATATTTCCCTATGAAATATAAAGTAGCAGAAAATGAAAATACTCCAGTAAAATAAATGTATCTCAAAATTGTACTTAAGTACTGAGTAAATGTCGGCCTACACAGATACATTCCTTCACTACCAAGTAGCTTTAAAAGACAGAATAAATAGGGCCTGTTTTGTGGAATATAGAATATTTGATCTGATTTTCATTTCTCAGACAAGCATTAAGCTACGATGCTGTTTAGGCCTACTGCTTTATATAATAATGGTTGAATGTGTTCAGTAAGTTTTCATTTTAACATCTTAACAGAGGATTTATTTGTTGGTTTTAACATGCAAAAAAAACTTTAATTCAAATGAAAATGTATTCAATTAAAGTCATGCAACTAAAATAATTATTGATATGTCATCAATTTAAAAATGAACCTATTCAACAAGGTGCTAATACATACAATGAATTACTTTTGGTTTATTATTTCTATTTAATTCAGACGAATTTGTATATATCAATTTTCAAATGATGACAAGAAAGTATTTTAGGCTCATCACTTCCAAATAACTTAATGAAAGAGAATATTTCTCAGACATAAAAAGGGAGGAGGATTGAATGCCCTTCTTCTAATCTATTTTTTAAAGACCGGAGAACAATCTGAGCAGCAAAACTGAAAACTGTAATAATAAAACTGACGAGACAGAAAAGTCTGACAACGACTGCTTTATTTCAAGCAATTTGATTATATAACCTCAGAATCTGTGTTTAACAGCAGACTTGCTTGATGTGTAGAAAAACACAGAAGACTAATTACTGTTAGATGATGAATGACACAAGCTGTGTCTCAATTCAGAGGCCGCATCCATAGAAGGCTGCATTTGAAGACTGAATGCGTCACAGCGGCACGACCAAGGCTGTCTTATTTTGAAGGCTCCTTCAAATGCGGCTGACAAATGCAGCCTTCTTCTCCTGAATTTGGAGGATCTGATGGCTGGGTCCTTCATGGCCCAACATATCCCAGAATGCATTTTGGTCTGGTTGGATTGTTTTCCAGAGAAAATGGTGTTGACAACCGCAGATGACTACAGTTTTAAATGTTTAAATGGTTTCAACTCACTTGAATAGCTAATGTGAATGTAAAAAATAAGGCCTTAAAACCTTAAATTGTCCTTAAAATAGTGATGTTAACTGATGTTATCTACTGCACTTACTGCAGCTCAGCTACCTGCATCCGACCAAAGTTACAACCTTTGAAAGTAAAGACTTCAAGGTTCAAGGATGACTTATGTCTTACTGAGATTGTGGCGTTTTCATACATAATTTATGCTTCATATTATGTACATAAATGAACCAAAGTGAACACATTTAGACAGGTTGTGAACCCTGCTTGGTTTTCAGACAGTTGAATATCACTTTCAAAGTCCAGCACAAATGTAGGGATTGATTACATGGCTAACATTAACCCGAAGTTGGTTATTATTGCTACTTACGCTGCTGTTTGATGGTGTGAAGTAAAACATACTGTAACATTTCATTTAGTTTAGGTCGTGAGGAGCAAGGAGCATACTGCTCAATTCATCAAACTGAAAAGACGACCTCTTTACTGGGGCCAAAAACTCGGCCAGTGTAGCATGGAGGTAAGGCAACAATATCCATTTGTAATATCTCCATTTTATCTTGTGCTGATGGTTATTGTTAAATTAGCCCTCGTCCCATACAAAGCCCATAATAATAAGACAACCAGTAGATGGGGCAACACTCTTTTCTTTGTTATATTTATTGTAGCGCCGTCACAGGGATGCAAGCTGTGACCTTTTTTTCTGTAACCCAGAACAGGGCTTCCGAGTAAATGATTTCTGGGGGATTTTGTGTGTCCCGCTGTGTCACCTTTTCCAGTCTTCCTGAGCTTGCATCCCTGTGTTAATATGACCAATAAGTGTTTCCCTTTTCTCTTGTATTCTCTCTGTGATTAGGACAATTCTGGAGGAAATGGGCCTGCAGGACAAAGTCACTACCTTGCAAGCAAAAAAAAAAGAAAAAAAAGGGATAATTTAATGATTTCCTCTGCCTTAGGACAAGCGTCCAGGGTCAGGAGAGGGTGTAAGTGGAAAACCCACTGCTGCAACTTGCCCGTGGTTTGTCCTCATGGACGAGGTGTTGGGACAGAGGTATTCCACCACACCTTCTGTCCTAATTGCCTCCATCCCTGAGAACAGACCAGGGCCAAGTTCAGCAGTGGATGCCCAGGAGGAAGAGGAGGACAAGGAAAGTCAACCAGAGCCAGTCAACAGAAAGAGAGGGAGAGATGAGCATGATGAGCTCATTAAAGAAGACATGAAGTGGCAGAGAGAGGATGGACAGGCTGTTCTTTCTACTTGAAAGTTTAGTTAAAAAAAATAACATTGAACGACAGAATATATAATTTGAATGAAACAAAAGAAAGTAATTGTTGAATACATTGTACATTTAATCTTTACAACTATTTACAATATATATAATTTTTCATCTTGCCAACTATTTATAACCTAACTCAAGTACATAAGTCAAAACCATAAAAAAGAGGAAGCACAGTATATTGAATAATTCAATTGCTGAAACAGGAAATTGAATTTGCTGAGCAAGAAGTCTCTGATGGTGCTGCTGAACCTGGATGGGCAGCCACAATAAAGACCCTGATGTCTTCTGTCAGTTGGACATCATCTGGTCTCCAGAGTGTGTTTAGGGATGCATCTCTCCATCACATCGTCCGTCGGTTGGGTTTGCAGGGTTAGCTCAATCGATGGCTGCCATGTTACTAAGATGTTTTCAGAAAGAGACGAGAATAAACGACAGTGCATACAAAACACTACTTCACAAACTTATTTTGACAAAAGAAATCTCACCACAAAATATTTCAACATGTAGGGGAGCACCACTGACTGCCTCCAACCCATGATGTCACCAGCCTCAGGGCAGATGTTGCAGAGGATGGCACATGCTGTTATGACCTGAAATGTTAAAAAAAAAGAAAAAAAAAAGAAAAGAGTTATACCTCCGGAAAAAAAAATCCTGTTCGATTTACTCTTCTTCAGGATTCTATCAGGGCTCTACGCTAATGTTTTACCCAATGAGTACATGTGCTCTTAAATGAAGAAATTTAAGAGCACAGTGAAAATATTATACTATAAACTCCTCCAATCTAGCGACCCCCAGTCGTACCAGTACAAAGCCCTTCAGTGCCAGGAGTTGAACAAAGATCAGAGTCCCCTCCGCCAGCTGCTGCTGAAGCTCTGCCCACACACACCAAAAACAATCTGGCCCAACCAAATCATCTCAAAACAAAAAGAAAATTATATCGAATATTGGAACGAAACCACAAAATCACAAAGTAAATTAGAATTGTATTTGACCCTAAATAGAGAGTACATGGTGGCTGAGTACCTGACCACCGTGACTGAAAGAAAACTGAGAAAATGGTGACAACGTACAGACTGAGTGGACACAGCCGGGCCATAGAAACAGGCCGTCACAGGCAGAGCAGGTTCCCAAAGGACGCCAGGCTGTGTTCACTTTGTCATAAAGGAGAAGTTGAGACAGAATCTCACTTCCTATTGTATTGTGACAAATGTAAAGATTTGAGAGAAGTTTTTTTTAAAAAAACTAAATCATATATATCCTGAATTTATGCTCCATCCTCCCTGATCTTCAGAAACTGTCTCTATCTATGTGGGGAGAAAAGTCAATGTGCAGTAAAAGCTGCAAAATATATGAAGTCTTGTCATAATCTGAGAGAAATAAGCTCTGTAGTAAATGTTTCTGTGTGATTACATCTGTAAAAAAATGCCTTTTATTATATTGTATTTAACATTATTGTTTATATTTACATGTTATTGTAAAATTATTAATGATCTGTCAATATTTATAATTTTCTGTACTGCTTTGGCAATGTAGATTTCTGATCTGCCATGCCAATAAAGCTCATTTGAATTTGAATTTGAACAGACGGTGAGACGGACTGCAACTGTAGGTGACAACGAAGAAGCCATGAGCAGCTGCTGTCAGTCTCTGGCTGCAGTCAAATATCGAAAATATCGAAGTGGCAGCCATGATCAAACAAGTTGGACACAGCTGTGGACGGAGGATACACGGACCCGTAACATAAGCTCAGTTTGCATCAGTCATTTCTTCATTTGAGCGTTGTTTTATTGCCAGCCTTAAGTAATATCATTAATTAATTTTACGACTTAGGTTAGCAAACTCTTTTAAATCAATCCTCAAAACTTACTTTTACAGAAAGGCGCCTCTACAGTGAATCTGTCGCTTATCTATATTACCTGTTACTTTTATACTCTGTTTTTTCAGGTTTCATATTTCTATTTATGTCTGTTTTTATTTATGTTATTGATTTTATTGTGACTGTGTATTTTATCTTATTCTGCAAAGCATTTTGTAACTATGTTTTGTTTTATATGCTATACAAATAAAGTTATTACTTCAGTCACAGCCTTAATAAAGGCAAGGATAAAGCTGGATCATCTCTTCAGTGGGAAGAGGAATGCAGCCAAATCAGGCTGGGAGTAAGTAGTCTATATTTGTCGGTCAAAATGTTGATATTATAAATGGTGATGGCAAATAAAGCTAATTCTGACCTACAGGCAGGTGGTGAAGGAAATGGGGCTGGAGGGTCTGGAGGGCACTGTGGTGGGGTACACTGTCTACCCCAGCATTCTATATAGAACTGTAATGTGCCTATTAATTAGTTATCTACACAGTTGATGAACTTTTAAACATTTGAGGTGAAAGCAATTATCATTCAAAGGATGCAGCCTCAGAATTGCAGACACAGCTACCGTTTGCAAGTTGTGGGGTTCACATAATTAATGTAGTTAATGATGCTATCAGTCAGTCAGTGCAAATTTTCTCTCCAATGTGCTTTGAGCAACCAATAAAATCAAGTTGCATTTACCTGACCTGGTCGACTGAGGTCATACTGTATGAAAAAGAAGAAAAGAAAATAGGTCTATGATTTTTTAAGAGGAAGTGCTACTAAGATCTGACAACAATAGAAAGAAGAAATAAATAGAAAAAAAAATGTAGAAATGAAAAAAACATTTTAAACATTAAAAACAAGATTTAAATAAACAAATGAACATAAATATTAAATGAAATCAATGAATGAATGATTCAAGGTTATGCTGAATTCATTTGTCTGAATTTGTAATGTTGGTTTAACAAAGCAGGGAAGGAATTGATTCCCTTTCTTGTGGACTTTATATTTGTAATACAAGTTTACCTTTTTAGATTAGTTTTTAATAGATTAATTTTTGATGTTTAAGATTGTTCAAATAAAATGTGATGTAAAAATCTCTGTTTAAACCCCAGACATGAGTTGTGGCTGCCCGACTCTTTACCAGATGGTGAATGTATTACACGAATCTGTGGCTTTATAGATCCTGTTTTAACTAATGTTAATTTCCTCTCTACAGGAGATAACCATGACGGAAATTATGAGCGCTCTGGGAGCAGTCGTAGATAACGGGAGGCCAGGAATAATGAGGCTACTTATCGAGGGAGATAAGGTCTACGTGATTGCACAGGCCCCTCGGCTTCCACTGGGAAAAAAGTTAACAAAACTGCTGTTATATATTAAAAACATGGTTTCAGCCCATAAGATCATCAAGGCACAGGTATTTGAGGGAGAGATGCCAGAAATTAAAAAATTAAAGAGAATAATAAAAAAAATAACTTCACTGATCAACTAGGTTATATTTTTGTAAGTTTTATTTCCATATGTAGGCTAATAATTGATGTATATAATTGTTAATTTGTGTAAGAATATTTTATGTTCTGTCAATAGAGTTTTGCATAGTGATGTTTGTACTTCGTCTGTACTAAGTTTATTTATTTATTTATTGACTTGTTTACTGTTCAAGAGTTTTACATAATTTTGTTCTTCAAATTATTAATTTTTTGAGCAAACATACACATACTTTTGCTTCATAGTATAGTTAAAGTTTTTTCTACATTTTGATGTGTAAATCTTACTACTCAACAAGCCAGAGCGCCGCCATTTTGCTCTGAGGTCTTTAGTGGTTAAGTAGCAGAGTCTGTCTGTCCGAACTCATAACTTTTTCAACAATACAAATACAGGTTTCGCTTGTTACAATGAAATTACAATTGGTTTCTAACTCAAACAGAATTCAAACTCAATAAGGGAAAAACATTTCCTCAGGTGCCTGATTGGCACTTGATTGGCAGCACCTGTGAGCATGGGCCCTGCTACAGTGGTCAGTAGGTGTCTGCTCCAAGAATTGGCATGCAACGTTTGACTGATCTGGATAGGGCCCGTGCGATGGGGCAACTTCAAGCTGGTGTTCCGCAAAACTAAGTTTCGGCATTATTTGGAGTGAGCCCTAGTACCATCTCCAAAGTGAAGGCCAAGTTCCATATAACGGGGGGTGTCAGACAGGCCGTGAAGTGAGCGTCCCAAGAAGATGACACCCCAAGAAGACCGTTTCCTTACCCTGTCAGCACTTAAGTACTGTAGGCTGTTTTCTACAGATTTGCAGTCAAGGTTTGCAGGACGATATGGCTGACGGCTCACTGCCCAGCCAATCTTTGGTCTCATAGGACTGCCAGGAGGGCCTGCCATGACTGCCCTTCATCATCAGGCCCGTTGCACTGGTGTTGGCAACACGTGCACTGGAACCTGAACATGTGGAGGAACGTTATGTTCAGCGATGAGTCCAGATTCTGCCTACGGCAGTTGGGTCGTAGAGTCTAAGTGTGGAGAAGACGCAGAGAACGCTATGCTTATTGCTGCACTGATAGAGTAACATCTTTTGGTGGAGGCAGTGTGATGGTGTGGGGTGGCATCTCCCTCACTGGAAAAATGAGGCTTGTCATCATTGGAGGCAATCTCAATGCAGAGATAGAGATGAGATTCTGCAACCAGTGGCAATCCCATATCTCCACGGTCTGGGACCAAACTCTACTGGTTGAGGAATGGGATGCCATCCCACAGCAGTGTGTGACCAGGCTGGTGACCAGCATGATGAGGAGGTGCCAGGCTGTTGTGGCTTTGTAAGGTTCTTCCACATGCTACTGAGGCTCCTGTTTGTTAAATGAATAAATTGTTAAATTGCCAATATGTCTTGTTTCTTCAAACTTCAATCATCCAATCCACCAAAAAAGAATCAATGGTAGAATAAGCTGTTTGGCATTGGCAGAGAAGATTTGGCACCCATTTTCATGGGTGCAACCCACATACTCAGCTCTACTGCTCATTCCACAAATGCATGCTCCTTACAAATGTGGCACCATTAATAAGGGAAATACACAGGCTTTCCAACAGTATAAGATGTATTGCCAAGAAGCATTGCTACAACAAAGAAATAATCTACCAAACACAAATTTCCTTACTTTTTGTGCTATGTTTAAATAGATACATATATGGTGAATGCCTACCTGTTGCTCATGGGAAGGAGAACGGGGGCAGGCATTATTGATGCCTACACCATGACTGCGGTCTGGCAGGGCTCACAGAAAGATTTTAGAGGGTGAGTAGGATGTTTTACCTTTCCAATATAATGGAATCTCATAAATTAGGATGTGTGTATTTTATTTATATATTTATTTAATTTTATTTTTATAAATTGGACCTTTCTAAATATGTGGTAGCAGTTTGTCACAGACAAGTGTTAACAGATATAGATGCAACAATGGGACCATCTAGTGTATGAGGGGTTGGCTATCATTTTTACAGCAGAGATAAAAAGAATTGTTACATACTCCTCCCCCCACCCCCCTGGTGGATGGGATATGTATAGCCTGCTATTCTATTGATCATTTGTTTGTGCTCTCTCCCAGGTGGCCCTGATCAGATGATTGAGGGGAGGGACTATAAAGAGGAAAGGAATGTGGCTTGCACTCTCTCTCTTTTCCATTTTCCAGCCTGAGCAGCAGCAGTTTTGTTCTTGTGTTTGTTCTGTTATGTTTTAGCTTTGCCTTTGTTATTCCTTGGTTTGGGTTGGTGAGTCTGGTGGTCCTCTTTTCGCGGCTTTATTTCTGTTAGGTTTAGTTCTTATGTGGATTTAGGTTAGAGAGGAGAGCCCAGATCCTACGGCCCTTTGTGGGCTGGTCTGGGTGTCTCCTCTTTTGTTCTTTTTGGCCGGCTCACCAGCTTTTGTTGTTTTTTGTGAATAAATTTGCTTAATCATTGTGAAATCCTGACTTTTTAATTATGTGCACTTCTGTGGGCAAGCTGTTTTTCAGAGGGTCATAACAACAACAGATAAAGAAAACCAAATAAAAACAATGTGGGGATCATAAAACATTGGGGGATAAAATACAGCGCAAGAGAAAACGATCTCCTCAGATCAAAAAACACAAAAAGGGAGCTGCACGCCTCTTTTGAAGGGGCCATAAAATATATGTCAAAATTCCCCATAAGTTAACCTATTAAACAAAATATAAAATAATCTAATTAGCCAACAGTTGATTGTCATTCATTCTGTTATCATTTCTGCGGCACCTTGCTCAAACACACTTTGCGCAAACATTCAGCACCTTGGCTGTGCATTTCGCACAAATGGCATCTCCACACTTCAAGCATTTACAGAATGTCTTATTCTGTTTGCAGTCAGCCTTCACCATGCAGATCATTCTCCTGCGCTCTTCTGAAGCTGTGAAGGGGACGGCCACATGAGGTAGCGCTTTTGCTGCCATCCACTCGGTGCGCAGCTCCTGGGCCAGCTGGAGCATGAAGTCCCTTTCTGGGGATGTTGTCATTCATACAGCTCTGGTACAGCACCCAGGCATTGATCATTTAAAGTGAGCTGTCAATCAAGTGTGATCTGGACACGCCCACACAGTCCTGAGAAATGGTTTGAGCTAGGTTTTCTAATAGTTGTGGATGCTTAATGAGATGCTCAACTTTGATATCATACATGCATTTTTATGATTTAAAGCCATCTTTCCAGACCTGTCGTGTGTGCAAAGTTTTGAGTTGTCAAGCATGTCTAGCCCCTTAAAAACAGCTTTGTATTTTGTATTTATATTTGTATTTTATTTTTACATTAAAGCAGCTCAGTTAGATTTCAACAGCAATGCTGTTAGTGGTGGCTAAGAATAGCAGAGGAATTAGGCTAGTAAAGGTTGTTAGGGGTCATTTCACCAGGGAGATGAGCGGTTTATATACAGAGGATCGCAGTGTGTTCTCGTGGGAGAGGCGTGATCTGGATCGCGTGTTAGTTGTAGGTGATAAGTTGTGTGACCGTGGCATCTTTACGCATCAGTCAGATCTGCTGTCTGTTCCAGATTTGCCACAGCAGTTAGTGATTGATGGACAGGTACGTGGGTTTAGTTTTGGCGATGTGGTGTTAGGTGAAGTAGGCGTGACTGAAGGTGAACTAGTTGACTTTGGTGTGTTCATCGGTCTGCGTAATGGACTGGAGAGGATCTTCAGTCAGTACAGCACGTCTTTTGACACTGTGTGGTAACACTTCTGCCATCATCTGTGAGGATGGACGGTTCGCTGTGGTCGACAGCCACTCACGCAGTAACATTGGCTTGTTACACTGCAACGGTACAAGTGTGGTTCTGCATTTTGCATGTCTTGATGACCTGCACCATTACATCTGTCGTTTAGCTGACAGTGTCAGTTCAAGGCAGAAGCTATACGAACTGTGTGGTGTAAGTCCAGTGCCTTCTGGTGTTTCTGTGGAGAGTTGTATCACTGAGATGAATACAGCTCCAGCACCGGAGTCTAGTGTTGTTACTGAGCGCAGGAGAAATGAGGTTTCTGCAGACGTGTCTGAGTGTGTAGTTAGTGTAGCTGCGAGTCCGGCACTGTTCAGACTTTAGCCAGTGAGGTGTTAGAGTACATGCAGCAGTCCAGGATGAGAACTGTTCACACTTGGGCCACAGAGGTGGAAATACAGGTCACAGCAGACTGGTTAGGAGTTAGTGTGTTTTTTTTTTTGTGTTGTTTTTTTTTAATGGTGGACGTTGGCTGAAGTACAGCAGTGGCAGTGAGCGTTTGTCAGCAGAGTGCATTTACTTGGAGATCATCATGGACAGGCATTTTGAGAATGTTGTTTGTGTTTGTAAGCCTGGACTGCAGAGTTGTTACGGTTACTGTGAAGTGACAGGTTACAGCATTAGGTCTAGAATGAAGGATGTTGTAGACGGTGACAAGGCAGCAGTAGGATGTAACTTAGAATTTGTAGTTTCTGATAAAGGTGTTGACAGTGATGAGGTTGTGGAGGATGCTACTGAGATAAAATCAAGTAGTAAGTCTCTGAGGTCAAAGTATTTGAGGCAGAAGAAAAGGACACAGGAGAAATTGAATATGTTGATTGGGGAGAAATGTCAGTTGAGGATTAGAAAGATGTATTATGACAATGTGCTATTTAGGGAAAGGGCAAATTTATGGAGTGTAGAAAACTATCATGAAAATATACCACATAGAGAGAGCGTTAAAGCCAAGAGTAAAGTAAAGAGTATGGTGAAATATAGAGACAGTTAGAGAAAGGAGTAGGGAAGAGAGGAGAAGAAAGTATCATGATAGTTCAGAGTTTAAGCAGCAAGTTATTGTCAGTGTTGGGTTGAGCAGGAAGCAGATGACAGAAAAGTCTAAAGATTTTGGTTTTGTTATGGATCAGTTTTTGGAGAAGGACCAAATTTTGTGTGTTGTGTTTGTCATAGGTTGGTGCTCAGTTGTGATAGGGAAGTGTATAGTACAAGTTCAGCGACAGCTGGTATTGCAAACGTGCATTAGTGAGAAGTTTTTGCATAGATGTTCTGATGACTGTGTTGTGCCCTGTCAGCTTTGGATTTGTTATACGTGTCACAGTAAGATTAGTAAAAGGTGAGATACCAGCTGAATGTTGGGTTAATACCTTAATGCTCAATCCCATTCCACCTGAACTGGGATGTTTGAATAGTTTAGAGCAGCACTTGATAGCTCTGCACATTCCGTTCATGAAAATGTTGGCATTGCCTAAAGGACAGAATGGAGTACATGGTCCGGTAACGTGTTCCAGCCAATGTAGTGCAAATGACTAATGTGTTGCCACGTTCTAGCATGGAAGGGTCTTTGCTGCAGGTGAAGTTAAAGGATAAATTGACATATAAAAGGTCATTACAAGTATCAGTTTGTGGATACTTTACGTGTAAGACAGGCGCTAGAGTATTTAAAGAGGACTAATGTGTATTACAAGGATATTGAGTTTAATGAAGAGTGGGTAAATGAGTTTTGTAGGCAGGAAGATGGGGGGATAAGGAGGATTAGTCAGCCAGTGAGAATGAAGCTGTTGTACAACAGGTAGAATCATGTCAGGATGAACAGGTTGTTAGAGAGGGTGAGGTGACATCTCAGGAAGGTGGTCAGGTTACAGAACAGGCTGTAGTTGATGGTGTGGAGGAATCATTAGAGATAAAACAAGATGAAGTATTACATGACAGACAGCAGCACTGCATGTTTCAGGACATTTGTCTTATGCCTGTTGATATTGGTCAGGAAGCATTAGACCAGTATTTTGATGATATTGTAAACATTGCGCCTGCAGAGGGGAATAGTCCAGTTAGGGTGCTTTCTGACCACACAAATGAGGCTAAATGTTTCCCGTGTTATTTCCTCTTGGTAGTAAGACTTTCCATGACAGTCGGTCATATCGCTTAACATTGTCACGTTACTTTAACAATAGGATTATGCATGTGGATGGTCGTTTTGCACGTAATGTAGAGTACATTTTCTTTTCTCAGTACATGTCGGAGATAGATCGGGTGTCGTCGAGTGTTTCTGTGGTGTTGCGTAAGGGTAAAGGAGGCCAGAAGTCTCAAAGGATTAGTCAGAAAATGTTGATGGACGAGGAGTCTTTGAAGCAGCTGTTACAGTTCGATGAGGGGTCTAGGTTTCTCAGACCAATTAGAGGAACTCTGGCTTTTTGGCAGTCTGTTCAGAAGGACATCTGGGCCTGCATACGTCAGTTAGGGATCCCGACGTGGTTTTGTTCGTTTTCGTCTGCAGATCTGTGCTTGCAGAATCTCCTGACCAGCATCCTGAAACAGGAAGGCAGAACACAGACGGTAGAGGATTTGGAGTGGGCAGACAGGTGTGAGTTGTTGCGTCGTAACCCGGTCACAGCTGCAAGGATGTTTGACTACAGATGGCATTGTTTCTTGAAAGAGGTTGTCATGTCTCCTTCTCTACCCTATAAAAGTGATCAATGATTTTGCCAATTGGTTGAGTTTCAGCAGTGCAGTTCTCCTCATGTTCACTGTCTGTTTTGGATTGAGGGTGCTCCCCAAATTGATAAGAACACAGATGAGGAGGTGTGGTTGAATTTATTGATAAATACATTACATCATGGGAGTAACCCTCAGATGATGAGACATTATTGGACATTGTGTCATCAGTCCAAACACACTCCAAACGACATTCAAAATCATGCAGGAAAAACAAAACGTCATTTTAATTTCCCAAAACCTGTTTCTGCAAGGACGTTTATTTGTAAATTAGAAATGAAAGAATGCAAATGTGATCAGAAGGCGAAGGAGACTGAGAATGATCCTGGTTCCAAAAACAAGCCAGTCTGTAAGTGTTTCGATGATGATGATTTGATGCCAAAAGAGAGGGCACAGTATATTCTGAAAGATGTTAAGAGAGCAGAGGAAGATGAAGTGAGTTATGTGAATGTAGGGCATTTGTTTCAGACTCTGGGCATCAATCAGGAGATCTTTGAAGAGGCTTATAGGAGAATGGAAAGAAAGACCAAGGTGGTTTATAGGAGAGGGTTGACAAGGTTTGGGTGAATCAGTATAGTAAGCAGTTGTTAAAGTGCTGGACATGGACATACCCTTTGTCACTGACACCTATGCAGTAGTAATTTACATCATATCGTACATTACAAAAGCAGAGAGAGAAATTGGCCTATTATTGAGTAACACTGAAAAAGAAGCAACAAAACAAGGAAATCTCTCTGCTAAAGAAGCGTTAATGAAGATAGGCAGTGTATATTTACACAACAGGGATGTTTGTGTATAGGCTAACGAACATGCATCTGAGTGTTCCAGAAGAGTTGTGTTTGTGCCGACAGGGAACAACATAGTGAAGATGAGTTTACTTCTCAGTGTTTTGAAGCAGAGAGTGGCTTGTAGTGAGCTTAGGACAGAAGATATGTGGATGACTGGCATAGTGGACAGGTATAGGAACAGGCCTGACGATGATGTATTTGACATGTGCATGGCTACGTTTGCATCTGAGTATCGTGTTCTCTCCAAGAACGAAAAGTCTAATGACATGATTGAATTGAAAAATGGTTTGGGATTCATCTTGAGGAGAACATGTTCTCAGTTCACAGTCGTTCGTTATGTGTTGTGATTTAGAAAAACAAGAGGAGGCCCATTTTCAGAGTCTGCTGCAGTTGTTCCTTCCTTATAGAGCTGACTCAGACCTGAAGGCTTTGAGTTGTGTAGTCAGTTCTATAAAGATGGTGAGGTGATGTTTAGTGATGGCTCTGTGCATTCAGTTGAGAGCGTGGTTGACGAGAACAGGGCAGTTTGAAGTAGACTGTCCTAATTTGGCACGAGTTCAGGAGATTGCCGAGCAGAACAACGGGGTTGATGAAGATGTTTGGGGGGAGCTGTGTCCTGAACAGGAAGTGGAACGCCTTAAATGTGTAGAGGAAATAAGGCAGCAACAGGAAGGTGAGGTAGGGGATGAGTAGTTTGTGGAAGTGATGGAGAATGTTCCAGATTTGGCTGTTGATAGCAGACAGGTTGCCCATTTAGAGAGAAACAGGAACATCATGCCTAGAAGTGAGGGTTTAGCTTTGGTTGGGTCTCTGAATGAGACACAGATGGCTGTTTTTTTATAAAGGTGAGACAGTGGTGTTTGCAGAAGGTGATGGGTAAAAACCCAGAGCCTCTGCATGTGTTTGTGACAGGGAAAAGTCATTTAATTAGAGCTATTCAGTACGAGACAGGGAGGCTGTTGTCAACTAGATGATATTTGTGTTTTGTTAACTGCATACACTTTAAACGCAGCAACAATTCATCACACTATGAGTATTGGCACATACTCTAGTTTACCTTACACCCCCTTGGGTGAAGATAAACTAAACTCTCTGTGAGCTAAATTTAGATACCACCAAAATTTAATCATTGATATCAGTATGGTTGATCACAATCTGTTGGCCTATGTTCATGGCAGATTAAGCAGACGGGTGACTTTTCCCCATTTGGTAATGTTGGTGTGATAGCTGTTGACTTCTATCAGTTGCCTCCTGTTAAAGGCCTCTGCATAAGAGTCAGGTTGGTGTGGACCTGTGGTGCCACTTTATTGTAGTAGAGCTGAAAACAGTAGTTAGGCAGAAGAATAGCTCGTTTGCAGAGTTGTTGAACAGGTTACGAGTGCGTTCCAAGAACACCCCCATGTTAGAGAGCGACGTCGAGTTGTTAAAATCACGTGAGACAGGGGAAGAGAGCTCAGCCTTGCATATTTTCCCGACAAATATGCAAGTAAGTGACAACAATTTAAATAAGTTGTTTGACATGTGTCCTGATTATATCAAAATTGAAGCTAAAGATTTCACAATCAATAAGAAAACAGGGATATTGGAACGGGGGACTCATAGTAATGCACTGGTTGTGTGCGTCTTGAGTTTCCTCTAAGGTTAGCGTGGGCGTGTACTGTTCAAAGTTCAGGGCTTAACTGTAGATGAGGCTGTAGTGTCATTAAAGAAGGTGTTTGCACCTGGGCAGGCATATGTAGCTCTGAGTCGTGTTAGGGCTTTGTCTGGACTGATCATCAGGGATTTTAAAGAGAAGGCCATTTACTGCAAGGACACCATAAAGGAGGCCATGGATAGCATGCCTCCATTTTTAATTGAGCAGCCTAAGCCTTCAATAAATGCACAAAGTTTCTCTGTGTATTTAATGAACGTCCAAAGTTTAAGTCGCCACCTGTTAGATATGGTGTCTTGCATACAGCATTTACAGCTTAACTGTACTGCTGTCACAGAAACATGGCTCACTGCACAATCCTCATTAAACAGTGTGCAAATCGATGGTTACACTTTCCACAGTCATCCTCGAGGTTTGTGTTACAGCAGCAGTGACCCCAAATTGTCAGAACTACAGGATCTAGAACATGGTGGAGTTGGTTTGTACAGTGCAGACGATTTGGACTGTGACATTCTGCAAGTACCTGGTATGAATCTGGAGTGTTTGGTGTTCTTGTGTAACAAATTAAAGATATTGATGGGAGTAATTTATCATCCACCATGTTATCCAAATTCTTTATTCAAACATAATCTAGAGAAGTTACTTGACTGGTTAAATCCAATCAGTAACACAATTGTAGTAATGGGAGATTTTAATGAAAACATTTTAAAAGGATCATCAATTTGTAAATTCATGGCCAAATTTAAACATTGTGTAACAAGAGACTACAGAGAAGAGGACATTGATTGATCATGTTTATGTTAAAACAACACAGTATGATGTGGAATGTGCAGTGATGCCTACGTACTTTAGTGATCATGAAGGTATTCTGTGTAGTTTTAGTGTTAAAGATGATCAGGGGCAGTTAGATGACAGAAAGTTTGTATTTGACTGAGGATGTGGAGGCAGCTTTTGATGTGGAGTTCAATTTAGATCAGGATTAGGTTGGTTTGTCTTGCTCTTTTATTTAATAACTGAGCTGTAAATACATTTGAGACATTTGTATTTTTTTTTCATTAGCATGTACTACTTGAAGTTCACCTTCAGTAGTTTAAATAAGAATTGTTCATGTTTGTGTGCATGAAGTAAAAGCAAATCTGTTCTGGCACCACAAAGCACAGACTCTTCATTCTGCATGCCTGAGCTGCCAAACAGGACAGTAAAAAAACTGCTGTTGTCGTTTTTTCCATGCTCTCTGCTCCCCTTTGTGTCCCCCCAATCTTATGTTTTCTCTCTCTATCCATTTAAACCTCTACAGTTTCAAGTAAGATTGCAGCAGGGGACATAGATCTGACCCCTTGTTTGCATATGTGTTGCCATTTGGCCTGTAGCCACAGCCAATCTATCCCCACCCCACCTCTGGGTATCATAAAAAATGAACTGCAATTCATTTCGAAGTTCCTTAGGTACCAGTGGCGAACCTGAATTACTGGGACCACATTTGTGATTAAATTTGGTACCATTTCTATCATTACCTGAGAAGCAATCTGGAAGGAAACGAGACACAGACTCATTGCTCATGTTTTTACCTGCTTGATATAGATCGGTAATCTGTAAATAAACAATAGCCATCTACTTTATAAGGCCAGGATTTATTAACATGACTGCTAAAAGTTTAGAGTATTTGTAGTGATTTTGACATGCAATAAAAGACTGAAAAAGTAGGTCTATCCTGTAAGTTTTCCTGAGGTAACACCATTTTGTGCTACTAACCTGGCCTGACGATTCAGTTAACAGTGGTAGAGTGTTTCAGAAGGCTCCTGTACACTGTGAATTGAGATGTTTGTTTACTGAGGTGTGTATAATTAATGTGCTTTGTTAAAATTAACGACTGAAGGTTGTGAACTGAATATTTGTTGTTAATGACACCGAAGTCTGTTTTCTGCTAAACATATGGTTAAAAAAAAAAAAAAAAAAAAAGCATTTTCTAGTTAATACATTTCTTAATTTTACTGGTTATATTTTAAGGCAAATCTGCTTTATTGAACCGTGAAGTATAGAGAATAACAGGAAACACGGAGGAGAGAGGGGCAGACATGCCACAAAGGTCCTGAGCTGGATTTGAACACAGGACTTTGTGATGACATGCACACATTTTCTCAACGAGCCACCAAGAAACTTACTTGCTTTTTAATTTCTCCACTATAATATTAGAATCGACAGATTTCACATTAATTCCATACTTTCCAGTTACCACATTATGCATTACATTTCCCGGCCATTGTGATAATGTTGCAGTGCTTATAACCCATATCACACAACGGTCTATTGTTTGTGTAGTGATTTGATTGCATTTCTGTCCATGTCTGGGTTGCCTTATTTTATGGTATCAAAATATTAAGTTCTCATTTTAAATTGTGTTTCATATCATTTTGTTTGTCACTTCACAGCTGGAGAATAGTCAAACCTAGGGGGATTGATGGCTTCAGTCAGAAGATTATGTACCTGTAGGCCAGCAACATTAACAGCACATCAACTGTCCTTGAATTCTTCCTTGGAGCTGTGCTTATTTATGGGCAAAAAAGGAGGAGAGAATGTTCATGTGGCAAGGTACCTGCTGGAACATCCAGAACATGGACCTGATAAGAATCCCTCCCCCCTCATTTTTATGTCTTTCACCTTCATATGCTGATAATCGCTACAAATATCATGGTTTCTTAATGAATATTCATTATAGAGAATGATCTTGAAAATTCAAAGCATCAATATTAAGACACTGACAGATTTGAAATGCCATATATCTCCACATTGGCTTCAATTTTCGTACGCAGAAGCTCAGTGCCTTTAGTATACACACTTTACATGACGTGAAAATATGAGAAGCACTAAGATCAGTGATGATTGAGCACCTGGCTCTAAGCCTTCTGCTTTTAATAACTTACAACTTAAGTGTATGTTGGAGTTAAGAAAAGAGGTTCATTTTGGCTCTTCTGAAGATGTCCTCTGCCTGTCCAGTAATTCTGTCTTTAACTCATCTTTTCATTGATGTCTACACAATGTCCGAAAAAAGGACATAAAAACCTTTCATTGTGGCTCCCCTGTGGACGTCTTCGGGATGTCCAGAAATCCTGTATTTATGACATCTTTTGGATGACTTGCTCACTGGGTTGTGTTTTAGTGTGTTTGCAAAGACCACCAAGCATTATAGTTTCTCTTGCTGCTTTGGATCCTATTAAAAAGAGATTTTTTTTTCTCCCTCATTTAATTTAAAAAAAGCTTTAATGTCAGTGAGACAGTCAATGAGAGCATTTCCTACGGTACAGTGAGACACATTAGTAATAAATACATTTTTTGATAAGTTTCATAAATTATAAGCAGTTCAGTTCAGTTAGGTAAGGTGTGTGTAACGTAGTGTCCTTTCTTAGACATAGAGGAAAGTGATCAACATCTGCACTTTGGCTGTTAAGTATGGACATACTGTAACTGAAATTGGCAAAAGACCACGCAACTTGACTGTTTATAACGGTTTAGTATCTTAAACCTTTTCATTTTATTAGAGTCGCACATGACTTTTATTTCATGTTTGTGATTTATCGTTCATATCTTAAGCAACTTTAAGACATTTAAGAGTAACTTAATTTTGTGGAAAATTCAGAATCTTGAATGAGACTTTGATAATAAATAAGAAGACTGTCGATAACGATGTAAGTTACATATTGGCAAGCCAACAAGCTAACGTGATTCACTGAAGGGCTGATAAATACAGGAAAACTACCACTACAAGTAAATGTGATTACTATTAGTGACAAAAATAAAAACTTGCTATAACTAATTCTAACGTTAGCTTACTTAGCAGTCACCCTGCTAGCGTTACGGTATTGAATCGCAGCAGCAAACTGAGAAAATGCAAGTTCATCTGCCACTTCATCATAGTAACCAAGAGCAGGAGCCAATGTTGGAAGTTTGTCAGTTACTGGTGGAGTAAAGCAGACGGCATCTCAGAGTCAGCTGTTGCTTTGCTTCATCCGTTTAGCTAACGCGGCTCTTCACTTCCCTCTCTCACATCTCATTAATGTAGTTCACGAAATGGGACATCCTTGCTTACGTCATTTTGAGGAGATGGCAATTACTCAAGCACAGCATATCGACTGACGAAATAAATAAATAAAATAATCACACAACCATAACTGTTTAAAAAGGAAAACCCCTTTGGTTAATACTGATAATACATTTTATTTATATGCACAATGTCAAGAGAAAAAAAACAAAACATTTACAATTCTTTAGTGAACATCTAGATTAAGATTTACATGATTGACTGCCGACATTAATCCTGGAACTGGCTCATTCCTTCTGATAACAGGAAAGATAACGTTACTTTCAGTTGGCTAACTTCATAATGTTACGTTAGCTTATCTTCATAAATATGGCTGTGCTACCTGCATGTTTTCCGATTTTGACTAGTTGTTTTGTTGCTGCTTCTTGTTTAATTCAATGGAAATTAACTCTACCTTTGATTCTTGCAACACCAACATATGTAAATATAACATTTCAATATTTATCTCATGTAATCAGGGGCGGATTAATCTGCTTGGGGGCCCCAGAGCAAAAAAGTAGGTTTAGACCCCTTTTTGATTCCCCCTCCTCACACTAATTTGTGTTTGATCTTTTATCAAAATCACAGATTTTACTTTTATTATGTTTCTGTTAACACTGTCAGTAAAAAGTGTTAACATATGCGGGGAAATATAAGTCCTGTTTTTTTCCCTGCAGTTTTAAAAAAGGTAATTCATGCCTCAGATATTCCCAGTTGGTGTTGAAGAGCTGCTTTTCATTCAGCTGTTGCCCCTTGTCTTGACAAGCCAGGGCGGTGGTGAGTAATGATGCTACTATAGGAAGCTAATAGGGTAAAACAGTACAGATAACAGAATATGCTGGAGCGGGGAGTTAACGGGCCAACACAGCAGAGATAACGGTAGTTCACCTGGTCCCAAAAGACAGAAATGCCTGAAAGACACAATTATAGTTTCTACTCTGTTCCGAAACTTTTCAATTAAAAACACACTTCAATTAAATCTGCTTTATACCACCAATCCTCCAGGATCTGTTCAATTTGTTTTATTGAAGTGAGGAAATATGAGCTACAAGAAAGCAGCGTTCAGTCAACTCTTAGATAGTGGCAATGCTCTAAATGCTTTATTATTTCAAACCACCTAACCTATTATCATTCCTTGAATTCTATGAAATTCAATATTGGATATTTGTCAATAGACGACAAACAGAGGACACATTATAGAGAAATTCTCTGAAATCCCCGAGGTGATTCAGAATGAAGGCTGTGCAGCATCTATCTTGGCAGAAAAGCACAAAACAATAGAAGCTGTGATTTGTACCATTCAATAACCACTTTCATTGTGTCATTAGGATTTTCAATAATACATTCTGACGGGAGGAAAAGCTGAATGACTGTTCCTCACATGAAAACAAGAAATGCTTTGAACAAAGTGCTTAACGGATGTTTAAAGCATCTGACATCAAGTGTGACTATTTCTCTTGAGAGAAGAGAGAGACAGACAATCGTGCCCACTTGTAGTCAGATGTATGGAGGTGTGAGTATTCCGTAGACAACTACTCTCTGTGTCACCCATTTCCCTCCTCTCTCCGTACGTTCATCTATTGGAGCAATAAAACCTTTAGAATAAACTGTTCACATTAAAACATTTTCAATTTGTGTGGATACATCTTCAATTCTTCTCTTGCTGGGGTGAGTTAGGGGCTATTTACATGAATAAACACAGCTAAGCATGAACACGTAACATTTGAAAGTCAATTTCTAGTACATTCAACACTTTGATGATAGGTAGTCTGTATGTTAACTAATTTTACTGAGCAGGAATGACTTGCTAGTTTATGATTTAAATCATCAAATTCCATGATTTTTCATTTTAATCAGAATAAAATAGTTTAAGATATTGGAAACACATGATACTGTGAATCTTCATTTATACTCCCGAGCAGATGGTTGCAGTTTATTGTGTCCGTGTGGACCCGTCCACACAGAGCCTACGTGCACACACTCTGATGATGAAATTCACGTCACGCAGACCTTCACGGACTAGTAGACACGGAAACTATCATTTCAGTTTAAAAGTGGAATTTTGGCCAGGAAAAAAGTAATTAAAGTCACCAACCTAACAAGATATCAGTGGGGTATCAGCCCTGTGTAGGCATATCACTCCGTAATGGAGATTTATGAAAGAAAACTGATATAGTGTAGAGACTTGTGGCTTTTATTTTCCGTTTCTTCCAAAGTGTCAGGATGGACATATATTTTTGGCAAAAGTGTCCAAACACTGAGATACTTTTACATAAAATTACAGTGTTCTACAATATGTAGGTTTATAAGTGCTGTGCTACAACAGTAATGGTGACTGGGCTTCAACACAGATACGTCTATAACCCCACCTTAGCACCGCCTATGGTCTTCACCTCACTTCATGTGGTCATTTATGAGTGAGTCACCCACACCTGCAATTTTCAGTTAACTTTACTAAAACTTTATAGGACACCTTCCAAACAAAGTTACAAAGTGCCTTACAGTAAAAACAAAATAAAAAGTAAATGAAAGCCAATACATAAAAGCCAAGATTAAGTTTAAAGTTGACTCTAACAGCACAGCCTCCAATATTTGCTGTTCATTCAGTCTGAACATATCTTTAAAGACCCCATTTTTGTCATGATATGTGGAGCAGGTGGACCCAAATGCAGAGTCTCAGCAGGCACAAGGAACTCAAGTATACATTTATTGACTAACACAGGAACAGCAAACAGGAGTGCACGCAACTAAACTGAACAAATGATTCAACAAGAATGAACTGAAAACCAGACCTTAAATTCAAACTAGACTAATCAGACAACAAGGAACAGGTGGTACAACACAAGGGCAGGCTGGGAGCTGATAGGCTGGGAAGACACTGGGAGCAGGGCAGGGCTAACGAGACTGATGTAGGGCAGGTGTGAGGGTGATAGCAGACTGGGGAAGAACACCGAGACAAGGGCAGGGCTAACGAAGATGAATGCAGGGCAGGTGTAAGGAGGAGTACATGAACACAGGAGGAGAAACTCAGGGCAAACAGAAAACCGAAAAACACAATGAGTGCAGTCCAACCAATAAAGGCAATCCAAATGACATAAAGCTGGAAGTCTTAAAGTCCCTCAAAAAGTCCAACTCAAAACAAACCCTCTCCCACACAGTCCAATCTTCACAAAACAGAGAAGTCAGAGGGCATCTGGTGGACAATGGCAACTAAGGAATACAGAGCCAGACTCTCAAGAGTCTCTAGAGTCAGTGACAGAACCATGACCAGTTTTGAGCTCGGCACTTTCGGAGACTGCCCATGGACCGGAAGGCCCGTTATTCCGAAACCCCAATAGTTCAAAAAATGTCCCATTGGACCAAAAGCCTGTTAGCCCGATGGCCCGTTATCCCGAAAACAAAATCCCACTGCTCCAAAAATACACAGTCTGGGGTTAGAGTTAAGTGACTGCTGGCCTTACTACTACTTTCTAAATAATAAAATAAATAAAATATAATATAGAGCAAAAAATCTGAAGATGAAGCTTCTTTGTGACTACTTTCTGCCAAACTTGACAAGAGCCACAGAGCTGTGTAGTTTGTAATTAGCCAAGTTAATGAAAATGCTCTTGTAACATGTATTAAATGTGGACTGAAGTACACTAAATATAATGTAGGTTCGACATGGAACATTTTCCTTTCTTCATCTAAAAAGTAAGAACTTTTATGACATGATATGAATTTTCATTATGTAAGTTAAATTCATTTTTTAAGGAAATAAATAATCAGCCTTATCGGATGTGTTTAAAGTTAGTTTGCACTCACAACATCATTAGGCTTTCATATACAAATTCTTTAAGGCTGCATTGTGAGACCCTTAGTTATAAAACAGTTAAATACTTATATTTCCACATCACTGCAGAATTTCAATGTCCACAAATGCAAAATCCATGTATTTTCATGAAATACGTGAATGTCTCAGATATCTGAGAAATGAAAATAAATCAAAAGGATTTTAAAAACGATTTAATGTAGATAATGAACGCCATTGAAGCTGTATATGTACACACAATAATGAAAGGGGACAGCTATGCCGTCGTGGAGAGACCAGGTTGGGGTGTGAGGGGGCAACGGGGTGAGCAGTGTGATGAAAAAATTACAAAAAAAAAAAAAAGCATACAAAAACTAAGAACAAAAATGTGATCCTCACACAAATACTACTTATGGGCTGAATATAAAAATGTAAACAATAAAACCCACAATCAGGTAGGAAAAACTGCCAGCTCCAATTGGATCAAACAAAAAAATATTGATTACAACAACAAAGTTTTGAGCTTTACCGCCCCTGATCGTGGCTTTCAACGGTCTCAAATATACTATTTAAAAAAATGTCATTTCCCAAAGTGGTGAAATGAAAACCAACGCACAAAAATAGACCAGAGCTGTCAAACTTTATGTGAGAATGACTTAACATGCATCCACCTAAATCCCTTATAAATATGTTCATCACACTGTTCACTTGATTCTTTTTAACCATCCCAGCTTAGCAGCCCTTCACTGGCACCTGTGGGTGATAGAAGACAAGATGATCTTCATCCCTGGGAACCTGCGGTGGAGGTATTGCAGGTCCCGCTTTATCGCTGCGATGAGCTCCAAACCCTTGATCTTCCCCAGGTTGTTGCTGCCGCAGATGATGATGAAGATGTCCGGAACAGTTCTTCCCCTCAAGGACTGGTGGAAGAAGGGGAGCAGGTTGCCCCATCTGAGGCCTCCCCAGCTGGACCAGTGGACGACGGCATCCAGGCCAAAGTTGGAGCCCATGGTTTCCCATCTCTCTCCTCCTCACGTCGGACATAGCTGTTCCCTATTATCCAGATATTTTCCTCTGTTGATAACAAAAGCTTGCAATGACTATAAGAAGAAGATATTAAAGGCTTAGTGATAATTGGACAATGACTTGGTAAGTCTACAGTTTCAGGTCACATTTACCATTGACATAGTTATTTTAGCCCTTTTTTAGGGACTCAGCACATCTCCAGTGCTGGACTGGATTGTGTCAGAGTTTTTTGGTTCATCATTTTACCTTATGATAAAGGTCATGCCATCTTTTTTGCTTAAGAGCAGGCCTGCTGCCTGCACTTGTTGGCCAGGCACCTGTGGAGGCAAACGACCTCAGCTGTGACAGCCACTCTGTCTCGTCCATGGCCTTGTGAGTCTTCTTAGATGCCATTTTCTGGAAAGTATGGAGATTTCTGCAAAATTAGTACTTTTCTTTTGTACTTTAAGTAAATTTTTAGCTGGTAAGACTTCTATACTTTTACTTACATGGGATTTTAAATGCGGAGTTTATACTTGTGAAGTATTTTTATATTGTGGTACTGATACTTTTATTTAAGTGAGCTGAGTATCCCTTCTGCAGGTCACAGTATATGATGGGTCACCAAATACGATGTAACAGGTGTATTGTTTTGGTGTTTTTAAGTGTACGCATCAGCGGGCGTTACATATGTAATTGGCATCTATTTACATAATTTTTTAATGATATGGACACCTGGACAAACTAGTAAAACCGGGATTGTCCTGATTTAAACACCAAATTAGGTAGCTACTTTTAGATGTTTTTTAAATGGCTAATGCCACAGATGCGACGTTGGCCATGCAAATTTAGCGATAGTATTACATGGTGACATTTACGTGAGTGGTAGCGATTAAAATGAACACAGACCATTTCATAAGAATCAAAATCTATTCAATTCAGTCAAGAGCATATTAGATTTAACTTACCTGCCGAAAACCGCAGCGAAAAATTGTGGCAGGGCAATGTTGTAGTGCGCTTGACGTCATTGGTCGTTCAAAGATGGAGCTCGCCATTTGATTGGTGTTTAAAAAGATGGACCACGCATGATGGACTTCGACCTTTGATATGCTCGCAAAAGATGGACCAGACCACATGATTAGTTCTCAAATGATGGAATTTGTGATGTGATTGGCCCTATCTGTACGGACTAGCGGCTGTCAGGTACCACTGGGAAAGTATTTTGGGTTCTCTTATGCTTAAAACTCAATTCAAATGATTGTTACTGACTTTCGTGGCTGTTGTCTGCTCTGGTTCTGGCACAATCCTTGCTCTTCTGTTGCCATTGTAACTTAGTTAATACTGAAAGGCCATGTTATGCTATTTGTTATGTGTCTGTGCTTTTCATTTTGTTGTATGAAACAGCAAGCTTATATCATTTTCACTTTTTGTCACTTAACATTAAGAGATCAGATGAAAATATTTTTCAATCATAATCCAAGTTATTGTCATTTTAAATTAATCTGATTTAAAATGAAAAACAAACCCTTCAAGAGATCCTCGTTTTTGTCTCGACTGCTCTGTACAGTAAGTTAATGTTACAGTGAGTACAGTTGGGTGGGGGATGGGCTTTTGATTGACAGCAGAGTGAAATTTTAAAAGATGCATAAACTTGACACGTTCCTTTTCCACTTTTGGCCTGCTTGCGACTGACCTACACAATGAGAAAATGACATCTTGTGCTGCCTTCAACTACATCAACTGATCAGATGGACGACAAATTCAGTTATTTTGGTAGGATAATATCAAACAAACACCATAATACATGCATGCATCCGACAGATTAATATTAGCTGGCATTGATTGGATGTTTGTATAACCACTGTAACCGATCCAACAGTCGATTAATTGATTATGTATTTGATCGCTGTGTAATATCACACACACAGCTTGACTATTTCAAAATTGCAACAAGTTCACTAAGCACTCTGTGTTGGGGTTTTTTTTGCAATGGAAGAATTCAGATACAAAACTCCAAAGTAGAGGTCTTGCTGTCAAACGTTCAAGAATAGATAATAACTATAAACAATGATAGAAAAGTTTTACAATTGTAATGCACTTATATAGAAAATATTAAGAATATTTATAATAATTATCACCCTTTTATAGGCTTATTTTCAACTTGTTGCAGTGCATTAAAATATTGCTTTATATCCTTCATGATAACTTAAAAACTACTAAAGCTTTACTATTCATTTTAAAAGCAGTTGTTACTGTTTCACACCAATAGATTATAATATACGTAAATACACAATGTACAATCATAAAAAAATAATAATTTAAAGATATAGTAATACAATACTGTATACTAGTGGTTCCCAACCTTTTTTCCATAAAGAACTCCTTTTCTATCATTGAGTAAACTGATTACCTCTGACTAAGTGACATATTCTATGGATATTTCATATTATATTCAATGCATAACAACAACAACACAACCACATAATAACAGCAGGCTATAGAACGACTGAATAACTGTGCAATTAATCCAAACAGTGAACACAATGAATGCAGGAAGTTTGTGTAAAACAAGCTTTTTGGATGAATTTTGAGCAGATTATTTCCTGTGAATATTGCATCATAGATGAGTTTTCCTGATATTTTTAGGATCTTTTATACAATCCTCTGTCTGTATTGGGGAAGAAGTCCAAAGTGTCAAGGGTTATGTTTATGTGCTCAAAAGTTTTGACCTTGCTTTGCCCCATCCAGATATTATCTGGACCAGGTACAGCAACATCGCTGCAGATCCAGGATTCACAAAACCATTATTTTCTGTAATACAGACTCATGCAGAGGATAGGAAAACACGACAAAACACAAACAACCAATCAATTAATAAAAGGCCAATCAAACTGTAAGTGATACACATATGAACAAGATGAGGAATATGAAACAAACCCTCAAACTGAGTTGGAAAATACATCCAGTATCATGGAAAATGTGTAAATATCGTTCCATTTATACTTTTCTCTGCTGTGAGCACAAAAGACCCATCATCAATCTATTGACTCTCTTTTTAAACGACTAAAAACACCAAACAAAGGATGACCTTCAAACTGTGGATCAAGTATAACCAATGATAGAACCAGGCTTTTGTAAAAAAAAAAAAAAAAAAAAACTATTAATCCTGTTGCTATTATTTGCAGTCATATTGTTACCTCAACACACAACGGCATAGAAGTGCTTTATGCGCTGTATTTGAATTGATGTGTTTGTACTGAATGCTGAGACACTGCAGATGTCCTTGGAAAAGAGCTGTGGAAAGGATCAGTGTACTGCAAGTAAAGCATTTTGTTGTCCTTATAAAATACCTTTCTTTTCATCTTTAATATAAAAAAACAGTGGGATTAAGAAAATGCTTTGGGGGATGTAGCTGTGGGCTACAAGTTGAGCCCCATTTTGTTTTTTAACCTGTAATTATTTACATTTTGACAAATTGGTGCCATTAAAAGTACGCAATCACCAGTTCCTGTTTGCAGTGTACCAATGGATGTAAATGGTAAACGGACTGTACTTGTATAGCGCCTTTCTAGTCTTCCGACCACTCAAAGCACTTTTACACTACAAATCACATTCACCCATTCACACACATTCATACGCTGAATGGGTAAAGGGGCTACCATGCAAGGTCCCAACCTGCCCATCAGAGGAAACTAACCATTCACACACATTCATACACTGATGGCACAGCCATCAGGAGCACTTTGGGGTTAAGTATCTTGCCCAAGGACACATCAGCATGTGGACTGGAGGAGCTGGGAATCGAACCGCCGATCTCCTGATTAGTGGACCCTCTGAGCCACAGCCACCAACTATCACTGGATTGCTTTGATACTGAAGAAAACTTTAAAATGTGACAATTCTTTGGCAAGTTCTGCAGTTTTAGGGAGTGTCTCTGTTTTTCTGACTTCTAAGCAGATTTATGGATGTTTGTTTGTGATGCACATCAGAGATGATGATATCTTCAGGAAGTTTAAGTCACACTGAATCTGAAAATATGTGTATCATGTATGTGTGATCCTGGCTGAGTTTGTGCCTTTCATGGAGAAGCACAAACTGGGGCTAGACTGAGTTATGACTCAAAGGAAGAGTATGAGTTTTGATGCAAATTGCGGCTCAAGTCATAACTCACAGTATAAGTCTTTTTTTTTTGTAGATTGCAGCAGGTGTAGTTTCAAGGATGGAGGGTCTGTTAATTAACCACTGATGTGACAGACCTGAGATGCCAGGTCATGAAAAACTGTCATGTTTTGGAAAAGGCCACCAGGAGAATTCAGTGTGAGGGCTGAGAACACACAACTTACCACCACAGAGCTGCTTTTCCAAGCTTCTGTGTCATTTTTGGGGATTAAGCTTTTCCGCTGCTGTTAAATCTGCAGCGACTCTCAGCAGCTGAGCATTTTCAATGACTGAGCATTATTGAATGTCTCTGACCTGCTGCCTGTGTGTTCCAGGCAATGTAAAAATAACAGAAAACATATTTGAACATTTAAAAAAAACATGTTTATGATTGTGATTACTAAATGAATTTCCCTTCTAAGCCATTCATTCATTAAGAAACTGCCCTTGTATCATTAAGACATCACTGTTTCATTGTGATACTGTATTATTATTTGTTCCTGTTTTGCTATTTTTGTTTGTTGTTTTGCCTATAAAGTACCACAGAAGTTAAGAAATTAATGTTATCTGCAAGGATTTTAAGTAGAAATGTGGAGAAAATAATAAAGAAGTCAAGAAATCACAGTAAAGAAATAAATCCTCCAGAGTGTCAGATAAAGTCACATAAAAACTCACTTCTAAGAAAACAGAAGTGTCTTTACAGTCTGTTTACAGATGGCATCAGTTGTCCTCAACAGTGTGAATTAACTTCTTCACAAATTTCTTCCACCACAGATGGTGGGATTTTTCATTTCCCTGGATTTTGACGTGCCAGCCTGAGCTCAAGGCTGCAGACAGTGCCAGATCGAGCGGTCTGGTACTTTTGATTTAATTGGGAGAGTAAAAATGGTTCTGGTCAGGTTGTAATAATTTTGGCTACTTTTTGTACCATTTTGAAGGTTTTCTCTGACAAAACGCTAAGCATACATACACACATTTGCACTATTTGTATCCTGTTTACAATCACCAAAAAGAACAGTTCTTTTAGTTTTAGCCTTTCAGTTTTTTATGTATGTATCTATTTTTTTTACCTACTTACTTTTACATAATAGTCAAATGTTATTGTTTACTTTGTTGTTTTGGCTATTTCTAATTAGGAGCCACAAGAAACTGTCAAATTCCTACTTGACCAATAAAGCTGATTCTGATTCTGAACAACCTCAAATATAAATATATAAACCATCTATCCTCTAACTCACGTGAATATTTTCCTTGCACAGTAGAATAAAACAGACAGAGACAGATGGGATAAAACATGGTCAGGAGGAAAGGGAATAATAGACGCCGAGGCTTTTGAGTGAATCGGATCCTCTTGTGTTTTGAGTTCTGGCTCGTTCTGCTGCGCTGTGGGTGACAAACAGTGGCAGGTCTGTGGTTTATCACAGTCCCTCTGGAAATTACTTCTATTGGTCTGGATGACTCACTGAAATTACCAAAATGCTGGAGGGAAATCATCTGGCTGAACTCTCCTGCTAATACTATTGCCATCCAGAGAGAGAGATTAAAGAAATTTGGCCACTTGCACTTTAGCTGCCCAGGTAACGTTGCTGATGAGTTGCCATGGCAATTTGACGGTTTTATTTTTCTTGGCATTTCAGCAACTCACCTCGTCTCTGAGAACATCCTCTGGTCGATATCCAAGTCCTCAGTTGAGGCGAAAGCCACCAGAGCTTGAAGTCTGATCTCAGCTCACAGTGAGTGTTAATGAGGCCCGACAGGACACATCTGCTGCTGATAGTGAAAGCGACCTGTGTAGAGGAAATGATGGCGAGGTGTTCCAGGACCAGATCACACCGGTGTCACCCTGGCAGTGAGGAGGAACCTGAAGACAGGACCTAATATTTCCTGATACCTTGAACACATCTTGTATTCATACTCTATCATACTTTTAGCTACAGCATCCTGAGTAAATTAACATCCATTTGCTGCATGCTAAATATTTCCACACATCTTTTACTTAAAGGAAAATCTGGGTTAATCTCCATAGTTTGGTTGTCACCGTCAAACCAGCCTACAGTGACAGAAGCAAAATTGCGGTTTGGCTAAAGCTTTGGTAAATTTTCTTGAGCTAGAGGCCACTTGACAGAATATTCATCCCCTTTTGAACAATCTGGAAATCATAAAATAACAACATATAAAATCCTGCAGATGGACGATCAAATTAAAAGAACTTGGAACAAAAGTAACATGAAGAATGGAAACATGTTTAATTAGGTTGATAAAACGAGAGAATTTGCCTGGAAAGTAAATATAAGATATGTCTTGACCCCAGAAGTTATTTCAGAATATAAAAGAAGACAAAACTCTCAGTGTTGCAGGAACTGTAGTGAAAGTAAGGCCAACAGTTTACATATTAAAAGAGCGGAGCATATTCTACTGGGAAAGTCTCCAGTTGGAATGAGTGAAGGATTTATTAAAATCCTGGAATCACAGGAGGATGGAAAGAGACCACAGCTGTTTTTAGGTTCAGTGCAAGTATATTACTATCTTGGATGTCCAAAACAAATACATCCATAAATCTTATAAATCATAGAAAAAAATCCTTGTAACTGCAGAACTTGAATTTTAACATCTTTAACTTTTCTTACTATATTTCTGTATTTCTTTTAGTCTAAACCCAGTGGACCTGCGTTTGTTTTCTGACTTGTGAAAAACAATAAAAATATTTACTCATGTCGAGGTGTGTTAGTGCTGCATTATCCGAATAATTAACTAATATAAAACAAAGGAATTTGTAGTTCTGAGTTTATCATGTGAGTCAGATTTAAGATGAAAACAGATTAACAGAGAATTAATTTCCACTTCTGGGTTTCTTTGTTCAGGAAAGAGAAAAGTTAAATGCATCTAAATGGTGAATAAGAATAAATTTTTAGAATATAAAACACTGTTCTGTCTCTTTGCTTTACTGAGTGAAAGTTTTACTGAACTACCTTTAAAAAAAATAAATAAAACTGTACAGATGCTAACTTTCATTTCTGCCCTGAACCTCACATATGTTTCTTTTATTAAACTGATACTGAACTTTTCTTAAAAATAAAACCGTGCAGATGCTTTGTACTTTCAGATGTTATATTTTTATTTCAGAAGACAGCAGAAAAAGATTGATGTACATGTGTTGTAAACTTAACATCCATCCATCTATTATCTACACCTGTTTATTCAGTGGCTCATTAACCTTAATGCAGCTTAGTGTTCAGTGTTGAGCTCGTCTTCTTCTGGTCGCTCCTCCTCTGAGACAACATGAAAAGCTGCTCCTGCTGCCTCAGGAAGTCTTCATCCTGGCAGACGACCTCATTCTACGACGATCTCTTTTGAGGAACCTCCAGAACCTCGATAACCTCGAGTTCATAGTTTTCTGTCTGGACCCTCAAAATGGTTTCTGTATCAAGCACGTGAGTGAGCTTCACAATGTCTTGACCCTGAGCTTCTCTGTGAGCATTCAGGCCTCCTCTAGTTTCTGGAACAACATCTCCCCAATTTTAATGGCCTCCAGTTTGCGGCTCTCTGCCTCCTCTATCAGTTTCCTCTCTCTCCGAAGCTGATGGTCCAACTCTTCACAGACCGCCTCCACCAGCTCAAAGTCCTTGAGGGTGTCTGTGTCCACCTGGTTCCTCAGGTCCCTGTTCTACCTGGAGCATTTACTGCACCTCCAGGATTTCACAGTGAAGTTGGTCCTGTTTAGTTTCCTCAGAGTTCAGCTGACAGCTGAATGCTCCTCTGAGAAGTTCTGTAGCTCTTCCACTTTGTGGAGAAGAGCCTCAGTGATCTCCACAGCCAAGACAACGACCTGCATCTTCCACTTCACAGCTTTGATCTCTGCTTCTTGCAGGGTGTTAAAGTCTGCAATGCTTAGAAAGTATTGTGAACTATTAAAAGAGGGTTTAGGTTTCCAGAGGTTTGAGGTTTCATTTTTTTGTCCTCCTTCAGCCTACATGCTGTACCTGGTCTAAAATCAGTTAAAAGGCGCTCCATCTGTGCAGACACATCTGATAAGTTTAACACTGGATATATTAATTCTGCTAGGAGTACCTGGTCACATTCTGGTTTTAATTCTGATTTTACTTCTGTTTTTAATTTGTCCTCATTGTCTTTGTGTGACAATTTAGTTAATCATTTTAATCCCCAATCCTCCCTCCCTATGAATCTCCCCCCTTTCCCTCCTTCCTTACCTCCCTCGCTCCTAACTTCTTCCCGCCTCCCATCCTCCCTTCTTCCTATCCACTTCCTAACTTCCCTGGCAACCTTTAGTAGCATTTTCTTTTTTCCAGTTTTGCCTTTTTCTCTAACTCAGAAGTGTCAAACCTTCTACTCTGTTTTGTTAAGGATAGTTTGAGATCCACATTGAAAGTGAGAGGCTGAGATAACAAGCAAGGAAAGGACCGGGAAGTCAAGTTTAGCCTTGAAATTTCAATTCAAGAATTGAAAGGTTTCATGACATGATGTATGTTTCTCTGTATCACAATAGTCATGGTTGGTTTCATCATTTCCCCCACAGATATCAGGAGAAGAAAGCATGTGGGAAAATTGTTCAGATCAGTGTCAAGTCTGTGTCGCCAGCAACAAGGAAAAAGCTACAAGAAAAATGGAAAGCATCAAAGAGGAGATGTAGGGCTAGGGCATGTCACTAGTCTGGCTGTCTGGGGATACCCAGACTAAAATGTTACAAGGCTCCCAAGTTTTTTTACGGGAATGTTGGTTTCTTCTTCTGGCTTAATTGTACAAAAAACATTTGAACTTGAAGTTATAACTTTATTTTAATGAATTGTTAATGATTTTGAAGGTAATGAATTTTTAAATAAATTTGAACAAGAAATAATAAATGTGACTTTGTAACAAAACATGGACATACGGTACTTTTTGTCCTGTGGTGTGACAAACTGAATTATGTGTGGAAAAGGCATTTTTATGCACAAATGTAAAAAGTGTTGAATAGCATAATAATGATATCATCACTATGCACATATAAGGATGAATTGAAGCTTCATTAGGTTTTATACCAATTATAATGATTGTAACCCAACTGTTTGGGTGAAGTCCCTCTGTGTACTTATAGTAGGGTAATGACATGATTGTGAATTTTTATTGGTTACTTTTGATGTGGAAATATGATTAGTACAAATTGATAAGGATTATGCATATTTGTCTTATCTGGCAAACAATCTCTGAATTAAATATTAATATTAAAAATGTTGTCACACCGGTGGACAATTTTTAGGACTACCACACAAAACAAGTGTAAAAAATCTAAATTAAATGAGGAATTGGTAATGAACACATTCAATTTTGAGTTACTTACATATAAAGCAATACAATTATGTGTCATTTGACACACATTTTAAAAAAAAATATTTTTCCACTTTGGATTTGAGTTCACATCAACCACCCATATGTAACATCTTCTGATTTTATGTTTTATATATGTAATTTTAATGTAATATATCCGTTATCTATGATCTTTACTTGTTTTTAAGCACACTGAGTTTACGCTGTATGAAATGTGCTATATAAATAAATTTGACTTGACTTTTTGACTTGTGTGCCTGACAGCACGGTCGTGTTCACTGCAGCGATTTTACACACAAAAACTATATGAAAACTAAAATCATACCTGGTGATATATGCTCAGTGTTAGAAGATATTAAAAATCTTTTTTTGATGTCATCTTGGATTTCTACAACTGATGATGATAATTTCATCACTTAGTTAACGTGGTTGAGGTGAAAAGGAATCAGTACATTTACACTTAATATCGGGTAAAGGCAAACCAGACTTCCTGCCACATCCTGACATTATTCATTTCAGCAACACTGTTCTGCTCCTCACCTCCTCCTCTGTGCTCCAGGTAAGATCAGCGCTGATGAAATGTTGACTTTGATTTGATATTTGAGTTGGATTATATCTTTTCAAATTGAAAGGTGCTTATGGAATAGTTATGGCTCACTGGCACAAGCACAAATAACATTACTGGTCTGAATGTTTTGATAACGTGGATCTATAATTACCATTTGATATTAAGTGAAATTAAATGTGTGAGAGAAATCATTATATAGTCTTGCTTCAATTTACCACCTCTCAAATGTACATCTGGGTCAGAGTTCACATATAGGTGAGCATATTCTACCGTCGTACGCCTCTTTAAAGCCCTGTTTTGTATGTATGCTGCAGTTATAAATGAGACCCCTGATGTTTGTCTGGTCATACTCTGTCTCTAATTTCTCTATTTATATTTTAGCTTCTATATGTCTAAATTGTTCATCAGTGCCTCCCAAAAACACCCTTAAAGAACGAGTTCACAAACTTTGAAAGTCAAATGAACAGTGAAACATGTTTTTCTTGCTGTAATCATTCCTCCTGTTCATACTGACCATTAGAAGATCCCTTCATAATGCACTTACAATGGAAGTGATGGGGGACAAAATCCACAGTCCTCCTTCTGTGCCAAAAATGTATTTAAAAGTTTATCTGAAGCTAATATGAAGCTTCAGCGTCCAAATGAGTCAAATCAAGTAGATATCTTTCAACGTTACAGTCTTTTTAGTGCCAAAGTCTCTCTTTTTGTTACTATACTTCCACCGCAGCTCAACAGGGAAACACTGTAGAGCTGTAGAGGGAATTTGATGCTAAAAAGATGCTAAAGTAAATATGGCAGATATGACTAACTCAGACTGCTGAAGCCTCATATAAGCCTCAGATAAACTTTTACATGTATTTTTACACAAAATGACTGTGTGGACACACTGTGGATTTTGGCCTCCATCACTTACATTGAAAGCACATTTGAAGTGGCGTGGTGTGACTTTTCCACTAGGTGAGGCTACTCACTGATGTCACTGACTGCGTGTATTTAAAAATCACCACACCCGCTGACCTATATTCACCTTCACCCAGACCCTCTACATGTTGCGCTGCTGCACATACAAGAACGAAAGTAGGACGTGCGCATGAAGACGCCCACACTGTCCGTGCGCCTAAGACCTACCATCTTGCGCTTGTCGTTGCACCTGCGTGGTTAAAAGAGGGCCCCATGTGAGAATCTGTATAATGAGAATACATTTTGTGTAATATTTTGGAGATAGAGATTATATTTAAATCTTGGATAGAAATAAAGCTCTTTTGAGCTGATTTTCCGGCTCAAAGTATACTATAATATTATATATTAATTAATTAATTAATTATTAATGTAACTGTCTGTCACTCAAAAGAAAAAATAGAAAGAGGCTTTTTCAGGTCAAAATTGGCAAGATGGGGTTGAAACTAATCATTAAGGCTGCTGGTCAGTCCAGCTCTGCCTGTTTTTATCCCCGGATTGCTCTGCTGTGACTTCCTGACAGCTTCTTTCGCCCTCACATGATCAACCTTTAGTCTGCCTCCAGGGATCTGCAGGCCAATCATTGTCATTCTGAGGAAAATAGAGGAGATAATGAGGTAAATGATGGATATTGAAGTCTCTGTACTAATATTTGGCTATAAAACAGTTTGATTATGGAATTAAATTTGGCAGCCACACTAAATAGCAGCAGCTCCCTTCACTTTTCATCAACTACTGTCCAGACTTCCATTAAAAATTCTGTGGACTTTACTGAAGCATCATCAGAGCAAAATGTCCTTTTCTACACCAAATACACAATTTAAATGTAATAAGCACCCCTGAGAATGAACCCTTTCTACTTTGGACGCCCTGTGACCTTTCCTCTTGCACCATCATCAGGACGAAATGTCAAACTTGGAGGTGGTCTGTGCTTGATTGACAGCAGTTGGAGGTGAATGTCGATATCTGTGTTTGATTGACAGTAGCTGAAGAGCAACGACCACCCAGCATCTAATGGGTCCAAAGTGACATTTGCAGGTATTTTTAAATGCTGTTTAATGTGCTGCATTTGAGCAGCTAATTACTATTCTAACGGTGAATGTTTGTTTGGTGGCTCGTTCAACAAGCCGAGGTGCAGGACTTGACGTGTGTTCATGTTTGTAAGTTAGATAAGAAGGAGACTTTAGCAGGAGAGCTAATGTGAGTTGTTCAGCGTCTGTGGCTCTTGTAGCAGGATGCAATCAGGCTCAGTGTGACCATCTGCTCTGTCAATGATAGAATGCCAAGTTATTGTGTTAATGTTATCTTTTGCAAGATTTGATTGGCTGTAATAAGGACTCCAGCTATGTAAGCAGGTGATGGAACGGTATTTCATTGAAATAATGTAAAACCAGAGGGTGCCATCATGAAACTAAAGAATATGAAATATAAATTTGTCCCTTTTGGTTTCTGATTTTTTCCTCAAAAGGGAACACAGGACAAGTTATATACAGAGCAGCTATGTTGCTGTAGTAGACAAAAAAGCGCAGTTTAATTTCATATGGACTTAAACAGAAATATTTGTTTCTTTCTTATCTGTTTAGTGATGTTGTGACCCTTTAGCCCCCAGGTTGCTTAGACTCTGGCTGGACTGCTCCTTCAACAGGAAACACAAGAAGCATCACTCTTCAGGTAATTCAAATCGACTTTTCATCTCTTACATGTCACCTAGTATATTGTTCCAAAGCCACTGTATTATGATTTTTTCGTATGGTTGTTATGTTTCCATCTGGCACACCTGGGCCCTGCTCTGCATACATCCATCCAGGTTAAAACGATGTGTTCCAATTTAAATGGTCCTCATCCAGCTGTGATCGCTGAACGCAGGTGGTGGACAATTCATCCAGCTGACAAGTGTAGTTATTTCAGATAACAGCACGTTGAGTTTAATAGAACAAGAGGACAGAAACTGTCTAAAGACTCACAGACAGGTTAGTCATAATACACTGAGAATGTTTTTTAAATTGAATTTCAAGGATAAGAGAGGTAAACAAACACAAATCTTTAATTGAAACCACCCAACTTATAGTATATTTATGTATTCAAGGCTTAATAGCCTTAGTAATACAGTATATAAACAAAAGTATGTTTGTTTTTATTTGTATTTAACTCTTCTAGCTACACACAGAACTCACCTCTGTTTAGGCTATTTGGCTTCTTCCAGCTGGAAAGCTCTATGTAATATCAGGGGAGCCTGAGAGCCGCTCAGCTGCAGCTGGAAGTCGTAGAATCGTTGTTAACCGCAGTCTGAGGTATGAATAACAAATCTCAGCTCACAATAAAACAGTTTAACTTGAATGAATTTATAAATTACTTGGAGCTTCAGCAGCAGTGACTTCAGCATCAGTTGATTTAATTATAACCCACAAGTCAAACATTACGTGTTAGCTTGTTGTCCTGTTATTAGCAGCTAAATTATTGTTTCTGTTAAAACAAATTAGCAGCACTGAAATGTGTTCTACAAAACAGGATGAACACAGATTTTTTTACAAAGAGTCAAGAGCTAAATAGTGTCAGTAAAAACAGTAGTTACATATTTGTGAGCTTTCTTTGCTTCACCTTAAATACTCAACAGTGCTGCTAGCTAACAAGCTAACGTTAGCCCTGAGTTTAAAGCCTATTCACTAACATTTTCTTGTTCAATATTGCTATTAAATGCAACATGGTGTTAAAAAAGTGTCAATTACTGTTGTAGATAGTAACTGATGCTGGGGGGGGTGGGGGGGTAAACATAGAGGCCACTGAAGCAGCTCGCATCAAGTTCAAAACTTAAGTGCTTGCCTTTAAGACAACAAATGGAATGGCACCCTCCTACATTGAGTCTATTTATCAGGCCGTATGTCCACTCCCGTCTGCTTCGGTCTGCAAATGAACGACATCTGGTAATATCATCACTACCTAAAACTTAGCTGTTCAGTTAACACCTCAACATTTGAGCCCTTTAACCTTTTTAGCACTTTGTTGATTGTTGCACTTCTTTCTTGTTGCTTATGCACTCTTGTACTTCCTGTTGTTTCTCACTTTATTGTACCTAGTCAGCTACCACGGCTCTTTGTACCACGACTCTTTCAGAGTCACTGTCCTCTAACGCCCCATTGTCATGACTCACTTGTAAGTTGCTTTGGATAAAAACATCTGCCAAATGAAAAAATGTAAATGTAAAATCTAACAGGAGCAAACAATATAAACAAAAAGATATTCACCCTGCATCTCCCAGAGAAGCTGTAAAGTTGAGTGCAATGGTTCTTTTAAAGAGCGTGTTGCATAGACTGACTCCCAGCAGACTCACAGAAACTGTTTACACAATCATGCCCATTTGGTTCTTAAGGGGCATTAATTGGTATTTGGAACAGTTCACTGCTCTGTTGATACTTCTGAGAGCGGTGCAATTTGGAGAAGCCAGGAAAGTATTTATGAAACTATTATTAAAAGAGAAGTGAAAGTTATGCTTCAGTATTTTAAAGGATTTTCATGCCTGCAGTTAGTATAAATCTTCTCTTTTTAACAGTGAGAAATGCTTCATGGCCAGAAAAACACATTTAAAAACCTTTTTA
Organism: Thunnus maccoyii; assembly: GCF_910596095.1. Classification (NCBI taxonomy): domain Eukaryota; kingdom Metazoa; phylum Chordata; class Actinopteri; order Scombriformes; family Scombridae; genus Thunnus; species Thunnus maccoyii. The sequence goes on from NC_056537.1 coordinate 4,691,493, forward strand.
TCAGAGTTCATTCCACTTCCTGTTGGCACACACCTGTTCTGCAGTGATGGCAACTTACATGACTGATGTGAAAACCTGAAGGGCCCTATTTTTTTGACTCCAGTGCACATGAAACAGATCGCAGTCAAGTGCGCCCTGCGAAGCACACTGGAGGCGTGCTCGACACACTTTTTGTATTTTCGTGGCCACATTTGGATACCAGGTGGGATTGGAAAGAATTATCAGACATTATAGGTCGGAGTGTTAGAGGCTGTGACAGTCATGGCCAATCACATTTACTGCTTTCATTCCCTTTAAACACATGGCTTTCCCCGTCATGATGCACTGACAGTTTGGGAATCCTGAAGATGATTTTCCTCAGAGGAAACTTGTTGCTGTCAAGTTTTAAATATGATTACAGCAGCTAAAATATGCCGCCAAGAGCAGATGATGATCCAGTAATCACCATGTTTTCTGTGCATAATAGTTTGGGATTTTACTCAGCATCACAATATCCATACAATAACCATCTGCAGTTTTATACCTTCCTAGTGCCATAAATAAAATGAAGATAGAATTTAAAATGTGGTCTATTAGTTTGCATGTCTATATTTTTTTTGTTTAAATCCATTTGATTTGACCATTTTTCATGCAAAAATAACTGCTGACAGTTTGGGATGGAAATAGTTGCTTGATTAATCTTAATGTTGCGACATGCATGTGATCCTAGTGATGATTGAGGTTTTTAAAACCTCTATCACATGTTGCTCATCGTAGCCACACATCTACCTGTATTGCAAATAAAAATGTGGAGCTCCAGTTCCGACTAGTTTAAATAATCTGATCACCAAATACAACATTGGGCCCTATTTTTCATGATAGCGCAATGACCAGCGACAGCAGCACACAGACAGTTTGGTATTTTCCTGACCTTAAGATGTGCTTTGCCCGTCTGTGTGGTGTTGTGGTGCCCAGCTGGATGGTGAACTGCCAGGAGGAGATGTGTAAATGAGCAGTGCAAAGCGAGTTGTTGGTGTTTTTGTGGAAAATGGTTCTTAGACATCTCAGAACCACATTTGTTTCTGGAGCAAAGTCACTCCGCTGCCACTTAGTGATTTTATCAACAAGAGCAAACTGAATACTTGCTGTAATTGTGCTGCAATAACAGATTAATGCTTCAAATATAAATAAGTTATTTCAATTAAACATGATCTATAAATGATCTATAACTGAATGTGAGTGATTCTTACAGTATCTGCTGTCCACAGCTGTTTATACTGTATGAAACGCTTCTTCAGTTCATTAAATTGGTTTGAGTTTTCCGTTAGAAATAGATGAACGGTGGGCAAAACTGTAACATATAGTGTTATAATGGGCTGTACGTTTTTCAGTAGAGAAGTGGTCCCTCTTTGTTTTAGATTTTAACAGTTAACTTAGCCAAATAACTAACTTAGCTATTGTTAACATTAGATAAACACAAACGACCTTCAAGAAAATACGAGTAAATTAAACACTTGAAAAATATTGAAATCTAAAACTCAATTGGCCCACAATGGACTCTCTGCATACATTTTGAACTGTCCGCTGTATGTCTGAGTGCTCATTAGCACCTGTTGCTGTAGACAGGAGGACTTCAGAAGGCGTCGGTGTGTCAGTTTAACTGGTGGTTGAATTAACTGGTGATATCCCCCTGCATTAAGCTGTGGTAGGTGACTGTTCAAAATACTGCAAACATCAGTAGCATTAAGTTGTTCACAAAATGTTCTTGTTGTGAGTCTTATATTCCATCATGAATCTGACGTCAAGTCGACTTGAGAACTGTTTCTACTTTCATACAGCCTATAAGTGAAACATACAGTCTGAGGTATGTATGTGTTCAGCCAACAGTTAAACCGACACAGGTTGTGATAGCATAACACAATGTTTAACTTGTGACACAACATCTGTAATCACGGGGGTACAATGGTCTATACAAGTTCAGTTAACATGTCACAACTTTGTGGGTTTTTGAAAGCCCATCTGTGGATGTAACACTGACTAATGTTGTGCAGCTGTTCTGGGTGATTTCATGCTGACAATACCTGCTGATACTGTTTGCTCAGAGGCCTACTATTAGTTCTCAGTATAGAGATTCATTTGCACCAACCTATCCATCATAATTTGAAAGGATGTTTGTGTGTTTAGAGTGCTCAGTGCCAGACCAAGAGAGCCAATATTAAAGAAAAGAGGAAGCAACTGCAAATGTCAACAAATCATTTACAAAATGTTTTTGTTGTCAGTCTCATATTTGTATCAAATACTGTTATATATCTGATGTCAAGTCAATGTGAGAACTGTTTATACTTCCATACAGCCTGTAACATACAGAGTATGTTCACACCGAGTTTGAACACAGCTGTGTGTGAGTCAGCTGTGGAAAAACGTAATGCGTCCTGATTAACTTGTGATTATACACAGGTGTAGAAAATAAAAATGATGAGGGAGGGCGGGTGGAAGCTATATACAGTCAATTAACATGCCACAACCTTGTGGGTTTGTTTGTGAGGCGTTTGGTTAGAGATTATACAGCAATTAGATAGAGATTAGACAGTGAAGAGATAGTGATAGTGACTGATGGTGCGTGACTGAGTGCCTTTGTGAGTGATAGTGGGTGAGTTAGTGAGGTGTGCTTGTGTGTTTCTGAGAGAGGCTGGCATTATAGGTGTGTTGTGTCTGTGTGTATTTGTCATTTTGCTTGTGTATTTTCATTGTAACTGTGTCTGTGTGAAGAGGTGAAGGTTAGTAGGTAGAGGTAGGAGTAGGTAGGTGAGACAGGTGAAGGTAGGTGCAGACAGAGGGACAGATAAGGTGAGTAAACATGGATCCAAATATTGTTAAACAGGTACTGGATGTAAAACTCCATAACCAGTATCCAGCAGGGTTAACCAGCAAGCAGCAATACGTCATAAAGAGAAGAGCTGATAAATTCAGGATAAAGGGTGAGGATGCATGCCACTTAAAACCCATTTCTACAGACTTGCTTTTATGTAATGTTGTCTTTCGATCATCTTTCCATTATCTTTTAATCTTTTTATCATCTCTCTATTGTTTTTCTTTGTCTTCTTAAGGTCAAACCTGTTATTGCTTTCTGTGTCGTGTCCTTGCTTTGCATTGTACTGCTTTTGCTTTGTCTGTCAAAGCACTTTGTAAACTCTGTTTTTAAAAAGGTGCTATATAAATAAAGATATTATTATGTGGTCCTAACAATACAATGATCAACTGCTATGGTACAACTCCCAATAAATCTAATATCCTGACATGGAAACACCAGTGGAGACCTGTACTACATGTGCAGGCGCAAAAGAAATAAGACAGAGCATCTGGCAAAGGTAGTGTCAAGTGCAGAGGAAGCAAACTCCATCTTTGAGGAGTTTCACTGTAGTGCTGTTGGTGGACATTGTGGGGTGGAAAAAACCCACGGTGCAATAATAACACGGTACTATTCACCTGGCACGGAGGACATTCACAAGTAGGTGAGTTGGTATCTTCACAATATTGAGGTGTGTAGTGGAAAACTGTCCTTCCATGAATAGGCCAGTAATTGTGCAAAGAAAACATTTAGCAGATAGTTTCTATGGGAATACGGAAGGGGAGAATCAGCAATGTCATATTTTAATCTTCTGTGTGTGATGAGCTAAGGCCGCTAGGCCATGTGCATTATGAGAAATGTGGAAGAGGCTAAATACAACTGATACATGTTAGAGAAGTGTGAGACACCATTGTTTTCTGAGATGAGTCATGTCTGGATTATTACCAGAGGTGGGGTTTAGCAAATAAGTGCCACGTTAAGAGGGGTTATGAGAGGTATATAATTTAATGTTTTATGATTTTTCATTAGGTTCTTTATCCCTGGATCAAGGGTTAGCCTCGGTTTGCTTTGTATTGCTCTTTATGAGAGAGTAAACCTATTCACATTGAACTCTACCAGCTTCCAGTGTATTTCTTTGAGTCTTTGTCTTATAAGTTTTGTGTTTAATACTAAGTTGTGGGTGACCTGAAGATTTATTGGCCCATCTGAAGATTTCCCACAACAGGTGGAATACAAATTTACTGTACTGTTGTGGCAGAAAAGAGGTGGATAAGAGGAATCAGTTGATCGAGACACAGGTGCCAGATGGGGAATCTCTTTATTCACGGCAAACCTACTAACAACGTAGTCAGAGATATCTTCCGTTACAGAACTTGACATACCTTTTTATACTGAAGACAAGCTGTGTGTGTGTATGTGTTCGTATTGTGTGATAGGTTTCATCCTGTTTACCAGACTTTTTGGCTATCCCAAATTCTAAAGAAGAATGGGACATTTCTCAATTTCACTTATCTTGGACTTTGACCAAATGTGAGTGGGCGCTTCTGCATTATGTGTGTGTGTGTGTGTGTGTGTGTGTGTATATGTGGCACTTCGCCATTCCAGATGTGTCCTGTTTTGGTTTGGTGGGCTGACATGTTTGGCATCAGTACAGGTCACAGTGACCTGGCTCTCATTCCAGGTCACAGTGACCTGGCTCTCATCCCACTACAGCACAGAGGACATTACAGATAATTCCAAAAAGTGTGCTGATAATACCTGCTGATACTGTATGCTCAGGAGCCTACCACTAGTTCTCAACATGGGGATTGATTTGCACATTTGTAATTAGTTTGAAATGATGTTTGTTCAGATTGTTCAGTGTCCACAGTGCCAGTCCAAGAGAGCCAATATCAAAGAAAAGAGAGAGTATGAGCCAATACAGGTAAAGTAAACAGTGGCATCAACAGTGATAGGCTACTGTAATGCTCATGTCTCTCTCTTTTTTTTTCTTCTCCCAGGTAACAGAACCTCTCGAACTGGTGGGAATGAATCTGGTAGGTAAAGTCACGCAAACACATGGTGGCAACCAGTACATGTGTGTCATGGTTGACTGTTTCACCAAATGGGCAGAGGCCTACCCACTAAAGAGCAAAACAGCAGATGAGCTGACTAATTGTATTCTTGATTTCTTTGCAGATTTGGTGCACCTAAAAGACTGCTAACAGACCAGGGCTCACAGTTCTGCAACAAGGTACAGTAATGATTATGAATCCCCAATATGTAACTGTTGCTGTGCTGACATCTTTCATTCTTGTCCAACTAATTATTTCAAGGTCAACTACGGCCTGTGTAAGAGGCTGGGCATCAAGAGAAGCCTGTGATCCCCAAACCATCCACAGACCAGTGGCCTTGTGGAGAAACTGAACGGAACAATACAGAGGTATATTTTGTCTTTCACATTTGAATTAATTCTAGCTCTTATTACATAACACGTACAGATATTCTGTTGCTATCTGAACATGTAATCAGTAATAATAAATTCTGAAAATGGGTTGTTATATTGTACCAGAGAGCTCAAATTCTCTCCTTCCTCCTCATGCCTGTACCTGAATTCTGTGTTTTGAGGTTCCTGAACTAAGTGGTTGCCGATAACCCCAAACGGTGAGACCACTACCTCCAGTCCACCATGTTTGGCCTTCAGACTAAAAGGCAGTTGACTACAAAATACAGCTCCTCCTACCTCATGTTTGGGAGGAAGGTGAGGTATCTCTGAGGTGCCAGAAAAGTACTACGTAAGATTCTTTAATCTTCTCATCCTTTCTTAGAAATTTAGATTTGAATAAACAGGCAGATGTTCCACCTATATTCTATATATTCTAACTGTGGTTCGTGGCAGGTAGACAGAGTAAGAGACCTGGTTAATAATGAGGAGATCCCTGAGGGACTGAAGAGGCAGAGTGCGACATACACAGAGGTCAAGCAAAACATAAAGAAAAGCCAGGACAAAGTCCGCAAACTGAGAGACGAGAAGGACCAGGAGGACCACCAGACTGGAAGGGAAAGTGCCGATCTGGTGTCAGACAAGTTCTCTACAACATTAATGCTTAATTTAACTGAGCTTTGTTTATATATTTAAAGATTTTATTTAAACATTGGACATCTTGATTTTATTTGTGTCCCCCATCCCCCACCCTACACACACTTTTTTGGCTGATCCGAAAAATGATCCAATCCGTGACTCAAATCTGTGATACGATCCGAACCGTGAGTTTTGTGATCCGTTGCGCTCCTACTGTAAACTATGTAAACCATGTCAGAAAATCAAAGTTACTTAGTTAGTACCCAGTTTTAGTTTAGTTAATATTACCCAGTTTCAGAGCAATTCACTCAATTCAGAGCACCTGTTTCCTTTTGTGTCTTTTCTTGTTTTCCTCAGCCTGTTCTTCCCTCCACACCTGCCCTGCATCAGTCTCGTTAGCTCTGCTCCCTCCGTCTTCTCCAGTCAATCAGCTCCCAGCCTGCCCTTGTGTTGTGCCACCTGTTCCTTGTCGTTTCATTAGTTCAGTTTGTAAGTTCTGGTTCAGTCTCATTGGATCCTTTGTTCAGTGGAGCTCAGTTTGTTTCTGTCCTGTTTTGCTTTGCCTTCACGTTACGTCCATTAAAGAGTTCTTCAGTTCCTGTGTTTGGGTTCAGCTGCTCCATGCTCCACTCCACATGACACTTTGATTCATATGTAGGTTAAAATGTCTAAATACTTTCTATTAAAGCACACATTTGTCTTGATGTTTAAAAAAACAAACAAACAAAAAAAGTTTACAAGTGTAAGTGTTGTTGAGTGTCAGTTTCCATCCCAGAGTGGTCTTCTTCTCCTGATTGCATTTGGCTCATTACAGGACACTGAAACTCTCCACTGATGCAGGAAATCCAATTGTTTCGGTATTAGCAGCTGCTTCAAGGGACACAAAGTCATTAAGAACTTTTTCCAAACCAGAAAAGGAATCTGTGAAGTCCCCGCAGATGTACTTTCAGTATAACGGTCATTTTGTGACACAGGGAAATGACAGTCAGTGCACCTTGAGAGATCTCATTTTGATAATATCACACAGAGTCCGTCATTGTAGTAAGATGAGATTGTCACCAAATATTTGATCAAAGGCGAGCCGTGAGGGAGACATCTTTTATTCATGCAGAGCATCTTTGATGTCAGAAATGATCTGCCTGCCAGCAGAATATGAGCACATTTACAGGAAATAATGTACTTTGCATCTGCTGTGTAAGGTTTTCAGTTTAAATAAAAAATAATAATCTTTAATCCTGTCTGCAAAACACAATTTAAAAATAAAAAAAGTTTTTATGCTAATGAGGAGAAATCCAGTGTCGATCCACTACTTCAGATTAGTTGAGGGTTTCTTTCCCCCTTTTTAACAGCTGGTTTCTCAGTTGTGATGTCAGGGTTATGTTATAAACTTGGCTCAGGGCTCGCAACACACTGATGAACGGTGTGAGAAGATATTTAACTAAACATAACAATTCACATTTTAATATGGGAATGATAGGCATCAGTGGTGTAAAGTGGGTGTGTGGATGCATGAAATGTTGGCTGTAAAAGTAAAGGAACATAACTTCAAAGCAAACTAATGTGAAGACAAAACAACACCAGTATAAGTGGAGAGAACTAGAGGCAGATAAAACGAGAGAAATAGAGAGAAAGAAAGCAAGAGAGAAAAAGAGGCTGCAATCTCTTCACAGCTTCTCTCAACATGTTCAGAATTACACCATAAAAACCTTGAATTCCTGTAAATGAAATGATATGAACATCTGTGGGTCCATCTTTAAAGATGTGCAGCCACATATTAACAAACACTTTAAAGGAAACGCGAAACATGACATCACAAACTCAGTGGATGTGAGCAGCTTCATACTGCTTTAGTTTTTATTTTATTTTTCCTAAAAGTTTCCTGATGATGACGATTTCATGCAAAATGTCCCACAAGGAGCTATTGTCCCGTTGTCTCCCGTTTTTCTGTATTTTCACCCCCTCTCCCGCTGTGATCCCGTTCTGTTGTTTCTCCCGGGAAACTCCCCTAATTTGCACGGCCCTTGATCTTTATTATGAATAATCATCTTACACACTGATCCATAAGTTTTGTATGTTTGTCTGACGTTACGCCGCGTTCCGGCTTCGATGCGGTTTTGCTCCGTCCTCTCCACGGTGCCCTATTCCACCGTTAGCGTGTCAGAGGCAGAGCGTCTTCACTGTGGGGAAGCCTTCCGCCGTTTAAAGTCAGTTGCACCTACTACAGTAATTACAGCAGCCTAGTCAAAGCTGATAAAGTCCCTTAAAGCTACCGTAATTACTGCAGTAGCAGGGCAACTAAACTGCCCAATTTTGTTAACTTGCTCAGCTTTCGTTGATTTGGTAATTTTCCTTGATTTTTGTGCTTCTTCTATGGTTCAGTTGGGTACGTAGTTCTGGTTTCTTTATACGTCTGTTTTAATTGCGTTTATTGTTGATATACGACCAGGAGTCTGCACAGGGTGTTTTATTTTGAAAATCGACCGGATGCTCAATGTTGTTTCTGTGTCTCACTTCCTGCCCAGCTCGATCGGCTCTGTGCTGCTTGACGAGGCGCCTATCTTTAGCGCAGCGGAGTGGAGAGCCGCTTCGGGGACGCTTCTGAAACGCGCCGCAGTGCGCCCGGTGGAATCGGATACATTGACTAGAGTGGCTCCGGCAGTCGCGTCGGAGCCGGAACGCGGCGCACACGCACCCGGTGGAATTTAGGGGTAATATAGTGCTGAGTGCTCTAAAGAGAACAGCAGTACGTAACTGAAGCTGACATTACAACAGCCTTATTTGATGAGCTTTACTGAGATTGGGATCGGAGTCAAAAAAAACATTATTGGGACGTTCTTACTGGAGGCCATAAACATGTTGAACATCTATCAAATAACTGAGATTTCACAGACAAGGACAGATTGAGCAACATCTCGCCACAACAAAACTTAAACATGCGGCGCTGCTTGTAGGGCTCTTGACCTTGCAGCTCGTGTCACAGCGTTTTCAATTTAAAAAATGGAGCATCTGCCGCCGCTCACTTGTCACTTTATATTTCAGAACAGATTCAGGGTCACTTTGATGTGACGCAACAGGTCGGGAGGAGTGTTCGAGGAAGAGGGGAAGCAGGGAGAGATGATTTTCTCTTATTCCTTCTTTTCGACTCATACGTTATGTGAAGCAGCGATCATTATTTGAATTGCTTTCATCAGAGGTCCATCAGCGGGCTGAGACCCCGCTGCGCCAGCTGCATGTTGAATACGTAATTACAGAGAGAGGACACTTCTGCAACACACACACATATCTCAGACTTTCTGTAGAAACACACACACAGAAGAGAGAGAGAGTAAAGTTTCCTTTCTGAATCACCCAACAGAGACCTGCGTCATGTTTGTGCTCTGGTTATAATTATTACTCTAATTATAAAGCTGCTGCTGTTATTTGTGCCATTTGTCCTACCTGTGTTATTATGAAACATCCAATTGATAGTCCCCAGTATGTCGATCAAGAAAAACACATAATTACACAACCTTAGCTTACTTTAACAGTCTTTTGTAGATGGTCATTTTGTGTATTTGACATTTTCCTACACACGTTAAATACAAAATGTGTTCTGCAGCTTGTAACTGGAAAATTCTTTATGTGACGTAAGTGTGAGCAATAAAGTCACGATTGCATGAAACGAGAAGAGAAAGCCGATCTTTGGTTTGGGTTCAATTCTGCTCAAAACAATGGTGCTGAGCAGATCAAGAAGCTCTAAGTGAACTTTGTCACCTCTTCATTTAGACAGAAATTCTCTTCCTCTGTGAGCACCGATGCCCCCCGAAACTGTCTGTTTTTAAGGTCAGGTCTTTATCGGTACTCGAAGAAACGAGGCAGTGAGATTAGCAGAGCAGCAAATATGGTTTTAGTGTAATTTATGGTCGCGCTGCAGCCTCTGCTCTGTGCGTCGGTGTTTGACTGACAGCTGAGCTCCACCACACACACAGCTGACAGGAGAGAGATAACGTCTTACTCAAGTTAATGACAACTACACTCTTTAGTGTAAGTGAAATAAAACCTTGCAGTAAAAATCCACTGAGAGTACTTTATCTAAACACCTGTTCAACAAGCATTAACATACAGAAAAGTGATATTTTCAACTGCTTGGTCTGCAGACTCCAATCCACCACCAGTATGTTTTACACAACTGATACGTTCGTTAAGATGTTATGAACAAGCTAAAAGGAAAGTTGACTGTATGTAGCCTAAAAAGTTAGCCTAATTAGCCACATAGCTTGAAATGTGGATAATTCTTGTAGACCTAACGGCTGAGACGGCAGCCTCTCCTCCCTCCCTCTAAACACCTTAAAATACATGTTGCACTGTCTCTTACAGACATAAATGTTGTCTTTGTACATTCACTGGCACATCTGTTTGCTCAAAGGAAGTCAGCCTCCACCACACCCTCATAATGACCTTACAATGGAAGTGGTGGGAGACAAAATCCACAGTCCTCCTTCTGTGCAAAAATGTATTGAAAAGTTTATCTGAAGCTAATATGAAGCTTCAGCGTCCAAATGAGTCAAATCAAGTAGATATCTTTCAACGTTACAGTCTTTTTAGTGCCAAAGTTCCTCTTTTTGTTACTATACTTCCACCTGCAGCTCAACAGGGAAACACTGTCCGAGGAAACACAAAGAGGAGAATTTGATGCTAAAAAGACTGTAAATGTGTCAGATATCCACTTGATATGACTAACTCAGACTGCTGAAGCCTCATATAAGCTTCACATCAACTTTTAAATGACTGTGTGGACACACTGCAGTGTTTCCCCTAGGTTGACTGCGTTGTCATATGTGGGGGACATATAAAAAACTCAAGACAGACTCATCAGCCAGACATTTCTCTGTTCTCTGTTAAACAGCGGCTGAGATTGACACTAAAATGAGAATTGCTGGTCCACCTTAAAAGTCAGTCCACCTGAAGTGAGCCTGGTCAAGTTAAGCTAACTGCAGCATTTATTAACTGACAAACAGTCTGTACTGTACATTTACTGCCAGACTGACAACTTACTGCTAAACTTTTCCTCTGCTCCGCTCGCGTTCACGTCATGTTTCTGCCGCTCACCCTCTGCGCTCGCACAACTACACACACATACTCACACACACGCACTGCCTTATTCCTTAACGGAGCTACGCTACTCCTTGTACCTTTCACGTAGATGTCCTTTGAGGAACGAAGAGAGGGAGGATGACTAAAGAAAATCCACAATAACGTAGGGTGTTGCACAGTGTGCGAGTGAAAATCATTAGTAGCTTGTTGATATTAATGATCATCTGAAATTTTAGCAGCGGCGGTGCTAAATTACGAGCTTCCATCACTTCCATTGAAGGCACATTTGAAGGATCTTTTAATATCCAGTATGAACAGGAGGAATGATTACAGCGAGGAAAACCTCTTTCACTGTTCACATGGACACCTGACTGTTGTTTTAAGACAGTCTTGAAAAACTGTGAACCCGTCCTTTAACACTGTTTTAACACCAACTATGTGACAGATTTTGGGTTCCCATGAACAGCAGAGAGTTTGCTGTGCAGTATTGTTAATATGCACAACCTCTCTTCATTAGAATCAGTAAGACCTGACATGACGGCATCACCCTCCTCAGAATTTATCAGGCCACTTGGTCACATTATCGATTTCTCGTTCCTCTTCCTCATCAAGGACTCGACACGGCCGCTCTCCGCTATCGTCCTCAACCTCGACTCAAATGCCACGGTTATTATCCTGCGGACATTCCGTGTTCTGGGAGACGTTGCTTAACCAATCCGGGCCCAGACCGGATAATGTGAGCGAGGCAGAGAGCAGCACGGTGAGTCGATACTGATCCAGTCTGAAAACAGAAGCGCTCTGTGTCGGAAGTTGGGAAGCATTTGTAAAAGTTGGGTCAGCTGTGTCCTTTTTTCTGGTGAGAGAAGTTTTCATCTGCTGCTGACTGATGCAGCGCTCTGTTCTCCTGCCAGGAACAAGAAAAATCAGCCGCTGCAGGCTTTTTAACTGAGATCAGATAAGCTCATCTGCACATAGCGAATTTTAAAATTTGACCAATTTCACATCATCAAATGGTCCGGCTATCACTGAGCTTTAATCTGCTCATGTCCAAATGAATTCAGGTCCAGACACTTTCTTACTGATTTATAAGACTTATGGAGTTTTAAAGAACTTGGGTGCTATAATAGACAATACGTTTTAGGGTCTGTTGTCTCGATCTAACAATGTCAATTTACAGTACAGTTATTTATTTACTGATTGCTATTTTCTGTTTTTATCTACAGTATTTCCTCCAGCTGCAGCAGAGGTGCATTACACAGGACAGAGGCAGGTATGCGCTTCATTTCCTGCGGTTTTGATTAGGTTACATCTAAAATATGACCTACATTGTTATGAGAGAACACTATCCATAATGACAGGACAGGATATTCCATTAGTGTCTGTATGGAAAACACTGAGTGCACCAACGCCTGCACTCAGGTTTGCATCCAGCGGATTGAAGTCTGCTCACTTCATTGCTGAGTCCTCTCATCTCGTCTTTAATGGAGCAGCTGGGAGCTGCTAGAATAGTGGTCTTCACTGTGTTTTTTTTTTCATGGAAGCCACACTGGCAGGACACAGTCAATAGGAGAGCCTCTTCTATTGCAAAACACCAAAAGTCACCCCACAGCATACAATATGTAACGCAATACAGCACAATCTGAATTAAAAACAGGTTTACCTTAATACTGGGATGAGCAGAGACATGCAACTTTCTTCATGTTTGTTGTTCCAATCCTTGTGAATTATGTGTATTGGCTGCATTATCATAATTAGGAACGGATATTGTTAGGATTTTATCAATACTCCTTATCGGTCCATTTCTTTATCAATACTCTTATCTGCTCTTTTTCATTAAGTTAATTAATTTCACACTCCCAGTCAATGTCCTCTATATTTTTTAAGCTGTAGCAGCTCTTTTCTCTTTTGGATACATTTTTTACTTATTTTTCATTGTAAAATGTTTATATTATTTATGATCACCTGACTTTCGTAGTAGTTATTGGATTGTTCTGCACCAGGGCAAATTCCTTGTGTGAGCAAAACCTCAGAGAGCTGTGGTGGAGTAGTGAGAGAGTAGATCCTCGATGACTGCAATGAAGAAACTGTTTACTGTCTGATTGGACTAAATATTATTGATCATGATCGATAATACGTTACTGAAGCAGCGTCATTAAGAACAGAGTCATTTATTATTTGTATTTGAACATTTGACTGCATGTTACAGCACTTTATTTATATTTATTAAACAAACAACAGGAATAAATCTGCACTGATTTGATTATAAATCACTTTCTGATCATCTTCACTGTCTGCACTCTAAATTCTCCTCATTATGATTTGTCTGATGTATCTCTACCAACAGCAGCATTTAGTTTCCATTTCACACAATTTCCTGTTATTTCATCCTTATTTATGTATCTAAACATTGTAAATATGAGATTGTTTTTCATTATTCCTTCAGATTTAAAACATCCAAACAAATAAAATTGACTGAAAATTATGAATAACAAACCACTGAATAAACTGTGAGGATTCAATGATGTGATCACTTCAGATGTTTACACTTGGCTTTAAGTAGGAGGAAGACACTTGATAAATGTGTCTTATCCCTCTCAGTGAAGAACTTTTTTACTCTTAAGTTGGTCCTTCAGAGCATTTTTAAGTGTCTTTCTTAGAAGTTTGATAAACGCTGAACCTGCAGCTCTAACTGAGATGTACAACTTGGAGCAATATGTACAAAATATAAATCTTACTATAGAAACTGAGTGACACTCTGTGTATTTATAGATAGTTTTATGCATCTGGTCCCACATAACATGCAGAAAATATACAGATCCAGATAATGTGATCCGGTTTTCAAGTGTAAGTTGAAGATGATGATGGCCACCTGGCGTCCTCTTAAGCTTCATCATTAAACTGGAGGAAACTGTTTGCTGGATTCTGAGAAAAGACAGAAAACCAGACTGAGAGGAAATAATGAAAGTCTGGTTAGACACAAATCATGTTACTGGTGACCTTATCTACAGACCTCAGGTCACCTGTCATCATCTATGCCTTTATAAATACTGACTTCACAAGACTGAGCACACTATACTGTAGACCTGCACTTTATCAGCATTATGGATGTGCTGACACTTTGAACTGTAGTAGGGTGTTTTTAGCCCACCAGTCACTTTCTCATACTGTCATTATGTTTTTAAATTTGCCTTCCAGGTTCACCAAACATGTCTCGTTATCAGCCCTGCAAAGCTGTTTCCCCCGAGGGACGAGAAAGTCCAGCACATTGTTCAGTTCTGTGTCGACTCTGCAGGGAAATATATGTTCAAGTGTGTCCCCATTCTGTTGTATGGATGAGTCACATCATACAGAATGAATTATGCAAACTGTTAATATCGATTTCTACACATCAAGATCTACAGAAGTGATGCACACATGTTTTAATTAAAGTGAAAATTGAATCGTGTCAGGTTTCATTTAAAGACTCGCTCGATGGTTAAAAATATTTTCTAATTTAAAATTGAAACGCAAATGTGTCTTGACAATTAAGATAAGAGAAAGCGTGAAAACGTTCATGCTTGTGTAACATTTTGAATACAGGCGAATTTAAATTAAGCTGTTAACTGGCAAATTCCATTACTGCAGTATAACAGAAATAGCTGTCAGTACTCTGCTGTATAAACTCTGATATTCAGTATGATACTGATACTGTAGGTAAATCAACCCCTTTCAACTTCTTTTCATGAGTGAAGCTAGAGTGCATAAGAAAGGAGGTGGAACTGCCATATTGTTTAATGATTCCCTCCAATGCAAACAGATGTCTTGTGGAAATTTTGATTCTTTTGAATTTGTAGCTCTTCAGTTGAATTCCTCCTCTCGAGCTATACTTTTAAATATCTACAGGCCATCTAAATACTGTGAAACCATTTTTGATGACTTTGCTGAACTGCTGTCTATAATCAATTGTTGGTGATTTTAACATCCATGTTGACAACCCCCAGGACAGAGGGACTAAAGAACTGTGTTTTGTTCTTGATTACTATGAACTGACTCAACATGTGACGGAGCCCACTCACAACAAGGGGCACACTCTGGACTTAATCTCATCTCTAAGGGTCTGAACATTTCTAAGGTTGTGGTGGCTGACATTGCTCTCTCTGATCATTCCTGTGTTTTCTTTGAGAGCACTATCTCTGTGCACACAAATGTTCAAACAGAGGTAATCACAAAACGGTATATCACTGAAAACACCAGTGAAATATTTAATCAGGCTTTCTCTTCCACACCAGCCCTCTCTTGGGTCTCAGTTACTCAGCTTGTAGATAATTTCAGTTCTAAAATTACAAATGTTATTGACGCCATTGCACCCACTAAGGTGAAGGTTGTCTCTGGTAAGGAAAGATCTCCATGGAGAAATGCCATGAAGGTCAGAATAGAAAAAAGAGTGTCGAAAGGCTGAACGCAGGTGGTGAAAAACAAATCTCCAGGTCCATTATGACATCTATAAAGAGAGACTCTGCATTTATAATTTGAAATGCAAGGCGGTTCTTCTTCTCTGACAACACCTTATTTGCTACAGTCGACAGGCTAACAATCCCTCCTGTGTCAGTAGCCCCTGAACTTCTATCCATCTTCTCTCAGGTTTCTTCCCACAGGCCCTGAAAATCAGTCATCAAGCCACTCTTAAAAAAGAACAATCTAGACACTTCACTAATGAGCAACTATAGGCCCATATCAAGCCTCCCGTTTTTAAGTAAAGTCATTGAGAAAGCTGTTTATCAACAGCTGAACAACTTCTTAGGTCTAAACAACCATTTTGATGTCTTCCAGTCAGGATTTCGACCACACCACAGCACTGAGACGGCTCTTGTTGAGGTCTTCAATGACATACACTTAAACACAGATAGTGGCTGAATTTCAGTATTAGTCTTACTGGATCTCAGTGCCGCATTTGACAGTTGACCATAACATATTACTAGACAGACTGGAAAACTGGTTGGGACTTTCTGGCACAGTACTAAACTGGTTTGAATCTTATTTAAAGGACAGGGACTACTTTGTGTCTATAGGTAATTACACATCTGAGCGGACAAAAATGACATGCGGAGTTCCCCAAGGCTCCATTCTGGGGCCTCTTCTGTTCAACATCTACATGCTCCCACTGGCTCAGATCATGGACTGTGGTAAAATATGTTACCACAGTTATGCAGACGACACACAAATTTACATAACGGTATCATCAGGGGACTATGGTTCAATACAAGCACTGAGTAAGTGCAGTGAACAAAGCAATGATTGGATGTGCCAGAATTTTCTTTAATTAAACAAAGATAAAACTGAAGTAATTGCTTTTGGAGCCAAGGAAGAACAAAAAAAAAAAAAAAAAAAAAAAAGTCAATGCTCAGCTTCAGTTGATAATTAAAAACCACAAACCAAGCCAGAAATCTTGGTGTAGTCATGGACTCAGACCTGAATTTCAACAGCCATTTTAATTAAGACAATTACAAAGTCAGCCTACCATCACCTAAAGAATATTTCAAGAATTAAAGGACTAAAGGAAAACTTGTCCATGCATTTATCTTCAGTAGACTTGACTACTGTAACGCTGTCTTCACAGGTCTCCCTAAGAAACTGATCAGACAGCTGCAGCTGATTCAGACGCTGCTGCTCGAGTCCTCACTAAGACCAAGAAAGTGGATCATATAACTCCAGTTCTCAGATCTTTACACTGGCTTCCTGTCTGTTAAAGAATTGATTTTAAAATACTGCTGTTGGTTTATAAAGCACTGAATGGTTTAGGGCCAAAATACATTTCTGATCTGCTGCTATGTCATGAACCGTCCAGACACCTTAGGTGGTCTGTGACAGGTCTGCTTTCTGTCCCCAGAGTCAAAACTAAACCTGGAGAAGCAGCGTTCAGTTTTTATGCTCCACAAAGTTTCTCCCACAATGTTTGAAAATGACAAATTGGTTCTTTATAAAGCTGCAACAACTAGTTGATCAACAGATAAATATCTAGTATTTTGACTCCAGCTTGTCATTTGTGAGGATTTGCTTCTTTTGTAATTGTAAATTCAGCTTTAAATCAAAGTTCTTTTAATATTATTGGCATGTCATCTGACATCTGTGGCCACAAAATGATTTTTAAAAAAGCAATATGCTGTCATGTGATATGCCTTTCTTTTAAAAACTATATTAAAAACGTGCAGTATAGAGTTATAATACAAAAGGAGTCACCATGGGTAAAAACCCCATTGATTTTTCTCATGTGACTCACAGTCCTCTCTCTTCTACAGCTTGGATTGACATGAAACTCTCCTGGTTGCATCATCGGGACAAAAGATGAACAACTGTGTTTGAAAAATCTGGCTCTTTGATAAAAAGTGAGGGACTGTGGGCATAAAAAGAAGTTAGAGATTAACTATGACTCCCAAGAGACCTTTTGGCAAAAAACATCCAATCCTACCTCTGACTAGCTTCTTCTCCATAATAGCAGCTGAGGCTCATGGGTATTGTAGTATTTGGAGCCATTTGCCGTCATTTCTCAGAAATTAAGTTGAAATTATTGAACATGGTGGTCATCCAGGAGAGTCCTGAGTTTCTATGTTCAGTAACATTGAGGAGATTGTTTAATTCTAAAGAGTTGCAAATTGGGAAGGGCCGCTGGTATAGCAAGTGTTTTTCCCCATTCCTGACTCCCATTTCAATTTTTCTATAAACGATATCCTCAATATCACTTAACATCAAAAAACTGGACTCTCCCGGATAATGTAACAATCTTATAGGTCTATATTATGACCACTGGTTTCTATTATTTCAACTTTGTTACCCATCGGCTGCCGATGCTATTGAGAAGAAACCAGTCAGAGATGCAAATCTGAGCAGTAATGAATTCAAAACGCTTCATCATTGAAGTTGTAAACAAAATGCAACACTGAATTCATCCAAATTGAACCAAAATTGAGAAGTGAACTGATTTACGTTGCAGTTTGTAAGATCAGTTTTCTCAATGTAATTTTAAGCTTCCGCCGTTGTTAGCGGTGCAGGTTACAGAATTTTAAACTCTGCGTTTGGATGTTTCTTGCTAAAATGCACCTTTGTGGTTGTAACTTTGACTTTTTTTTTATCAAAGAACCAGATATTTTCTGACAGTTGTTCTTCTTTTGTACTGATGATTTGACCGGGAGAGTTTCATGCCGGTCCGAGCCATCGAAGAGGTCAAACTGTGAGTCATGTAAGAATGAATGGGATTTTTACTACCACTTTAGTAAGAGGTTTCCAAAATAGTTCCTCCCACTTCCCAACTCTATGGAAGTAATTTTAGCTGTCCGCCAAAATTCTAAGAAAGAAAGTTGAAATCATTGAAACTTGTGGTCAGAACATAAACCTATAGGATTGTTACATTATTGAGGAGAGTCCCATGTTTCTGTGATAAATGAGGATATCGTTTAAAGAAAAATTTAAAACGAGAGTACAGAATTGAGGGAAAAACACCTCTGGAACAAGCAGCTCCTCACACTATTGTTTTGACCATCTGAAGTCCACTGAAGGATTTCTCTGGCAGCTGCCATCATCAACTACTCACACAGGCAGTTAGAGTGACAGATTAAAAGAGTCTTTTCACTTCTCAGGCTGGCTTTGCTTTCTATTCTTCAATGAAAACCAATTTGTTCGAAAGTTGGTAATACTTTGAAACACACATCAGCTCATGTAGTGTCTTTTTTATGTCCACTTCAATGGCTGACCTCCATCGAAATTGTTTTCTTTGATACCTGACACATCAGAAACATCCATCTGTCTGTTTCAGCAGAGAAAGTGACTCAGCAGAAGGTAAAGTGCAGCTGAGATCTGGGCTTTGTCTTACAGGCAACGTTTCTACATAAGTTCACCCAAAGTTTTGAAACTCTGACCATGTTAAACATCCAGCATCATAATGAGACAGAAAATCATATGTCCACCCCCATCAAGTGTGGGTTAAGTGGTACATATTTGCCTACCACCTCCTGACATGTGAATATCCGTCAAGACTTGCAAGTGTGATTACTGGTATTACTGCAATTTTTAGTGGAGAAGTCCTCTAAATAGAGAGGGAATTTGGGATTTCAGACTCTTTCAGGCTGCTTTTGTCCCCAGGAGAGTTCAAGATGTAAGACACATTACCAGCAAGACTAATGCTGGACAAGCAGTGAGGAGTTCAGAGAGCGAAATAAAGGCTCTGAATTTAACTCCATTTGCTGCTGTCACTCTGCTCCTGAGGAGGAGGAGGAGGTGATAACACAGTGATATTATGAGCAAGATTGGATCTGACTCATGTCCTCGTCATCGCTTTGATTCCTCCATTAATAGACGCTGGCTTCCTCCGACATCTCTCGGCCTGAAATGAAAACCTCATCTGACTGCCAGAACCTGTGAAAAGCAGCACATCACTCGGCTTTTATACCTGCACTCACACATTCACACACATAACTGTTGTTAGAACTGTTAGGTACATACAATAAGCTGCTCCACAGCTCCATGCGGTGCTGTTAATCATCTCACAGTAAGGCTGCCTTTTCTGATTACTCGCTAATTACACAGATATGGGATAAATACAGCTCTGGTGGCAGCTCATCTGTTTCTATCTGTGCAGCACCGTTGTTTCTAATTGCTGAAAATTATCGCGAGTAATGATAATGCAGGATGTCAATGCCATGCTTATTACTAAGACGGAACATACCGGCTGACCAGGGTGTCTCTGTATGGCTTTGCTTCTCCAGCAGGTCAGGTTACAGGCTGTAACTGTCACACATTTAGTGATGTGTCACAGACAAACGGTTTCAATTACTTTTTCTCTCTTACGGAGGTCCAACCAGCCTCAGAGGAAGCTCACCTCACTCTCAGAGATTAGAACATTTATCCAGCTTCCAATTTCCTGATCTTTAACTTAAGTGTAAATACTGGGGTCATGCTGAACTTGAGTCAGAGTTTCCATCAACTCTCACACCTTGTGCAGTGAAAGTACATCAGCTGCTGCTGCAGTCGTCGCACTGACGGCTTGATTCCACCAAGCACGACTGCATCGTGTTCTGGCTTGTGACAATGTTTATGACTCCACTCTGCTCCGTGAAAAATACTCACCTAGCCTTATTTTTGACAGAAGCCGCCTCAAGCTGCACAGAGCAGATCGAGCTGGACAGGATGTCAGACACAGGAACAGCATGGGTCAATTTTCAATATAAAACACCCTGTGCAGACTCCCGATCATATATCAACAATAAACACAATTGAAACAGACAAATAAAGAAACCATTTAACTACACAGCCTACTTACCTCTGGTAGAAACACAAAAAACAAGGCAAAATGACAAAATCAACAAGATCTGAGCCAACAAATTTGAATCAACAAAAATGGAGCTGGCAAAATGCTCCGCTTCTGAAATGCTCTCGGTGGGGTTTGAAGCCGTGCAGAGGACGGAACAAAAACAATGCAGCCGTGATGAAGAATCCCCATTTAGTGTCACACTGGATCTTTTCAGCCACAGTACTGCTGTGCACTCAGAAACAGTTTGACACTTTACAAATGGACAATTACAATCACAGTACTTATGCACACAAGTCAGGACAGTTTTTAGAGTGAGTAGCTCTTCCTTTCCCTTGTACATTGCATTTTGGGAAAAAACAGTTTAAAGTTTTGTCATTTTGTCATATTTCTATGTTATGTAGAGCCAGGAAGTTTGCACGTTTTCAGTATGTATCACTAAATTTATCAAACTTTCCCTTCAAGGTATTTAGCTGAGGAAGAAATTATGTGTTTTTCCAACATTTAAATTATTTGATGTTACATACTTGTCTTTTAATTGTATAGTATTTAAAAATCCACCAACACTTGGAGTAGCAGAAATAAGAAATGAATTGAGACAATCACATCAATATGCAAAACAATTATTTACTCTAAAACACACAATAAGTAGTCTAGCTATGAACCAAACTATGTTTGATTGACAGCAGCTGGCAGGCTGATTGCTGGTGTAACATCAATGTAAACAAACTGTTGCAGCTACAAGTCATGGGTGGACAGTGTGTTGTTAGAAGTGGGATGGAAGATTAAGAACCAAACCAGCATCTTAAGGGTCTGAAGTGACATTTGCAAGTATGTTTACATGCTGTTTTAATGTGCTGCAGCTGAGCAGCTAATTAGCTATCTGCTAACTGACGTTAGCGGAGCACTTTTCCCCCTGAATGTTTGTTTGGTGGCTCGTTCAACAAGCTAAGCTGCAGGACAAGATGTGTTCATGTTTGTAAGTTAGACAAGAAGGAGACTTTAGCAGGAAAGCTAATGTTCAGAGTCTGTGGTTCTTGTGTTATGTAGCAGGATGCAATCAGGCTCAGTGTGACCGTCTGCTCTGCTAATGATAGAACGACACATCAACGCTTTATGCAACGTTTAATTTGCTATATTAAAGTAATTTCTCCGGCTATGTAGACAGACAACTAACTTTCTATTATATTTATGCTGTAGCAAACAGAAACCACAACCTTATTTATTTCAATTTGACTTTAAAACAAGCTTAATACTGTCACACAGTATTGGGTGAGTTTTTAACATTGTTCACTTTCCATCTCGATCGCAGGAAGTTAATTTGGTAACAGATAACAGCTGAGTAGAGAGGAGAAGGTGAAGGCTCTTGTCTGTGTCAGACTCAGAGTGCCAAGCTGAGGCTGGAGGCAGTTTGTGCCAGTTGTGCACTGAATGCAAGTATCTGAAGTATCAGTTTTTACCAGCACTAATGCGAAGGCGTTACTAACTCAAACAGCAGCCAACAATAAATGGAGAAATAAATATATATATAAATGGAAAAACACTCTAAACCTCCTCTGTGGCCCCTCATTACTCCAGCAAGCAATCCAACAGTTTCATCAGTTAAATCAGATTTTAAAGGCAGCCTCTGAACACTGTCCAAGTTGGCAGCAACATTCAAAAATCTTTGATGAGTTTGATCGTTTTCTGAGGGCTCAGAATACCAACTCTAACTCTTCCTCAAGCCCTGATGCTTTGTGTTCACAGTATCCTTATTCTCAGCCTTTGTTTCTCATCGCCACATTGTTATGTGAGCATCATCTGAGGATCTGGATGGTTCTACATCACACACACATCATTTTTCCTATTTTTATAAAATAATCTGCGATTTTCAGCCGATTTTCTAGCAAGGTCTTATATCATGTTGCATACACATTCAAGAGATCCTGAAGGTATAAATACAGCCAGACAGCATCAAATACATTGAAACTGAAGTCTTTTGTTGTCAGCAGAACATCTAATAAAAGATAAATCTCATAACATGCAACATTTAGATTAGGTTAGATTGCTTTCATGGGTTTTGTGAACACTAATTATGTTCTATTCATGTTGTATGTTTTGTATTCATTGCTGTAATGTTTTTATGATGCTTTCTTGGGCAGTTTTCTCCTGAATAAGACTCTGAGACTTTGGCTGAGTTGAGCATTTTTAGTGACTGTTTATTAAATAGGACATATTCTACTTTTTGTGACTTTCTGTCATTTATACACTGTTATGATGAATGTTAAACATGATCAAAGTTCTAAAACTTGAGGTTTAATGTATGTAATAATGCTCCCTGTAAGACAAAACCCAGGTTTCAGCTGCCCTGAGCACGTTTTTTTTTTTTTTTTTTTTTTTTTTGTAATTTTCATATTGAGATGACCTCATCTTGTTGTGCATGTCCATAAACGTCCGACCATTCTGTAATCTTTGTTGCGGACGTTGTTGGTGTTGTCCACTCTCATATTTCGGTTTTGATTCGGGCTCAAACATGACGGATTGGAGAAATTGCCATTTGGGGAAAAAAAGAAGGGAAATCCTATAACTATTGTTTGTTTATGTAGCTTCCTGAAGCTGACCAATCAGAACAGAGTGGGCTCATCGGGAGGAAACAGGAGCTAAAACAGTCTTCTTCAGACAGAGGCTGAACTGAGGGGCTGCATAAAGGACCAGTATAAAATAAATAAGGAGAAAGTCATGCAAAGAAAGTCATGCAAAGATATTCCACCAGAGGCCCAGAATATAAATATGGACCTGGAAATGTGCAGAATATGTTCCCTTCGAAGAGTTTAGATAAGTCGAGAACTCCAGGACTGACAAGCTGACCATCAACCTCTTTGAGATCTGTGAGAGTGAGATCTGAGTCTTTTGCCAAAACATCGAGGCCCGTCAGCTGCAAAATGAGCAGCTGAAACAGTTTGTCACAAATAGCTCCTGGGAATAAAAGATCTGAAGAAAAAAGCTCCAGAAAACTACCTCTGTAAATGCCCATAACTGGAGGAGGAAAAAAACACTAAGCATCCTGCTGAAAGGCTGAAAATGACTGCCACTGAGCTCACCATGGGGAAGCTGGATGGCCTCAATTAGCAGCTCCCGAGAGAGAAGGGCTCGTTGTCCAGGAGCAGACTGAAAACCCCAGAAGCTGTTGAAATTACAGAGGCACTTTTCCCAGAAATCAGAGGAGAAAAGGCTTCATCAGCCAAGAAACCACTCGGGCTGCATCAAATGCTGCAGAGGAAAAAAAAAGGATTTGAGGAAACAGGTAGAGGACTGGGTGCATGAGATCCAGGAAGCCCTATAGAGAGAAAACTAGAGGAGCTGCAAGCAGCATTGAATAGAAAGATGAAACTCATAATAGAGAAGGAGAGACAGGAAGGTTTCTGACCTCAAATTGTGGAGCTGGACCAACAGCTGTACAGAGAGATAACTCAAGACTTCCTTGTTTTTGTTGTTTTAAAAATAAAACCTCACATTGTAAAGCATATAAAGTGTTGCCACAGCAAGAAAAGACACCATGAAAGACGTGAGTGATTTTTCAGTCACATACAGCCTGGAGGTTTGCACCTTTTCAGTATGTACAACAAAACCTTTGAGTTTTTCAATTTGTGCCGTCTTTGAACACCTTTTAAGGTAACTAGAGTGCAGCAATTTCTACTTTTTAATCATTAATACAGTGTTTTGTTGTATAGTATTTAGCTGAGAATGAAATCATGGAGTGTTTTCCAACATTTAAATTGTTTTGATGTTAAAAACCCCACCAACACGTGGAGTAGCAGAAGAAATTAACTTGAAACAATCAAATCAATATGCAAAACAACTGTTTACTCTAAAACACACAGTAAGTAGTCTAACTATGAACAGAACTGTGTTTGAATGACAACAGAACAGCAAGAAAAGACGCCATAAACAAAGAGGAATAAATATGACACAGCGAGTGAGGCGATGCTGTTAAACGATCATTTCCAGTCCTTCCTGTGTGAGGTTGATTGACAGGAAACAGAACCTAATGTGACACAGTTCTCCTGTTTTCTGTGATTTCCTTTAAATGCTCTGAGTAAACAGACAACATAATGACTGCTCCTAAAAATATAATTATTCCGCATACTGCCTTAATTTTTGAAGCACTCTTCATCTGTAAATATGTCATGAATTTCTGATTAAACATCTCCCGGTGCCTTCCAGGACTCCAAACTCTAACTCAACCGCCTGACAAGAGGCTTATATAATCAAACACTTACCAGACAGCGTGTCTGTCAAATGTGTTACTGATGATTTCAACTAAAACAAGCTTTGATAACATCTGTTGAACACGCAGCCAGTCTGTAAGCTACTAAAAGCCTCACAGCATGAGCAGCAGCAGCAGCAGCAGAATGAAGCCTCTGGGAATATTGTGCCTTTTTCAAAAGGTACAAATCCTTTTACTTCACTTCTCAGAGGGAGGATGAGGCAGGATGTTTGGAGGACTGGCGAGTAGATAGACAGCTTTGATTAATATCACAGTAGATTCTGCTGCGTTCAGCTGTTGCTCAAATTGGAAAAGTGTTCTCTCCACACTAGCGGCCAAAATACAGCAGGCACGGACACGGCATGACACGTCTGCATGTCCATTATAACCGACTGAAGCTGCTACACTGACCATGAACACGCGGCTCATCTCTATTTTTGCACAGTTGGTCTATTTTTTTTTTCTCTCTGTGTGCAGATACGCAGCCCTGCAACAGGTAAAAACTACATAGAACTGTGTGAAAGCATTGTACTAGAGGCAGTGTGAATTTTTTTACATTGCATATTAAAATAAATCAATGAAATCAATGTGTGTTCATGCTGCTGTTGTTCCGTATCAGTTAATACAGCCTACGCTTCCAAACACTGCATAACCAACTGCATTATCACTTGGCAAAGCTCAATATTCAGGCAGTGATGGAGACGGAGTTTGTGTCGCAGGGAGAAAACCCTGCTTCTCCCCGCCAACGTGACGCCATGCCCGGTGGATTTCAGCTATAAGCTTAATTGAGCCTCACCTGTGAGTTTAGACATTTGAAGGTTACTTGTTGGAGCATAGAAGCCTCTCACTAACTTCCCTTTAGGGTTCAGTAACAGCAGTATTTACGTCAGCACTGGTTCTCTGAGTTCGAAAATCTAAATCATCAATCACTCACGTCTTAAAGTTGCTCAACCAGAACATAAAAGTTTTTAACCTCATTCTTGTTGGCTTCTTGTTCGGTGAACCACTGCACATGTGGATTAGTGTCTTTTTAACTGAACCTGACAGTTCAGACACTGAGACAATCTCACACACTCAAGAAGTTTTTCTAGTCTGTGAAGAAAGTTTTTTTGGTAGCACATTGCTGCCAGAATGACTAAAAAAAAAAAGTTTCTTTTCAGAATTAGAAGCTCAAGATCTGTTACATTTTTTCTGAGAATTTTTCATGTTTGTATTACATATTTTCCTTTTATTGCTTAATATCAAATTCATTTTTTTTATGTACCACTTTTCCTTGATATATCTAAAACATTTCTCGTTATTTCATAAAATCCCCATAGCACACTAATTAAACAAACTTGTCTTTAATTTTGTAACAGTGAAACATACATGAAGTGATGAGGATTCTGACTTTTTGCCTAAGACATTCAGCTTTAGTCTTAGTCTGCTAGACATCATGTAGCCATCGGGGTTCTCTTTTTAAAATGAGCTGAAAAACTCAAAGTAAAAGGCCGGATTCACAATTTTTCAAGTCTGTGTGTCTTAAACCAGCAGTCAGGTGTCCATATGAACAGTGAAAGAGGTTTTCCTCACTGTAATCATTCCTCCTGTTCATACTGGATATTAAAAGATCCTTCAAATGTGCTTTCAATGGAAGTGATGGAGGCCAAAATCCACAGTGTGTCCACACAGTCATTTAAAAATTGATGTGAAGCTTATATGAGGCTTCAGCAGTCTGAGTTAGTCATATCAAGTGGATATCTGACACATTTACAGTCTTTTTAGAATCAAATTCTCCTCTTTGTGTTTCCTCGGACAGTGTTTCCCTGTTGAGCTGCAGGTGGAAGTAGAGTAACAAAAAGAGGAAATTTGGCACTAAAAAGACTGTAATGTTGAAAGATATCTACTTGATACTGAAGCTTCATATTAGCTTCAGATAAACTTTTAAATACATTTTTGCACAGAAGGAGGACTGTGGATTTTGTCCCCCATAACTTCCATTGTAAGTGCATTATGAAGGGATCTTCTAATGGTCAGTATGAACAGGAGGAATAATTACAGCAAGAACAACAGGTTTCAGCGTTCATTTGGGCTCCTGACTGTTGTTTTAAGACACATTTGAAAAACTGTGGACTCGTCCTTTAATTCGCTTGCAAAAATCTTCCAGTCAGTTTTAGCTGGAAAATCAATGGTCGCCACTTTTTTCCAATTGTACATCAGCCAACTGTTTCAGCACTATAACTAAGTTTTGGAGTTCGGACTTGGCACAGTATTTACTCAGATCAGCTCCAGTCAGCAGCTTTGGGCCAAAAGTGTCTCTTGGAGTCAAACCGGTCCTCTTTGGCTAATGCTGTCTCTTCATTCATTATAAATCTGACAACCTGGGAAGCTGGATGACGGCCACTGTTGCGACAAGACGTTTTTGCTACCTGGGATAGCTTATGACAGGACGTTGTTATAAATTGTGTCGAAGTCTTCGGAGTAAATATCTCTCACATGATGCTGTTGTCTTCTCACAGAAATGCAGCTGATCCAACATTTATCCAGATTACAATTTGATAAAAATTAACTAAATATAAATATACCCGCTATCTTCAGCCACATCTGTGCCAAGAATACTTCTGCTGGGACAGAAGATGATGAAAATGAATATAATGAAGTCATTATTCTGTCTTTTACTCTGTCTTAGACGCATGCTGTAGAGAACATTAGTGACTAGCTATAGGCAAATATTTTGTCTATTTTTCACCTTCACGTCTGTTTTACTTCTCCTCGTCTTCCACACTAATGTAATCATCATCGGTCTCCAGTTCACCTGCCAAACTCTGTCACCTCATCACCATCTTCCTGGAGTCCTGGCACTTAAAAGTGGCCGTTTGCCAGCTAGATGTCCTGAGTGAAAAAGCTGAGAGAGTTGAACAGAATCCAGATCGGGGTTGTGCATTCAGGTCACCAAGACAAGGGCACTGAAATTGTTGTAATTCTCCCCCTGACAGTTTATCCCTGCACCCACCATACTACCCAAGGTGTTTTTCATCTCATCTTGCCCCCCTGAGAAGGCAACAAAACATCCACTTTGCCTTTAATTTAAATGAGTCTGGCAAGATTGATGGCCTTGTAGGGTGAGTTCATAACACAATGAAGGCATGAAGGTCACCCTCACCGAACGCAGCGTTACAGTGTGCCCGAGAGATAAGCTGCGATATGTTTACCCCTATTTGTTCAGATGCTGCAAATTAGTGAAGTTTCCCCTTTAGAGAACAATTCAGATTGAAGTGAGTGTAAACTTTGAACAAACTAATCAGATGCATTTTCAAATAAAGTGCTTGTTTATTCCTGTTTGACATGTCGGACTCTGATTCAGTTATCAGGAAAATGTCATTGTCAAATGAAGACAATTTGTTTATCTGCATCTGATATTTGCATGATGTAAACAACCACAACTCGAACAGCTTAAACCTGGTTCAACAGAGGAGCAGAAAGCTGTGTTTGGTCTTTCAAACAGAGGAGAAACTCATCCATATTCGCTCTGTTTCTTTCACTAAATTGAGGCTGGAAAATAAATTACAGAGGAGCCTCTAAGGAAAAAAAAATTAAAGGGAGGAGATGAAATATAAAATGAATTAAAGTTGCTCAGGTTTTATTCATGTTGGAATTGGGAACAAATGGCAGCTATGATTTAAATCATCAGCATTTCTTCACAAGCGTCCACTGTCCTGATGAAAATCGAAGGAATCCAATCCACGTTCTCACAGACTCTGTCAGTCTGCAGCTGCAAACCTAACATTTTCTGTCATCATCCCTCCAGAGCAACAGAATACCTTCCTGTTGTGTTATGACTATTCATGCTCTGAGTTCAGAAGTTACCTTAAGGTCAATCCACAGTGTAACACGATGGAGTTACAGGGGCTCATTTAATACATACAAACAAAAGGAAAACAAAGTTCTCAAATGTTAAAAGCTGTTTAAAGAATTTTCTATATTATGTATGGATTAAAAACCATCCTCATGGATGAATGTTGAGCGTTCATAAGAACCCCTCCCAAAACAGCGATTGTCAAATTATAGTTCAGTAACTGTAACTGGGCACAGCAAGTCTGTCAAGCTTGGGATTTCTCAACATGCCAAAGTGGTCAGCGTTGGGAAGTTAGCCATTACTCTCTAGCATGTTAAAGTAATGAGATTACCTTTTTCATTAAGCAGTGGTGTAAGCAATTACAATTTGAAATTCAGTCATTACATCACTGTTACTAATCCCAGTAACGCTCTGCTACATGGACAACATGCTTGCTGATAGTTTGATGGAGGGTTGATAGCAGTTTGGTCTGTGTGTTCAGTGGACAGACTGGTCCGGTATTTGCTAGCTTGGTGCGGGGGCTGGAGGTGTGGGGACACGGTTAACCGGACACCAAAAGAGGAGAAATGCAGCTCCTAAGTTGTTTTATTTACTGCACATGTTCTTAGCTGGCTTGCTAACGTAGCCACCAGTAAGGCTACATTCAGAATCAGCTGGTTTAGTTCAGAGATGGAGGCTGTGAGAGCGATGCAGCTTCACTGTGAGGACGGGACTTAATGTCACCAGTGTTGCCAACTTAGTGGCTTCCTCACTAAATTTGGCAACTTTTAAGACCCCTTTAGCGACTCTTTTCTTTTTTTTTCCAAAAAAGAAGCTAGCAACAAATCTAACATCTTTTTGGGCAAACCTTAACTACTCCTTGGTGAGAGTCCAACGTGTCTCAGTGAATGAGCACTAATGTGGCTGTGGCTCTGACAGCAGCACATTCAGCAGACCGATAATCAGCCAGACAGAGACGTAAATGAGCTGTGAATGTCTGTACTTATTTATACTGGTGTCTGGATCATCTCTTCATTTGTGATACTTCAGTTATACAATCTGTAACAGCCTGCATAAAAAAGTTTTTTCATATTAGAGGTAGATTTAGATGCATATTAAGGACATGGCTGCTTAAAAACATCTAATGGTATAGCTGTTTAGTCAGTTTTGACATTCATTTCTTGACTTAAAATGTTTAAAATTGTGTATTTGTAATTAAGTTGTGATGTCACAGAAATGCAAATCAGCATGTGATGTCATCAAGCAACTTTTCAAACAGGCTTCAGCTGCTTCCTACTAAAGATAGTTGGCAACACTGGCAGTCACTGTAGCTAACGGTAAGGTAGCTGTTAATGGACAGAATAAAAGCAGACGGCTGAATAATTAGTAAAGCAGTGAGTAATGTAATTAATTATTTTTTGCTGTTGAGCAATTAGTTTGTGATGTAATTAAAAACTTGAGAAAACCTGTAAGGAATTCATTCAGCAGTGTGTTTGTCTGTTCTAATTTAAGGCAGTAACGTTAGCATGCATAGCTAAATAGCTTCCTACTTTCAAGGCCAAGAAGTAGAGGCTATCTGTAGCTAGCTACATTATTTTGCAGGGTAACAAATTACTTTAGTAAAAGCCTCATTCAGACTGGAACATCTACTGATTTAGGGCCACTGCTGGATGATATGCTAACGTTATCAGCTTTGTCCTGCTCGTTATTTAATGTTGGGCCATTTACACTTCAGTAGCTCCAGCCAGTTATTAGCCAAGGTAACGTTATGTTTGCTAAAATAGTTAGCTCTCATCCTCAAAGCCTTTTTTCTTGTCATAGTAAAACATGCCAATGAAGTTCTCAGACATCAAGTGTTGTAACACAGGAAGCCATAAAATAAGATTTCAATCAGAAAGAGTCCGAACAAAGAATACGTAAAAGAAGCAAACAAATCACAGCAAGCATTCAAACACAGTAATATGGACACATCTCGTTCAGTACCCAAAAAGTATAGAAGTTCGAAACCCAGCCCTGTGTCTTACTGGTCACCAGTTTTTGCAGAAAGCTTGACATTCAAGTTTCCTTGAAGCAATTATAATGTGACCACAGTTTGTTTGGCGCAAAAACACAAAGTTATCTGCGGAGGCTCATGCAAGCACAAACAAAGTTTAACACTCACTGGATTGAGAAAAAAAGTAATCCTGCTTCATCCAAAACCAAATTTGGCAAAGTAAGTAAGTCATTGTACACTGTAGAAGACAGTGTTGAAATATACCACACCAACTAAATCATTTCACAAGTTGACTACATAAATCGATGCATCCTGTTGTCAGTAACCAGTTGACGATACTTTTGCTGGTTACTGGGGAAACTCCCGGGTTACGACAGTGTTTTGCTGTGTTTTCTGTGTACACATGCTGATATGAGGATATAATTGCACCTTTTCTAAATATTGACACTTGTAGTTTACCTGAGTGTCATAATGAAATTCAAATGTGGAGAGGAGATAACAGATCTGATTGCAGCAGGTGATGATAGGATGAGCTGACAGGCTGCAGGTTCATGAAAAAAAAACCTGCTGGTTTACAGCAGAATCGTCTTTTTGAAATTTAAACTGCTTCTACAGGGAAGACACACAGGAGATGCAACATAAATATGTTTCATTATAATAATATCTGGTTTCATTTTTACTTTTTTTTTTATCAGAATCATCTCCTTAAGTCTTTTTTATTCTACCTAGTTTCTATCTCGTTGTGTCCCAGTTCCATTCTACATACTAATAGATAGACAGTATATACTAGTAAGTATACAGGAAGTAAATGTACGATGTACCTTTTTGTACTAACAAGAAATGATGCACTGACTGATGTCAATCTAACTTCAAATTCAGAAGTTCAATGTTATGTTATAACTTGGTTTTGTAAAGATATACACATTTATGTTACATAAAGCAGAATATTCTATTGTAACTGGTGTTGTTACTCTTTGTGTTTTATTGTAACTATTAAAATTTTAAAGGATGATTTTCACATACACAAAGCAAAATTCACTTATACAGATTTTTCCTAATATAAAAGGTATGTTGATAGAATTGGATTTATATTGATTTTTGAAATATAGATTCTTTACAAATAACAAAAGAACAAAGAGTTTTCATGCTATGAACAGTCATCTGATCAGTCCCCTGATAATAACGTAATTCATATATTATTTCTTTTGTAATTTTTGGTAATTATTTTTGTATTATGAATTTATTGTATATTGAATATAATTTGAAATAACTGATTAACTGATTATTTTGCTGACACATAATAATAAAAATACATTTTGATTTTAAAAAAAGTGCTACAAAAATCAAGCAGATTTATACGACATACTGACTTTTTTCTTTTTTGAATACACTTAATTTTGTCCCTTTTCCTGTATAAACACTCCTCAAACTCCTATTCGGTCATTGAAACAAAGCTTCTGTCTTTAGGGCTGCAACTACTGATTAATTTCATCACTGATTAATCTGCCAATTATTTTCTCTTTAATTGTTTGGTCAATAAAACATCATAAGAAAGTTAAAAAAAAAAAACAAAAAAAAAAAAACACCCATCACAATATCCTTGAGCACCAGATGACGTCTTATATTGTCCAACCAACAGTCTGAACCTCCCCAAAATTTGCAGTTTACAGTAATGTTTGACCAAGAAAAGCAAGATATTCTCATATTGTAGAGGCTTGAATCAGTCTGGTATGGCTTGAGATGTTTTGTTTTTTTCCTGTTTTCTGGTGATATGTCTTTTTAATCTTTTGATCACACCAACATGATTCTCTTTAACTCCTTTATTGCATTATGTTTATTGGTTTTGTGTCTGTATGTCTAGTTATATGTACAAATAAATAAACTGTAAATATATAAACTGTTCATATCACATTTGCATAAATACACAGTAAAAAGACAGTGGGCTGTAAATCAAAACGTGAAATATAAAAAGAATGACATTTTAAAGTGATAAAAGAAATAATCTTGACATGAAAAACTAAATAAACATGGTTCAAAATCAATAAGAAGAACTGTCATCCTTGATCTGCTGACTTTTAATCTCATTATTAATGAAATAAAGAGCTGTGTGTCGCTGTGAGAAACTCCTCCATGTTTGAAGTAACAATAAAACGTAACATTGGTGGTTAATATAAATGAAAGCTGACTGTAGCTCACAGTTTTGCTGTGTGATGGAAAACCTGAGAGAGAAATAAAATTAAAAAAAACCTCCTTGAGAGCAAGAACCCATCTGGGAAATATGTCCTTAATCTGATTAAAAGTCTGAAAGGAGTCAGGAGAGGTGACAGTGTCGTAGTTTTTATTCATCATCAGTCAGCTTTTACAATTCCATTTAGTTAGACGTTTAATCAAGCTTTTCCTCTTGACTAATACAGTTTCAGTCCTTTAGTGTTTGTGGTTTTCTGTGATTGCCCTCAAGTCAAGACGCTCAGCCAATCAAAAATAAATGGTGAGTCACAGAGTTCGGCTCTTTGACTTTGTGCCTTAACACCAGAGGATTTCAACAGCTCAACCCCACAGCCAATTGTCAGCCTTCACACACAAACAGGCTTTCACATTAGAAAGGTCAAGCTGTGCCGTTTTTTGAAATTCAGACTCACTCATGAATCAGAGAGAGAAACAAAGGATGGTTTTCATTATGCTAATGTACCTTCTTGCTTCACTCCACTTACAAAACTTTCCTGTGTAGTGGAAAATGTTTCTGTGGTATTCATGTGGTAAGACCTTACATTACAACAAGCAATTCAGTGGTAATGTACACAGAATCTGTACCATATATTTACCACAAACTGCATTTTCTAAGGTGTTGTAGCTGAGACTGTATAATCATAATCTATCATCTATCTATCTGAACATGAGGTTCACAAGCAGTAAAAGCAATATACTGAGCAGTTCATGTATTTTTCATATTTCTTTTATTCTACATAGTAAAAAAGCTGTTTACATAGAACCCTTAAAATTGAAAATGTACTCTTTGTCACTATGGCAGGATCAATTACATTTCATGCTATATATATATATACACATCAACAAAGAATAATACACAAATATTCACACATAATTCCTCACTGCACTTAAACAGAACAAGTTACAAGACTGGATTAGTAAGTAAGTAAGTAAATTTTATTTATAAAGCGCCTTTCAAAACCAGAGTTACAAGGTGCTTTACAATGCAAATAAAACGAGAGAGAGATAAAATAGAATAAAATAAAAATTAAAAAAATTAAAAAAGTGTAACAACACATAACATCAATATAAAACAATAAAAGCATAATAAATACACAGAAGTCAGATACAACAATAAAAACAAAGAGTGATCAGATATTATGCAATAAAGTGCTTACGAAAAAGTTGAGTTTTTAAGAGCTTTTTAAAACCGTTGACTGACTCTGCGTTTATTATTACTAAAGGACGGCGGTTCTAGAGGGTGGGGGCCACAACCGCGAAAGCACAGTCACCATTGGTTACAATCAACAAGTGTGCTACGACTTTTGGTAGTGATCCAATTTTTGTACAAAATGCTAAAAATTAGCAATTTTTGTCCCATATTAAACTATAGAAAAATGCATGTTTTTATGAAATCTCTCAAAAATAAAACATGCTAAAGACATCAAACCTAGGTCACAGGTTTCATACGTTATACCTTTTCAAGGCAATGTTCAACTTCAAGGGCTGCAGAGCACTCCTGCAAGATTGTGTACCAGCTACAGGCGGGATCTGTTGTCATATGTAGCTTCAGGTTTAACCTCATGACCAACTCCAGCTGACGAGCACCTCAGCTTGGTGTTTGTGTGGAACGCTTTTGAATTTTTCCTCAGGTTTGTGTTAATGATTATCAAGGTCAGTGGACAGATGCAGCTTTTTTTCATCTACACACATACAGTCACTGTAACAATGTCCTTAACCACCCCAAAGGCTCCATTTTTGAACTCCACAGCACTATCAAACCTGTACTTCTTCTGTGAGTAGAGCTTGTGGAAAACACTGACTGTCCAATCAAGACTTTATTATGGAAAATTACTTGAGTATTTTCAATTCCGTGTTCCAGAAGTTCACTCAGTGCTACAAGATGAGTAAGAGGAAGCTCTCTTTGTTCCTCACTTATGAAGAAAGTGAAGGGTGCTCACTTGAATGTTTTCTTTGGCAGTGCTCCGCTACAATTCCCAAGACATTGAACAAACTCTTGCACATCTGTAGGCGAATCACAAATGTTGAGCATTTTAGGAATGCTTCTCCAAAGCAAAAAAGATTTAGTGATTTGATTGGGTACATACCGAGTTCCATGAAAAAGTAGATGTCTGTTGTTGGCTTCGAATACAAATGCTGCTGCTGCCCAAAGGGGCCAAGGAGACGCACTCTGTCTGTAGAGTTCTTCAGTTCAAATCACAAAAGTTTTTAACATTAAATCAGATTTTTCTATCATGTTTTGGTAACTTCAGTTTTCAGTAAAGGAAAAAAAAGCATGGAAAAAACGAACACCAGTGACTATAGTATGGACGAGGCAGCGCTCCAGTTAACACAAACAAAGAATAATACAATAGGAAAGACTTGTACTCGGTGGCTTTCCAGAACCTTATTTCCATGAAAGAGCGAGGAGCACAACTGATTTCTCTGGGAGGCTTGATGGATAGTAGTCTGGAGTTGAGTTGGCAGGTTTCTTCCGAGACACCAGGGACTGAGATGAGAAACAGAGTCAAGCCAGAGACTGACAAACTGCCTCACAGCTCCAAGTAGAGCATAATTCATATAATCTGCCATAAAGTCTTTAAAATGTTAAAGAGAGGCAAAAAAAAAGCAGATTGCAAGTCCCGGAGCTTGCTGTTGATTTGCCTTAAGTACATCATTCTCCCGCTCAGACTGTGTTCTGGATTCTGGTTCAGGCAAACTAAATTGATCGATACGAGCGATGCCGGAGCCCTTGCTTACCATCTCTCAAGGATGAACACACCAGTCACATCTGTACGTGCCATTGAACTGTACTGAATTTTTGAGATGAGGTCTTGTTACAGCATCACAAGCTGAAAAGACAAAAAATGCAATCGTACTTGGTTGTGTGTAGAAGGATTTGTCCTCAAGCAACCGTCTTCAGCAAGAACCGTTCCTTCTTCCACCATGCGAGTGAGCCAAACCACCAAACCACGTCCTCGTTCACCAAAACTTGCACTGGCCAAATGTAGTACCCAGATGACTCAAAAACAGGCACTCAGTCACAGTTCCATACAGATGTCAAGTCGTTGTTGTTTAGGTTATTTTCTAGAAGACCTTTCATCTTGCTGTCATCAAAAATGTTCTTGAAAGATGCACTGGTGATGTGTTTCCATTTATCAATTAAAGATGTGACCACATTGTAATTCTCTAACAGATCTTTAAGCTGAGAAACTAGTGAGAGATATAAAAAATATTCCCCCTTTTTCTTTTACTCCCCAGTATTCACAGGCTCTCTGCAGTTTCCATTGGGACAAACTGCCTGAGCAGCAGAACCAATTTAAGCTCTGCAGTTGTAGCAGTAAAAGTGGATTTCTGTCTCTGCTTGGATGTCGGCAAACTTCTTTTCACAAAGAAATTTTGAAGAAGGGCTCACTCCAGTCGGCAGTGTGTTTAAAAGAGTGAGAGTGAAAATCTTGTGATGAAACTCCATTGACTTTGTGTCACAGAACAAAAGTTGTAATTGTTGTGGATATTTGGAGCGATGGTCAGCAGTGGAGAAAGACACAAGACACAAAACACAAGACTTTTGATGTCTTAATGCTGAAAATGTTTATTGAAAGCTCTTGGCCAAGTGGAGAACCAAAAACAGTAAACACCAGAGTGTTCTGCTCCGATACTGTCTCTTTCCGTTCTGCCCTCTGAAGGTCCGAGTCCTAGTCTTTATCAGCCTACAATATGAAAAATTAGTCTGATTGGTTCACTGAGTGTTTGACTGTGTCATCCACTTATCTGTGTTGTTTAGGGAAGCCTCCTCTGACCTTGGTAACCATGGAAATGCTGATATACCCTCTATCAGAGGGGGTTCTGCCTTCCCCAAAACATCACAGACAGCTGAAGTCTCAAGGAGAAGATATCTTAATCTCTGATTAAGAATTACAGTGTGACCTCAAAGCCAAGCTTGACCCAATGTAACCCAATCTGTAACCTCTAAAGATGGAAAATTCCATAACAGTAATCTTTAGATGAGCATTGCTTGCAGAAATGTTAGATCCTGGATACAGAAGTACATCATGGGTGTTTCACTGTAGAAAAAGAAGGAAACAGTGTAGTTTTGCTGTAACATTGTTCGACTTGCAAATTAGTGGCAATTAAAAAACAAGTTTGAACTAATTTTATATGCTTGTTTCATGTCCATATAATACAATTCCAGCTAAAACAAAGTCTTGGTTACAGTGTTAATTGTTTTTTACCTTCTCTGAATCGCAAGTTGGGTCAGTAAATTCTACTGGCTCCTCATCACCTTCCATTTTAAAGAAAAAGAGACATCACACCTCCTGCAATATGTTAATATGTTAATCGGCACCATCACTGACACAGTAAACTCTCTCAAAGCTCTCTTTACACATGTACAGTCTTTGGTTAGACGTCTTGTAGTGCTACGCTCCTCAGCCGAAGCAGAGCAAAGTTACGGTGCCTTAAGAGGGCTTAAGACATGACTCCACGCCTCCGTAAGTCAACGTCGTTTGAACAATGTGGGCGTCTGGCACATCCACCTACACAAACTTGATCAAGTTGACACAGGAGAGATTTGCAGGCTCTTTATCTCTGCAAATGTTAATAGAAGGCGCCTTCATTTAGTCTACGGACTAGAAAAGGAAGGACTTGTTTTATCTAGTCTTTTAATCTCAAACCAAAGATATCAAAAATGTTAACAATCTAGCTGTAGGTAGCAATGGGGAGTATGGTGAAAGAAATTTGAGAATGGGGGGAAAAAAGGACTCAGACATGCACAAAAAGAAGGACACAAGGTCAAAAAAACAGGAAAAAAGCAACAATCAAGGAAGGAAGGGAAAAAAGGAGAAAGGAAATAAACAGTGAAGGCAGGAAACAAGGAGGTTATTCAGGATGGAAGAAAGGAAGCCTTAAGCAAAGACAGTACACTAGCTAGGAAGAAGGGAAAGTTTTTGGAGTTTGGATCTTTCACACCTGTCGACTTTATGTTTTGCAGGAACTTTGTTGCAGACGTTCAGTCTGTTGGGTCGACTGGTCACAGTTTGTACACAATACGATCAGTCAGCTCGGTGTGTGAAAGGTACAACACAACCTGCCAAAGGAAGTCTGGCGCTGAGAAATATGGACTGTATTATGACCTGCCCACCCACACAGACACACACACACACACCCACACACACACACACACACACACACACACACGCACACACACAGACTTGTACATAATGATTCAGCCTGTTGCAGGACTACCACACAGCTTGAGTTTTGGTTTTCATCAGCAGCAACACAAACTTAAAGAAGAAATACAAGAATGTTGCTGAAGAAAAGCTGATTAATTTCACCAAAATGCCGCATCATCATAACATAAGCAGCCTGAGTTAAAATGGGTTTGTAATCTGTCCTGAGCAGGATGAGCATCGTTGGCCTTATTCCACAGCTAAACACACTCCGAAACACACTCCACCTACAGTTTTTTAACCCTCCTGTTATGCTGCAGGTAAAATTGACCATAGTTTCATAGTTTAGAAATACAGGAAAAATATTTGTGATAATTTCTGGAGTGTGAAACCTTTTCTGCTGGGCTTAGTGTAATGAATATGTAAATGGAAAATGACTCATTTAATGTGTTTGCAACCCTCCCTACATGACACAGCAGTGAGAATGGAGGCTACAAAGGGTAAAAATATCAAATTTAGACCAAATAAATATGAGACACAATGTGATTACCTTTCCCCTCCCAACCACAGACAGATAGACAGACACACACAAACAGAATTTGTTCCTGGACCCCAACGACACCCCTTCCTGCAGTTTCTGCAGGAAAAGTGTGAGAAGCATCAAATATTATTCTACCTAAGATGGGAACTGTGTATTTCCCACAGGAAAACTCCCACACTCAGGGATGATGGGCAATAAATATAAATGTAGTCCTACTTACATTATGCAGCTGAACTCTCCCAGAGGTTGAAATATGAGCAATATGAGCAGAAAAATGACAGCCCAGGAAGCTCTGAAACACATCTTTGATCAGGATAGTGAAGTAGAGGAGGAAGTGTCTGAGATCAATTCTGATTATGATGATAAATTGTCAGATGATGAGAGTGTTCCCCCACAGCCGTCAACTCCAAGAGAGACTTTCATATCAAAAAATGGCCAAATAGAATGGTTCTTATCCCTGAATGTGCGTCGGGGAACAATATCAGCTGCAAACATAATAGAGACGGTGCTAGGGTCCACTAGGATGGCAGTGACTTGTCTCTGAGCTGGTCATTCCTGATTCAATTAAGAAAAGTGATCTAGAAATGACTAATTTAGAAGGGAGGCTTGTTTTGGGCAGGAGTGGAGAGAACTGGATGCAACCTAATCACATGTTTAGGCTTCTCATCCTGGCTGGAGTTTATAAGTCCAAAGACGAATCAACAGCCAGCCTGTGGGATGCAGAGACAGACGGGATTCTGAGCCACCATGTCTTTGGAGACCTTTCGTATTTTCTCAAGGTTTAATAATCAGGAGACAAGAGTTGGCAGATGGTACAGAGATATGCTGGCAGCTATTAGGACAGTGTGGGACGAGTGGGTAGAGCAGCTGCCACTACTCTACAACCCAGGTCCTAACGTCACTGTGGATGAAAGTCTGGTGGCATTCAGATGTCACTGCCCCCTTTAGGCAACACATGCCCTCAAAGCCAGCAAATATGGCATAAAGATCTGGGCAGCTTGTGATGCAAACTCAAGCTATGCATGGAACATGCAGGTTTACACTGGTAAGCCTGTTGGAGGAGCACCAGATGATCCAGGGTCTCAGGGGCCACAACACTATCTGCAACAACCTTTTCACCTCCTACATCCTGAGACAGGAGCTGCTGAATGCAGAAGACCAGAAACCTGAGATGATCCTGGATTACAATGCCAGCAAGGGAGGGATGGACAATCTTGACAAGGTCACTGGGTCCTACAGCTGCAAATGCATGCTTTGGTTGTCTTTTATAACATTGTGGATTTGTTGGCCTACAATGCATTTGTTATCTGGACTGAGATCTTCCCAGATTGAAATGCTTCCAAGCAGTTCAGGAGACAGCTTGTTATGACCAGGGAAGCAACATAAAGCCAGAATGTTGATTGGTCACATACACAAAAGGCAAACTACTAACTAAGGGAGAGGGGCCAACGGGTGCTGAGCAAATCAAAAAAACAATATAACCAAAAGAGGACTCCTAAATAGAGATAAACTTACTAACACAAAGAAAACAACAAAAATAACCCCTCACTCTCTATGTCTAGTTTTCAGTGGTTTATAACAAACACAAGAACAGCACCCCTGCTCCTAATGAGGCTACCAAAGCAAACTACTCAATACTCAACTACCCCTGGCCCAGTCCCTTAACAACAAGCGATTGGTCGAGAAGCACAGTTAAACAGTGAGAGCTTCTAGTCTCACACCAGTTTTCACACAACAACAACGAGAGGCACCCTGGTGGGCTGTTCCCTGAGTCCCAGCCGCGCTGACTGGCAGGCTGGCCAGACATTTATCAGTTCGGCACACGGATTGAAGCCTCGGGATCGGAGGGCTGGCTTGAGCAGGGGCCGCTCCAATCAGGACCCTCTCCGATACCAGCCGGGAAGTGGGAGGAGAGCCTGCATGACTGGAGAGTTGACATGACATGACATAAAAAGGACACTAAAGAAAATGACTGCACACAGACACACACAAGGCAGCGGTTTGTGGCAGCCGTAAGCTTAAGCCGTAAGCCGGAGCTTGGGAGAACACTTCTGACACCCTACATAGAGAGACGGCAGCACCTGCCAAGAACACCAGCCGCTGTAGCCGTGGCAAAGAGGATCCAGGAGGGGGAAGCACCTACCCCACCAGTGCCTGAGATAAGTGTGGGTGTGCGTGTCGGGATCAGGATGCAAAGAAAAGACAAACTTCTTAACTGTGCCTAGGTTGCTGCTGGGTGAAAAAAAGAGGAAGAGGTGTCAAATCAAGTCCAAAGATGACAGCAAGACTAGCACCACATGCTTCAAGTGCAAAAAATTAATTTCCACAAAACATGTAGTGGCATCCTGCCTCTCGTGTGCTTTGTAGACACACACACACACACAATTAATCAACATGCCCCCATGACAGAAAAATATGTCAAAAATGTTGAAAACGTCTAAACAAAATCAGAATAAATAAAACAAATGTGTTGTTTTTGCCGATGTACAGAAAAAACAGTTTGGAAATTATTTTTTTAATGAAAAATGAGTGAATTATCATAAATAAACCATGATCTGTAAGGGGTGAAAAACTTGATTACACTAAATATTGATTAAATGAATATTAATTGAGCTAAAGATAATGTTTATGGAGAAAAAATATTTTGTTAACTACTTTCGGATGGTTAAATATGCACTGCGTCAAATTTATTGCCGTTCCTTACAGTTGAACATAACAGGAGAGTTAAACCACTGGACTCACCTGTTAGAAGAGCTGCAGGTGTCTCGGTGTGGAATCTCCTGAGGATCTTCTCCTTCCATTCATTCAGGCATTTGCATGTGACATTTTGCTAAAAGGCCAGCTGCGCCTCACATGCATGGACCAACGGTGGTCAGTGAAGACGTTCCTCAGTGCTGAGAATAAATTTTCATACATCGCAGTAGATGCACCAAGTGTTAGTCTCATGGCAGTCACTACACTTGGCATGGATGGTAAATGGCAGGGATGGCAGAATGTTGCATCTACCAACACACAGTATTCCAGCCATTCACACATCTTACCACAATGACACAATAGAGCGACTACTGTTCTGAAACAGAGGGCCTGAGTACCGCTGTGTAACTACTTGACACAATGTAATTTACCTCTCATGCACAGATGTTAAAAGGTGTTAAAAAGTATGCCATAACACACTGTTAAATGTGAATTGAGTGGGTGGGCTACACTCTGTATGGCACAAATTTCTTGAACTTGACACAAACAATTCAGATTTACTTTGTCCCAGCGGGCGATTCTACTTTAATGAGTTCATTTCGGCTCAAAACTTTGTGGTTTTAAATGTAGAGTGACAAATATCCCCAGATAGACATTTAAATCATAGTTAACAGAAAAATTGGGGATATTGAAATAACATTTAAATTAGATTTTTACCTCCAGAATAACAAACCTAAACCACTAAATTTGAGCACAGTTTGTCTTACCAATCTTACCAATTTCACTGAAAAAAAAGTGTTTCATGTTTGATTTTGTTGAATTTGACAGCTCAATCTCTGGGACTTGACGTTCCATCAGCTTCTCTGATGTAAAAAAATAAATAAAATCAAAACCTACAAACTACATAAAAGCATCACTCGTACAGCTACAGATAGTGTGTGTGTGTGGGGGGGGGGCAGAGGATGCTGCTCCACAGTTCATAAACCTTTCACTTTGGCTTTGCTTTTTTTTTTTACCTCTTTAGCATAAAATTGAGAGCTGGCTCTGGTGCATTTGGCATCAGCTGTTTCTCTCACTGCCTGTGTCCGGGTATCTGTGCCTGTCTCTCAAGGCACTAAAACACCACATAATCAATGCATTCATCCATTTTCAGCTTCTAGTTTGTGAAATGAAAAATATGCAGATGGCTGCGTGCAGTGTGTGTGTGTGTGTGTGTGTGTGTGTGTGTGTGTGTGTGTGTCTGACTCCAAGTATCCGTTTGCTTGCTATTGGGTTGCCAGGTTGGAGCCGAGCCTGTGGCGGCGGCGTTAGATGGATGGCCGGTGCCTGCTGTCAGGGTGCCAGGTTGGAGCCGAGCCCGCGCTGCTGGATCTGTGGAAGGTTTCATGGATCTTCTCTTTCTGGGCTGTTTGCATTTCATCAAATTGCGACAGCTCAAGGTGATGTGCTGTAAATCTCGAGGGCGACATCAGTCACCGTGTCAGTTTGTGTGAGGGGATAAACCAGACTATTACTAGCTCATCTTAAACACATACACAACACATTTTTTTATCAGTCAGTCGCTCATAAATCAGCCTATAAACCAGATAATGTGACAGCAGGGGGAATCACATATGTATTATATAATGACATCATCTTTCTGGCACGTCACAGATGCTAGAACAGCTAACCCTGTGAGAATAAACATGCTCTAATTAGAGTCAGTATGTATATATGCACATGAATGCGTGCATGTAGTAATATAAATTATATAAATCATTTAACAGTTGGCAGCTTTTATCGGAAAAATGTCAACTTTAATTCACTAGCTCCCAAATTATTCTAATGAATTGCAATTTTATTTAATTGGCTGTTTCTGTCTCTACACTTGGATTAAATTAAGCTAAACATATGCTTGGGAAATTTACTGTGTCTATAAATCTCATATTTGATACTCACTAGCGGGATTTATAGGAACTGATCCCAATGAGGACACAAGCAGAAAGTTAAATGAAAAGAGACTTTAATGAAGAGTAGGAACTGAGGAGGAGATGGACCGGAGACATTAAAGACCTGGCTGAGGAAGACTAAAGCTGCCTTCAGATGATAAGAAATTTGCT
Source organism: Thunnus maccoyii (assembly GCF_910596095.1). NCBI lineage: Eukaryota > Metazoa > Chordata > Actinopteri > Scombriformes > Scombridae > Thunnus > Thunnus maccoyii. The sequence goes on from NC_056537.1 coordinate 4,734,494, forward strand.
CTTCGCTCACTGCGAGGTAGAGCACAGAGCATAGAGGTCATAGGTCTTCAATCAAAGGCTACGCAAAAGATGCAAATCCGTCTAACCCCGACTACACATATAAAACACCCAGATATTGTTCATTAATAGGTGTTAATGAATGTTACACGTTTAGGAGGGAAAGTGGAAGTGAAGGTGAGTCCGTCCAGAGCTGCTCGCGAAACTGGGTCAAGATTCTATTACTGCATTGCCTATTTCCCGCTTCAAATGTTTTCAGAAACATATTTTAATGTACTGTTTAGCTGCAATTTGAGAAAGTTTGTGACAGGCCGCCATGTTTTCCTGCCTGAAAACATACGAGCTTCTAGCTATGTCACATACAGCTGTTAACTCACTGGTTGAGCTTTGAAAGGTCAGCGGCAACCGAGGTCAAAGTTGAAATAATTTGAACTTTCAGCGCAGCGCTCAGTGGCAATTTCGAGCAATGTGTGACGCCAAGGGTGGTGTTCTGAATAACCGAGTGAAAACATGTTGAGGTCAGAGAAGTAGCTGTTATTGTGTTTTGACATTCTGGTTATTCATCACATCACCTGTTGAACTAACATAAAGGAATAGTTCCTGCTAGTGGGAATCAGTCCTAACGTTACCATTTATTACTGTAACATAACACTTTGTGATAAGTCATCAGGTCTGCAGTTATAAATGGTTATAAGTCATTAATAAAGGGTTGTGTTTAACATTTTCTAAGTCATCAGGCCTGCAGTTATATTTAATAAGTCATTAATGAAAATAAATAAGGTCTGGGGTTATAAATGTTAATAAATTGTTGATAAATGGATTTTTATCTGGATGTCCTGCAGCTCTTTCTAGAAGGTAAGTAGCTGAACATCGGAGGTGTCTTCCTAAAGAATCAGATAAAGCAAATGTTATGGTTTTATAGAAAGGAGGGCTTTTTCAGAACTTTGCAACCCAAAAAATATGCTTATTAATTATAAAGAATTAGTAAATTATTTATTAACCATTAATTAAGCCATAAATTAATGCTTATAAACCCTTTATAAAGGATGCCTAATCAGAAAGTAGTACCATAATTCCATATAAATGGTGTAAAGATGTAAAACTATGATCAGTACTATGTAATGCTCATTTCACTCCTACAACCATCAATCTGTAGCTGCTTGATGGTTTGAACACTCACAAGTCGTAAACACGGACATTCCCTCATTAATACCTTCCAGCTTATGTGACGTAAATGCAGCATAAGGCAGAATACTGATGAAGGATGTCACCACTGATAAGCAGAAAACAGGACAAACAGAACACTTTTGAAGGTTATTAAGATTTTCTAGCTGACAAAGTGATGGACAAACTGACAAAAGGCTGCTGGAATGAGAGTAAACGAGGCCGAGGTGATGAGAGCAGGATCGGTCCAGGTATCCAACCAGAAAGACTCACACTTTGATCTGTGATCCTGATCTGTCTACTTTTTATGCCCTTTGACTTTGAAAGAGCTGACAGGAACTAGTTCTTTGTTCTCTAAAGACATGTTTTTGTTTTAAAGTTTGCTGTTATTACACTCAAAAGGAACCTCAAACAATATTTTATCAAACCTACAAATGCAATATGAGCTTCACCATTTACTGACTACAGTCTCAGTCTAGTACTGCCCTGTTCCTTACTCACCATTTAGAGCGTTTGGACTCTGCTAAAAGAGAGTGAATATTGGACTTACATTCACCAGATAGACAGAAACACGACTCCAAATGAATGATAATGTTGCTCTGTAACTGCTGAATGCGGAAATAAGCAACTGTTTGCTAACAAGTTCAACATGTCAACATAAAAGGTGATAATATGTCGGTGAAAACTAGTGGACAAAATAATAATTAACACAGGTTTTAAGTCTGTTTTGTTTTGTCTGTTAATAAAAATACAAAGAAAGGTGGAAAGACAAAGTATCCAAAGTTAACCACAACCCCAAATTATTATCCAACCAAAATGACAAAGAGCTACAATGTGAAATGCTGGATGTAGCTAACAAGCTAATAAACAAGCTAACAAGCTAGTGTTCAATAAAAATGCCAGAGACTTGGTGTATTGTAAACATCCTAACTCTAATTGTCATAAATAAAGAATGAAAACTTTTCATTACTCATTTTCATGTTGCTTTGGGCAAAAGCATCTGCAAAATGGATAAATACACTGTAAATGTAAAACTGATGATATGCAGCACTACTGCCTCAGTGCCCTTAGCGTTGGATTTCTGTAGTCATTTCTCAGAGTTCCTGACTGACAGTTTATCAGACCAATAAAAGAGCAGCACAGCCACCAAGCTACACAAAATCCCTACTCCTGGAATATTTATCCATTTACCATAAAAAAACAAGCTCAGAAAAAAGAAAATCCAAGAAACACAAAGAGAATCTTAAAAGTCCAAAGAAAAACTAAGTAGTACAAATTAAAAATAAAGAAACGCTAACTGAGAAACCAACTCCTGCGAAAAAACTGTCTCTGCTAGATGTTCTACTTTCTAACATTAACATTGCTAACGTTAGCTACTATAGAGCAGGTATCGTAATCAAGTAACATTAAACTTACTGAAATACTGCAACAATAATCCGACTCAGTGTGAGTCCCGGAGCAGCAGGTGAGCCAACTGTCAATCACAGCTGTCAATCAACGCCCACACAGCAGACATCAAAGCTACTATAAGTCTTCAAATCTTATTAACGGAGCAATAATTTCCTAAACGACCACCAGCACATTTATTAGAGGGCCTGACTTTAGAGATTGAGAGCAGAATGACTCATTGAAAACAATGATTGACTTTTTTCTAGGGAGAAGTTGAGCATCTAGCAGCTTTTGGTGGCGCTTTAAGGTACTTCCACATCGGCTTAAGCCTAAATACCTAGATACCTAAAGTATCAGGTTTAAATCCACAGCACCTTTTAGCTGTCAATCATGTCTAAATGGCTTTACGGGGTTATTTATTTGGTGTTATGTGAATGCGATGTCTATATTGTTTGCTTCAGCTGGTAATCATGTCTCAAATAGCTTTTTATAGTGGTATTTATGTGTTATAGCCTGTGAATGCATTGTCTATATAATTTGATGTCTGCATGAGTTGATTTGGTGGCAATCCCCTTTGGGATTAATAATGCTGACTAATCATTAAACTGTCTAATCTTGTTTGATAAAAACAGCTGCCTTTTGTTTTAAATGGGGTCTGATGAGAGCCATGAGACTCAGTCATTCAGTCTTGACAAGCTAAAAGATGCTAAAAAGCTCTGTAGAGCTGCAGAGTTGGTGTTAATACTGAGTCTGTTCTTAAACATTTCAGCAGGTCAGTATTATTTTTAATTTTACCTGTTATTATAACAGGTAACAAATTGATAACAGTACTTCTTTCACCTCTAAAGTCAAAACTGAATACATTACCCAGAATAATCTTCTGCTTCATCGTTTCCTTCCTCAGTTTTCTAGTTTACTCTGCAATGATTGATCCAGCTCAGCCACAGTCTCGACTGTTATTCATCTTTTTCTTTTTGAGCTGCTTGAACCACCAGAGAAGACAAACAAAATCTATAAAATCTTGGTGCATGTCAGTCAGTCAAACGAATGAATGACCTGTCAGTGCACGACTTAAATTTACAGCTGTTGTTTGGTTTAAGAAAAAAAAAAGAAAAAAGCAGGGTAAAGAAGGAAGAGACTGGAAGCAAAGTCCCATAATGGAACTTTCTCCAGCCTGAAAACTAGACCAAACCCTAAAATCAAAAAACCTGAATCAGAATCAGCTTTATTATTTACACATTTAAGGAATTTGACTCCGGTTTCTAGCAGCTCTGGCAGTCAAAGCAGACCTGTAGCTCCAGCTCTTGTCAGTCCATCTTCTCACAGTTTTAACCACGAGGCTTTTCACATTTTAGTTTCTGTCTGTAACCTGGAAGATGAACCAGACAGTGACCAGACAGAGTCCTAAAGCTGCACAGGGAACAGAGCAATATGTGTCCTTTAATATTGTATAGCAGTGGTCCAGTGTGCTTTTATCTCTAGTGGGACACTGGGTTTACTCTGTTAAAATCCCCAAGGATAATGAGAAAGGAGTCTGGATGTTTGTGAGTTATCTGGTCAGCCAGGTGTTTTATCACCTCAGTAACACAGGCCTGAGGTGGGAAATAAACACTGACAAGAATAAGGGAAGAAAACTCCAGCGGTGAATAAAACGGTTTGCGTTGGAATCAAAATGAACTGTCGAATATTCAACAGTTCCTCCCTGATGAGTGTAATATGAAACGGAGCGCTGAAGACTGCATAAATAAACAAAAACAGAAAAAGTATCAGAGAGTGCAACACAGAGGCAGCCATCTTTATCTCATATCAAGCTATAAATATAATCACACCTCTCTGCTGGGACTGTATGGGGGGATTTACGGTGCAGACTGGGCTGCCCGGTTCAATTATTGATGCGATTAGAGTCCATTTATTGCTGTTTCATAGGAAATATATCCTCCCACTGCAGTTCAGGAAGAAAGAGTTTTTAAATATTTATGAGTTTCCCTGTTCCGTTTGGATTGATCAGATAAGAAAAATGGACTGGAAAGAAAAAAAAAATCCCAATTAAACTGATTGTATTCATGCGGGAAATGGTTTGCTTTTTTTTTTTTGGTGAACCAGACTTTAAATGAACCAGGTTCTGATGGAGACTTCAGCCTGCAAAATAAAACCCCACCGAGTCCCATTAAGACCCAGACGGCTGATCACTGAGTCAGAGAGAATAACAACAAGTTTGTGTTCAATGGTTCTGAACACTTTAATCTCATACATAAAAAAATAAACACAATACACATCATGTCTTTTTTTTTTTCAACTGCAAAAATGACATGATGCTACAGTGAATGCAGTGATTTCATTTTCTCAATTATACAACAGCAACATGTACAATAAAAACAACAAAGCTATCAACGCTCACCTCAACTATATACACACATACACAAACACACCACAGCTGTGCATGTGGCAGCTGTGAATATGAAGCTCCAAACTGCCTCATGGAGCATCTCTTCAGTCTGAACTTTAAGCCGTGGCTGCCTGCCTCTCATGCCAGCCTCATGAGAAATAAATCTCTCTCCTCACGCTCCCTGGCACGCTGCCGCCGCTGCTGCTCCCTCGCCTCCTTCCTCTCTAAATATTGCTCTATGAAATCCCTGCTTTTCCTTTTCAGTGCCTCAGTAGACTGTAGTTGCAGTCGTCTCTCCCTCGCTCTCTTCTGACTGCTCTCGTCCTGCTCTGGCCGGTCTAGATTGCTGTATAACCCCGTCCAAAAATATCTTGACAAGTCATCCCATGTCAAGTTAATGTACCCCTCTACACCAATGACACCCTTATGGGATGTTGTGCCCTATAGTAATGTGTTGAATTAGTTTTGTTAACTGGTTATCCATGCAATTGTCCTCAATTTCTCTTGACTTTAGACCACAGCTTTCCATCGCTACTTCCTGAAAGCTGTTGACGTCTCAATGAAAGACAAAGTATCCATGTATTTCTACTTTTTTCTTTCTTTCTCCTCCCTTTTCTTCCTGACATTTGTGTCCCTGAAGTTCTCTTAGCTTCTTCAACTAAAATCATAAACAGTATGTTAACATACGATATTAAAACATAGCATTTAAGCCGTCAAACACAAAGTAGAGAGTCATGTAATACCTGAAATACGACACTGGAGCGCTCATATAAGGCACATGTGTGCTCCAGTATTTATGCTCCAGTGTCTTATGTTACTTTTGATAGTCTATCTGCAGTAAACAGGTACAAACTCTACTACATCCAAGAGTAAACTACATAAATTATATCATAAATAATATCCTGGTAGCGTAGTTGTTTGCTCCTCTACACGTCGTCCTTCAGCTCATAGTCTTTATAATTTTGTGTCCTTTGTCATACAGTTCAGGGTGATGAGAAACACAATCAACAGGTCGACCATTGTCATCAGGTGTTGTGATGTGACGTCTGTTCCACACAATGTGATTGGTTGATGCTTTTATTCATGGTGTGAAAGCTCAGAAAAAATGACCTTGTTCCAAGAAAAAAAAGTTGCTTTTTCGCTGCATAATATTTGCATTCTGTGTGAAAGTACTCATGACAAAAACAGTTCAAAAAAACATTATCGTCCAATGATGGAGAAAAACATCCCCGGTGTGTAAAGGTGTTGATCGTTACATCTTGATATTATATTGTCTTGTGTTGTCCCCTTTATTATTATGATCAATATTTTCATGATTTATTAATTTGTTCAATTGTTTGTTGTTTTTGAGGACGACCTTGAAAACCAGATGGTGCTCCTCAAGGGGCTGATTCTTGAGATAAATTTTTTCAGTGTGTTTCTATATGTGGTTGTGTTTTATGCTTTTTTTACTAAAGGTGTTGTCGAGTTGAAGATGTCGCCTTTATCTGCCTCTGCTGTCTATTTGCATATGACCTCTTGACGTGCTGTGCATTGAGCTCTCAGGGCCACTGTACTGTTTCTTTATCCAACTATGAATTATTGAAAACGACCTCGAAGGTCATCTACTGCAGACACGTTGTTGTAAGAGTTCGTCCGTCACCTTTTAAACCGGCAAAGCAGCTGAATGAGCAATAACGTCAGAGCGAGATCTCGGAGGACGACGGAGGAGATGGACAAAGGACGCACTGATTACACAACACATACCTGACAGTGTTTGTGTAAGAGTGTCCATAAAACGTGAACAGTCTCTTGTTGCCACCGGGGAGAAAACTAAAAGAAAATGCTGAAGAGAAACAGCTATGAATTATGAATAAAATGCACTGGTATGTTAATGAATGTGTAGACACAGCAAACTACTTGATTTTCTCAGTGAGGATAATTGATATGATACCCATAATTGAAGCAGCTCCCTCCAGATTAAGTTCGCTGCAGCGTTTGGTTGCTCTCAACATTTCATGCAGCTTGATGGTTCTGCTGGGAGGATCCTTCTTTTCCCCAAGTTAACAACATGTAAACCCACTGACAGGAACTCTCTTCTTCTTCTTCTTCTTCTTCTTCAGTGAAGCTCAGGGATTGAAGGTTGGGATGTTGTTTTCATAATCTGAAGCCCTTTGAGATGCTAAGTAAACTCTGTTCTGATTGGTCAGCTTCAGGAAGCCTCCCCCCCCGACTCCAGAGGCTACATAAACAAACACTAGTAGAAAGATTTCACCACTTCTTCTCCTTCTTTACTCCAAATATAAACTTCTCAAATCCATCCGTACATGTTGGAGCCCAAATCAGATCCAAAATACTGAGAGCGGACAACGCTAAAAACTTCAGCAACAGAATTACACAATGTATGCATGTTTATGGTTATGCATGATGAGCTGACATCAGAACACTGTAAACAAAGCGTTCAGGGCAGCTGAAACCTTGGCTTTGTCTTGCACAGTCACCTCACGTTTTAGAACTTTGACCATGTTTAACATCCGACATCGTAACAGGATACAAATGACAGAAAAATCACAGAAAGCTAAATACGCCCCCTTTAAACGTTCACTTTATGTTGATCATATTATATCCTCAACTGAGGATCCTCACATCTTAGTTTGTCTGATTACATTTTTTATTAGCAGGATAATGTTTGGAGATGAGAGCCAGGACACTGTGACCTGTACCAATGTGTTTGTCCACCAAACCAAAACAGGAGACATCTGGAGATATTGGGAAAGGGGCGGAATACCACACACACACACACACACACAGTGCAGAGACGCCCATTCAAATTTGTCCAAGATAAGTGAAATTAAGAAATGTCCCACCGTTCTTCTTTAGAATTTGGGATTGCCAAAGAGTCTGGCAAACAGGATGAGACGTGTCACGCAACACGAACACACACACACACACACACACACACACACACAGCCTGTCTTCAGTATAAAAAGGCATGTCATGTTCTGTAATGTTGGAATTTTCTCTGTCTATGTTGTTGGTGAGCCGTTATGAAATAAAAGAGATTCCCCATCTGACACCTGTGTCTCGACCATCTTTCTGCCACAACAATAATCCGCAGATAATAAATAAATCCAAACTATGAGGAGGTCTATTCTTTTTTGTATTCTGTGTGTAATATTAAACCACTCATCTTTTATTTATTTTTTTAATTGATGAAACTGAAATGCTGAAACTTCATTTGCCGTCTGCTTTTGTTATCATACCATAATGATGAATAAACAAGCAGGTGCCATTTTTAGAACTAAAAACCCACCTTTGCAACCGTATCTCCTACAGTTTTGGTTTATATAAACTAATGATTCAGCATATCTTCAGTATGTGGACTCATTAATCACCTAAATGTTTAAAATCTGCTGACTCAAGCTTTTCAAATGTGACAATGTAATTATTTTCTTTATAGTAAACTGAATATCTTTGGGTTTGGACTGTTGATCGGATAAAACAACTGGCATTTCTCACTATTTTTGACATTTTATAGACAAAGGTAATCATTTAATCAAGAAAATAATTAATCAATCATTAAAATAATAATAACTTTGTTTAGCAAGAGCACAACTTATGAATCAAATGACTGAATTGAGGGAATGAAATAAGTATACAGAGTCAGTGATTCTGTACTTTGATGGAGTGATTAATAAAACATGTCCCCCCCTCCTTGACATTTTTCTTCCTGCTTTAAGCACCAGGATAGGAAATCCCCGCCAGAGACCAGCATGCTTTGCTGTAATACTGCCAGTGGGCCAAACCTTCTTCTTTATTGCTCTTTATTGTGATTTGGTTGGAGGGCTTAATTTGCTCGTTTCTTTGCCTGGCGGCTATGTTTATCGACCGATGTGTGTTAACTCCTCTTATCTCTGATACACTCTCCCCGGCTCAGAGGCTATCTGCGACTCACCCGAACCCACAGCTGATAGCAGTATTTTCCAACGGCAGGTGTTAACTCGCCTGCTCTTTTCCTTATCTGTGTTTGTTAATTAACCCAGCGAGGGACGTTCAGTGCTGCCAGGAGATATAACAAACACAACAAACAAAAAAATTAAATAAATGAATAAGCAAGGGGGGGATGTTGAGATACTCGGAGCTAACTGGAGGAGTTCTGTAAATTGCTTTGCTTATTATCCTCCGTGCTTGTTTGTTTACATTCTGGTTATCCTGCTGTTATGAGCGACTTTGGAGCTAATGTTGTACAGGAAGTTATTGCTACATTATTGTTTTCCCCCCTCACCTACTTGCTTCCTGCCTCACAGGAAATTAATTACAGTCCACTTTTCTTACTACTGCGGGTAAGTTTGTGTTAAATCTTCTAGCTCACCTTTTAATTTCTCCTCTCGGTTTTTATCTGGTTTTGCCCTGCTCCCTCTCACACTGATGGAATTTCATCATCTCTGTGTTTCCTCTATTTTCAGAAGAACATCAGGTTTGTTTGTGTTAACAGCACAGCTGGGTTTTCTTATCTTTTTTCCAGTTGTTATCATTTTTTTGGGCCTCCCTTTAGAAGCAAACAGACAGAGCAGAGGAGACGTGCACGACTGTATTAAAGCACAATGCTGGTTGTCAGCACATAACGTGTGAGCATTTCCAAAGAACACCAAATGTTTAATTGATTTCCTTCCAGACTGGTTTCAGTTCATGTCTGAACACTATGAAATCAGCTTGCAGAAACCTTTTTTTGTGGTGAAAAGGTGTCTGGTTTTCACAGGGGTGTCCACACACTTATGGCCATACTTATGATACACATGTGTAAGGTCCCAACCCCCCCCCCCCCCCCCCCTTTTTTTTTTTTTTTGGACATACATCCCACAGCCCTGCCAAGTTAACACAAATACTCCTCCATCCACATCACATCATTTTAATTGACTTTACTGGATGTTATTTACACAGTTAATTACATAACTGTAGATATTTTTACAGTAATTAACATCACTGTTTAGGTCAGTTTGGTCACGTTAGCATTCAGATTCAACCTTGTATCCATACTTTCAGCTCTTTCACCATTTATCCAATTTGAGTGTCATCTGTTATCCATTTGTGTTAGCTAACTATGTCTACTGTTTATCCATTACTGTTTGCTAACTACAGTATTTCTACGGGACAGATTTCCTCATTCAGAGGAGGAGGGTGAATGGAGGCATTAACCGAACAGCGGACTTTGCCACAGGCGCTGTTTGTTTGCTGTTTCCAAATGCGAGTTGGGACTGTCTTTTAAAAACCGTAACTACAGTCTTTCGCTAACCTTAATCCCATGGTTATTACTATAGCCTGACAACCTTAACAAAGTGATAATTTTAACCCAAATCACGATCTTTCCCTAAACCTAACCAATTGGTTTTGTGCCCAAACCTTACCAGGCTTTAACCACAGCGTTGTAACATTATAAAACATAATTATTTTTTAACAGTGATGTGTAACAGTTTTGGAAAGCACAGATAACTGATGCCAATTACTGCTAATAGGGCCGCCAGATTAGAAAATGCTCCTATGTGTTGTTCTGGAGTCACATGATTAGATGACATATTTGATCACTTAATTGTTGACAACAGCTTTGAGGATGTGACCATCTTGTTTGAATGGAACTTTATTGGAACTGTCAATGGACGAACTCGTTTGGTCCCGCTGTGAGAGGCAGCAATGTGCCACAAGACCATAGACTGTATAAAAATATGGACGTAGTTACCGTGACGTCACCCGTTGGTTTCTGAAGAGCGGTTTTGAAGCTCAAAGTGAGCCGCTCTAGCCGTCGCCATCTTGGCAGTGCGTGACGCTGCCTAACTCCCAGCCAATCAAAAATGGGCAAAGAGGCGGGCCGAATGGCTGAAACAAGCCACCTAGCGGCTGACGGACCTGTCACTCAAAGCAGCCATGTCCTTCATTATGCATAACTTTACGGCTTAATAAAATTTAAACAGGTGAGTTATAAAAAAATTCACCCCCCGTACAGTTGTCATGAAAGAGGAAATTAGCTACAGAGACCAAAACCGTGTTTTGTACCAGGCTGTAAACATGTTTATTTCTGCTGTAAAGTTGGACATTTTAACATGGGGGTCTATGGGGATTGACTCGCTTTTGGAGCCTCAAGTGGTCGTTCAAGGAACTGCAGTTTTTGGCACTTCTGCATTGGCTTCATTTTTCAGCCCTGGAGGTTGACGCTTGCACAAGACATCTAGTCTGCTGGAAATCCATACGAAGAAGAAGAACTTGCATTAACGTTCAGTGTGAGCATTACATCATGACCAGTCAAACATACAGTCTGAGCTCACTGTGAGCACAGAGGTCCTAAAACATGTAGTTTAAGTTAACACAATGTGCATGATTAATAAAAAACACACAGTGTCGGCCCGGCTTAAGTATACAGACAATTACCTGAAGTTTGTTTTCACCTGCCACAAAATCATTTGTGAATCTGGGTCATACAGTTCAACAAATATTCAGGAGCCACTCTCTAATCTAACAGCAACTGACTGAGGTTAATGTGAAAGAAGTTTGTTCCTGACTGTGCTAATATTGATATGGCAGATGAGAGACGACGTTCTCCCGTGAGTGCAAACAATTATCAGCATTTTAATTTCCTTTAACTTAATGACATCATACAAATATGGCCACATAACTCTGAGGAATTTAAAGCCTTAAATAAAAAGTTAATAAAATAAGCTAGAAAGATAAATATACCCAGCAGATATATGATATTTGTAGACACTACCTTCAAGGGTCCAGGATTTAAAAGAGAACTTTAGATATTGATGATTCCTTCAAGCCAGCAGACACACTTGCTCTTCCTCAGGGACAGTTTTCATCCAAAATCAACATTTTATGATATCCTCACAGCAGCATTTAGGTTTGAGTGCAGAGTCTGTAGCCGCCAGCAGAGACAGCAACCCAAATCTTTTTATGGCCTCCAGCAAATAAAGGCATTCCAGGACAGCTGAAAGTAGCCAGAAGTCTCAACTACTAATAAACCAGTAATATTCTCAATGTGGTGACTGAATTTTGGAAACTATTATATTGGAGAATATGATACATTTAGACTGACTAAATAAGATATTCTTCAACAGAAAACAACTGAACTAAGTTAAGTTACTAAGGAATGTAACTGAAGTAGAGTTACTTAAATCAAATACCGTGCTTAAGTACTATTTTGAGGTACTTGTACTTTACTTGAGTATTTTCATTTTATTTTACTTTATACTCCCACTCCACTACATTTCAGAGGGAAATGTTGTACTTTCTACTCCACTACATTTATTTCACAACCGTAGTTTTTTTTTCAGATCTAGATACTGACCACTTTAAAAGTAAAACATATAATGGATTTTATATTTGTCATGAATTAAGATCACTTTGTAGACATCTGTTTTCACTTTGACATTCTGTTGATCAGTGTAAATGGCCTAGGATATTCCAAGAATGTGTTGTTTTTAAGTATTTTCTTAAAGTTATGTTATTTGTCCTGTTATTTTAGTCAGTGTTGGGCAAGTTACTTTCAAAATCCTCCAAACCCACATGCTGCATCTTTCGTATTTAACAGCGTGGCCTCAGTAACTGCACACAGCTCTCCAGAAGTCCTGATCTCAGCTGCACGATTCACAGACCAATTCTCCGATTCTGAACGAAACCAGCATCTAGTCACTCCTGAATGTTGGTGTACCTGTGGATAACGTTAGCAAGCCAGCTAAGAACACACAACACGTAAATAAGGATTACTGCGAGTCGCACTTCTTCCTCCTCCGGACCAGTCTGTCAATTGAACACAGAAACTATACTGATATCAACCCTCCATTAATCCTGATAAAGCAAAGTTTATGCTCAACAGTGTCCCCGGGACGAGGGTGCACAAACCAAAACTGATGTCATCTTTTGCTTTGAGCACAATGGCTTCGCAAATTGTCGTGGTGCTTGGTTGTGTTCCTCTGAATTTTTGTAACTAGTAGCTGAAGTGCGTTTCCTTCTCCATAGCACAATATGGCTATATTCACCATTGAGACGTCTCTCCACATGTAAGGGACCGACCTCCTCTTGTGGCACCTTTGTAGTTTTAATAACCATAAGCAGATGAATTCTTCCTCTGCAACGACGAGCTCCAGGACAGTGTGTGTAGCCATGTTGGATAGTGACGTTCTTCCGCTAACACTCGTTGACTCTACAGAATATTTTAAACGCGTTGAGCATTAACGTCTCTGTGCATTGTAGGTTGTGCACCATACAAACAAGGCTTAAGACAGCGAGCACGAGGACCCCAAAGTGTAAAAGTAACAGAGTTTAAGAAATGTTACTGTCCAACATTGATTTTAAATAGTAAGGTTGAGGCTTTTATCTTGAAGGAGCCAGGAGCAAATGCAGAGCAAAGATTCTACATTATAGATCGCCAAGTGTGTCCGCATCTTATACGAGCACCTGCCAAACGTCAGAAAATGTCTGATATTTCATTTGTTTAGCACCTGACTGATAAGGGAACCAGGTTTCATTAATGTTTGGTTACTGTACGTTTAGTGGTATTGTGGTGCTTTCTTTAAAATATAGTTTTATGTTAGCGTGTTTAAGCTAGCTAGATGCAGGGCAGTTCAGTCTTAAGAGGAAGTTTTCATCTCATAGTAGTTTGCTTGCCAGTATAAAGAAATGCAGCATTATTTGTGTGTTTTGCAGTAACTGAAATATAAAAGGTTAAAGCTGCATGTGTGATTGTTTTTCTATGTTTTTATTAGTTGCACATAGGGTGGGAAATTAGCAGCAGTCACCAGCTAAATGCTGGTAAAAGTGGCTGGTAGACTTCAGACACAAAATAATGATTTAGTATTGAGTGGCTGGTGAATATGAACATTTATCTGTCAGTGGCTGATAGATTCATATTTTAAAAAGTTAATTTCCGACTCTGATTGCTCATAAAAATGATGTTAACATATTTCATTTTAAGTTAAATATCTTCACCTCTAGTACTCATTATGTTAAAAAGGAGATATTTCATGATTGGAATATAAATTGTAATTCATTTTAGTCAGAAGTTAATATAGGGTTTTAGCTTTGATGAATATTAATGAATATTGTAAGGCTGCAGTGCAATGGGCTTATCATCAGAATGTGAAGATAGTTTCAATAACTTTGTTAACCATCAGTTGAAGAGTTAGACCATCAATTAGTGTGAAAAAAGTCACATTAAAACCCAGTGAAACAACACTGAGTAGGGCCAATTTTCATAATGAGTACTTTTTGAGTAAATTTTCAAATAATTTATATACAATTCAAATTATTTTCTCACTAAAAGCACAAAACGGATGTGAAGGAGCAATAAAAACTGATATAAATGTTATTTTGACTGATTAGTTTGTGAAAGAGCACAGGTACAGGAACTCTGATGTCCTTTTCAGCCTCAGGATGATATTATAGGAGTAATTATAATTACAGTGACAGTGTGGTTATGTATAGGAGCGTGTAGGTGTATATCTTTACTGAATGAGCCAAGATGCACCTCAAACAGAATACAGGAAAAAAAGGAAGCAAAGAAAAGCCATTTGGCTCATAAAGATAAGAGACCGTTTTCATGATTCATTCGTAATACAGATTCTACACACACAAGATTTTTTTGGAGGGGTAGAATAAACTTCAGTATACAGTTCGTTCGTCTCTCCTCATCTTCTCCGACACACAACCTCAGTCAGTTGCCGGGTGGCGGGGGAGGACGGAGGATGACGCAGAATTAGCAGAATGCATTAGAAAATACGTGGCTCTTGCAAGTTGTCTACCTTCTAATGCTCAACATTTTTGAGGCAAATTCCTAGAAATAAATGTGAAAATGGGTGTTTTTTTTTTGAGGCTAAGACTTGAAGTTATTGTCTACAATGTGAGAACTGGCTTTGGCTTCACCTCATGACACAAGGTTTTAAAATTATCTACAGTTTACAATACACCCAACTTTGATTATCTTGTTTTCACAGAAGAGATTTAAATTATCCTGAACAGACTGACACGTTTTTATTCACTCAGATTTGTCTCCTCAGTTCGTATTTCTGTCTTTAATTTTGCTCAGACATTGTGGTTCTAGCTGTGGAAATCAATCATGTCTGATATAATTACCATTCTCTGACTTTAAGAGATCTGAAACACCGGCGCTGTTTGCAGACTCTCTGTGATGTTGGAATTAGTCATGGCTGCATTTACAATCAGTCTTCATAATGTGTGGTGTGTTTCTGTGTTCTCAGCTTCCTCAGTATTGATGTAAGAAGTTATTTTCTTTCTCTGTGTGTTCAGCACCTCAGGGTGCTCTGTTTGGCAGTCGTGTTATTTTCAGCCTGATTGATGCTTTACAAAAGGCCAGACGATCGTACATCACTGAAACCATCAGATCCGAACACCAATCAAACTGTCAACAACACGTGTTCAATTAACATTAAAATACCGCTAATAAGCATCATTCTGATTGGCTCAGGAAACTTCAATCTAAACTGACTGACTGTATTTGGCTGCTCTTCATTTACACCCACAGAAATATGGACAGACTGATTGCTTGCTGCCAAACAGTTAGTTAGTGGATCGATCCTGTCAGTGTCTGTTTTAATGTCACATCACTTTAATCGCATGCATATAGAGGATTCTTGAGTTGAATAGAGTCAGAATCTACAGTAGTGGGGCGGCTGAGGCTCAGAGGTAGAGCGGATCGTCCACTAAGGCCATAGTCAGACCAAATCAGGCGGTGCGGCGCAAGCAGGTTCTCCCATTCATTTGAATGGGGGTACTGTGTTTTGGCTGCAGGCGTTTTGGCCGTAGCAGCGCCAAGATCAGACTGATCAGAGCTGTAAACTCTGCCATGAGGGAGAACAAAGACGTCACTAGGAGGAGGGGAGGACATTTATCTTCGTTTGATAATGTTAAAAGTAAAGTTATGTTTTGCTGTCGGCTTCCCGGCTCATTATAAAAAAGACCAGAGAAGGAGAGAGAGAGAGCTGAGAGCACCAGAGAGAGAGAGAAAGCAGCTGTGGTTGAGCGAGCTAGAGAGTGAATGAAGAGAGGGAGGGCTGGTAGCAAAACAGCTGGTGAATCAGATCAATAAAACATTATTTTCTGATTGTTTCACAGCAGTATTGTCTCAAGCACAAATAAACACACCCACACCCCCCCACACACACACCTCCTTGCAACCCTGCAGCAGTGGGCCATTCTCCTTAATTTGGTCTGAACATGGCCTAATCAATCCTCCGCTCCTCCAGTCAAAGTGTCCTTGGGCAAGATACTGGACAAATTGTTCCTGATGGCTGTGTGTGTGTGTGTGGGTGTGTGTGTGTGAATGATGAGAAACCCCTCCTGATAAGCTGGTTAGCACTTTGTGTGGCAGCTTCTGCCATCATTATATGAATGTGTGTGTGAATGGGTGAACATGGCAAAGCGCTTTGTCCCTTTACAAATAAACATTAAATAAATGAATCTACACTAAAAGGATCATCTGCCAGTTTTAAGGAGACATGGAGACCTTTTTTTAAACTTTTACTGCCGTCCCAGACTGACAAACTCTCAGCACATATTCAGTATTTTTTACTTCGAAATTTAAATGATTGCTTTTGTCTTTTATCATATTGTGCTTCACCACACATTCACTCCACACTTACTACATGTAAGTATATGTGTATACATACAGTATATAGATATTTACTGTTATATTTACCATGTAACTACACAACTACACCTGTTATCTGTCATAGTTTTACGGAGCCCCCGAAGGGACACGGTAAGATTTTTTTTTTCTTTGCGTTCCCTCGCAATAAATTTTGCTTTCTCTCACAATACTTTTGTGTTACTTTGCAATACTTTTCATCTTCCGTTCCTTCTGAGTCATATGTCCATTTCTGCTGAGCTGCTCCCAGTGCAACACCCCAGTATGGATCAGCGCGTTGGATTTGACTTTGAACTGGGCATTAAGTGTGCTGATATAGTACTACTGCTCAATAGGCATGGTTATGTAATTAATGAAAGTAAGAAAGTAAGTTTTTATTTATATAGCACTTTTTAAAACACAGTTACAAAGCACTTTACAGACACATATAGACACATGCAAATTGAAACAGACAGATTAATAAAATAGACAAACACGACACAGAGGACACAAAGCAAATTTAAATAAATTCTTAGATCAAGAGGTCTCTCTAGAAGAAAGCAGTACAGTAATCAGGGTTTCACTGAGGAAAAGGAGATGACTCCAGAGGCAGAATTACTTCCCAATGGGACCAGATTTCATCTGACATATTGACTCTTATGATAAACTCAAGCCTTTCAGCCTCTGGAGACATTTTCTTTTCCTCAGTAAAATCCCTCTGGGATCCAGCTCTTTCATAATCAAGCAGACATCCTCTTTTCTTACTCGTAGGCGGAACTCTCTGCATTTAGAATACATCAATCTGTATCTGTGCAGATGTCCTGAGAACAGTAACTGGTCATGAGTGAAACCAACAGCATCCTGCAGATGACCGTACTGCTTTCTCTTGGAGAAACCTCTTGATCTAAGAATTTGTTTAAGTTTACTTTCACTAATTACATAGCCATGCCTAATGAGCAGTAGCACTATAACTACCAAAAGAGAATCCAAAACTTAGTCTAATGTTCTATGGGTGCAGATGGTTCAATATTGGTTGAGTATTAGTCTAATCTGATGTCTCATCCCAGGAGTCAGGTAAGCCCTGGGGCAAAATTTCATGTTGGTGATTCAGGTTCTTGGAGGTACCAAACATATTAACCCAAATTGTATCCCAGTACATCCCCTCCTTAGTAGAGATGATTCTCTTTCTTGTGCCTTTATTCCTGCAGTTAAAGATTTTTAAGGGATGAAAGCTGGTCATTAAGATAGATATATTCCTTTATGGGGCTCCTAAATCAGTTCATTAATGGACGTTTTTCAGGGCTGACCTCCGTGGAACATGATGGACCTTACAGACTGACCTCAATCTCAAGTGAAAGAAAAACAATATTGCATCATGAAATCAGTTTTTGGAACTCAAATATTGTATTTCTCATGTTTATATCTCCCAGGACTGTCTGGCAGAGCCCTTGTTCTTGTCAACAAATCCTATTGAATGAGCAAAAGTATTGTCTGTGTACCCAAAAAGCCTGATATTGTTTATTTCTCTGTGCACATAGAGCTCCAAACATTACTAATAACATAACTGAGCCAAACTGTCGTGGTTTAGTCGATCCCACACACACCGCTGCTGGAAATACTTGAACACGAAAATGTGTTGAAGTCTGCAGCTGAAAATTGTCACTATAAAATGCACATTTAGTCCTATTGTTAATGTTTGTAAAAAAAAACCAAACAAAAGCAAACACCTCCATCCAGCATTTTTAAAATATTACTCAGCCAAAAGTTTACTGTATATTTATAACAAGATTTTAAGGATTTCTTTCCTCAGCAGTAATCAATGGGCTTGAGGCTCAGTGCCGCAGACAGAGTGGAAGATGAAAAGAACTGAGAGACAAACTGACAGATTATTGGTTTTGTTCCTTTCATATTTGTTGACAAAACCTATTGCCAGCCTTTTCCTTTAACATAAAGCTCATGATATGGATGTTTTAATGTTTTGGGAGGGTTTTTAAGATTAGTTTTGCTTTTATTTGACAGCTGTAAGTGCAGACTGAGGGAACACCTGAAGACAGTAATGTACATCCACCATGAAGCCCTAATTTGTTAGTGCTTGTTTAAAAATCATGGTAAACCACCTAGTACCAAACAACACCTAAGTCCAAATATGATACACATGGCTGCAGTTGTGCATTGACCTTTTCACATTCAGCACCATCAGAGTGAAACTGCTTTAGATATGATTGCTGCTGCCATGCCGTTGACTTCGTACAGTAACTGGTCCGCCTCCTCAGTGCAGCAGTATGTATGTGAATTGTGTGTATTGGATCGTTAGATAAACCTGCAGCAGAGCATGCAGGAGCTCCTCAGTGTGACTGTAAATACTAACAGTTATAGTCAAACTGAGTGAATGGGTAAGCATTGACCAACAGGACAATCTCCCCAAAAATATTCACTTTTTATTTATTTATTTCTTTTAAGTGCTTCAAAGTTTCCTCTAGAAGGATTTAACCCTTACGAGGGTATCCATGGCAACAGATTAAGGCTATTTCACCAGAGAGAGAGAGATAAGAAGAGAGCTGGAAGCACAAGTTTGTGTGTCTGTGTGTTTCAGGCAGGTAAGTAATCCATTGATTGGACGTTACAAAATCAGATTTGTCACCAACATACGTCAACTGTGTTTCCATGGCTACCTTATCCAAGATGTTTAGAAAGTGGATGAATGTTTACATGTAGGGGAAAGGGAAAATAAGATGATAGAGGAGAGTAGAGGAAAGAAAGAAAAGAAGAAAGGGTACAGAAGAGAGAAAATATCAACAGAAGAAGAATAAGAAGGCAAAAGGAGGGAAAAAGTAAGAAGCAGCATTGATTTACAGCACAGTATATGTAGTGTGCATTTTATAAAATAACAGATTCACTTTCATATAGACCACATACGTGTGCAGAAAGTGTAAGTTAAGGCTTTGGCAAGGCTGCCTTCACCCACCTGAGTCGATTAAAACATACAACACACAGACTGGTTGATTAACGAACACCTGGTGCAACACAGTCCACAACCTGGAAGTTCCAGCTTTACTTCAGCTCTCCTGTGTTGCATTTTTTAAAATGTGCAGGAAAAAACATGATGCTCAAGTAATTTATGTCCACAGCATATAATCAATGTTTCTATTTAAATATTCAGCTTGAGGAGTTTTTGTTTTTAATGCAGCTGGTGCAGAATTTTAAAGTACACGACACATTTCATAGAATTAATAACTGAAGTAATGCAAGTTTACCTGGTGGCAAACTGAAGGTCAAACACCTGAGAGCACCCCACCCCCCCTCCTCTACCCCCCAAACCCATCCACACACTGAATTAATGCTTCATGTTTTTTTTATTTCTCTCATCTCAAATTAACAAACAGAACGCTTCCTGCCTGCCAGAAGAGCCTGAAACCTAATCAAGCACATCACATCTGAGTGATGACAGCGTACCTGCGGTGCATCCGAAGCAATGACGGCCACCTCATCGCTGCAGACCGCCGTCACATCCGACAGTTTGACGGCAGTGAGGAGAGGTCCGCTAATGAAATCCTCATCCTGGAAAGTATTATCTTCGAAGCCTAATGACTATCTGTTTAGCTAATTACGTTAGTTAATTATGAGTTTGCTGCGCTTAAGAATAAATGTTCATTTATGAGGCTCCAGAAGGCTTGTGGGAGGCGAAGGGACGGTTACGGATGACAAAACGGTGAAAAGGAGCTTGTTTGTATTCACTTCACTTTACATTTGAGTCACTTAGCTTACAGTCAGATTCTCTACGGTGGTCTGATGAATTTCAGTGCAGCATTTATCAGGCTCAGTGTAACCGTCTGCTCTGCCTACGACACATTATCGCTTTGTGCAAGATTTGATTTGATGTTGTGAGGAAGCCTGATCATAGTGGTTAGGAAGATGGTAGGAGGCAGACTCAGACTCTTGTTGAATGAGTAAAAACTGATTTATTCAGTCCAGTGTACCAAAAACAAACAAAAAGGAATGAAAAATTAAATTAACACATGCAAAATCAAAGTTAACTAGCTTAACTCAGAATAAAGCAAACTAAGGCATGATCACGAGCACACAGCAACACCGTCATCCTCTAATTTCTGCTCCCCCTAAACCTACATCTCTCCCCTTAAATAGGCCCTCCAATCTATCAGACAGAACCATATTTACTGCAGGGGTGTCTTTTCCCTCATGCCACCTGGCACATAACAATGCTACGTGTATCAGTCAACATTGTTTACACAAAACACATCCACAACATTAAACCTCAGCCTGAGCCAAAACAAGTACAAATCATATCGTTACTAAACCAAACATTTAATGAAATAACATAAATCCCCCTATACTTGGTCTAACCCAGTGACATCACTGATGACATAACCCAGTTTATAAATAGAGGAAGTAGTTGGGTGCCTCCTCCTTTTGTTTGTGGAGCACATGGTGGGTATGGTAAGTAAAGAAAATGATTAACTCATGAAATGCAGAACTTAACCAATGAGCAATCACTAAACTTAACAATACTTCTCTGTGTTTTACTTGAACTAAAAATGTTGCTGGTATGTGAACTGTAACCAAACATAATGCAAACCACTAACAAACCCAGGATAGTATGTGTCTGCAAGTTACAGATTGATCACGGACATATGGCTAAACAAACAACTAACAAGCATGGTTAAATTCATAAGATATGTGGCATTGATGGTGAAAATAGGGACAGATGGTGTATTTTCACCCACTTTGTCACAGATGTACAGAAACAAGGTGTTCTGTATTCAGAGACCACTTCCTTCAAGGGTGTTTTCAAATCTTTGCCGTTTAGTCCGGTTGAACGAGACTCTAGTTAGTTTTCCTCCTTAGTTTTCATCTTCTGCTACGTAAGCAGATGATG
Source organism: Thunnus maccoyii (assembly GCF_910596095.1). Lineage (NCBI taxonomy): Eukaryota > Metazoa > Chordata > Actinopteri > Scombriformes > Scombridae > Thunnus > Thunnus maccoyii. The sequence goes on from NC_056537.1 coordinate 4,755,935, forward strand.
GAATGGTATATCATAGAAATAATCGTGAAATTAAAATATGAATTTAACCCTTTTTGTATCTGTTTTGAAAACAGGAAAAGCGATTAACAGAACAGATATGTTGCTTTAGCAGACAAAAAAAGTCTGTTATGGTTTCATCCATCAGTGACGCAGACCTGCTAATATGGTTGAAAGCTCTGAAAAAAGAAAGACTTCACTACAAGGATGCTGTTTGTTTCACTTTTAATAAATATTAAGGTTAATAAACATTAAGAGTAATAAAGCCGTTTGACACTGCAGGTTTAACATCATACATTTGCATTTGTATGTGTCACGTTTCCTTATTCTTATTTGACTTTGAAGACATTAAAACTTGAAATGATGTTGAATCAGACCCAGATAACATCGGGTTATCCGGGTCAGCTGGATTCAGGCAATGTGGTTCAGTCACCACCAACGCCACGGCGCCAGGCTGGGTAATAAGAGCCTCTGTGAATATTGCAGAGAAAAGATCAAAGGTCCAGTGAAGGACTGCTGTACTAGTAGAAATCATGAATTTGGGGGAGAATTTCCTCACAGTGTTATGGTAAAGGATCAAAGGCAAAAGAGTCCGGAGTGTTTTCCAGCACGAGTGTGGAGAAGCCTCTTCATCATCAGAACAAATATGATGAGTCTACAGAGGACAAAGATGAAAAACCAAAACTCTCACACTCATCGATGTAAACAAGACAAAATAATGAAATGTGATCATGATAATACCAAAACAATAAGACACAACTATAAAAATAGACATGGGTTTAATGAGGATACAGCTAGAAAATTGACACTATTTTCAGTTATTTCCTCGAGGATGCATCATGCAAGATTTTACTAAACAAGCCTGAAGCCTTTGAGTCGTCTGTGATATTCATAACAACCCACAATACTGAAGTGTTGTAGGGAAACCATCTCCTAAAATCTAAACTTATATACAAGATGTTTACATGCTACTGATTTGGAACAGAAGGTACACTTTATGCCACTAGAATTAAGTTTTTATAAAACTGGGGAAGCATTTTTAATTAGCATATCAGCTAAAAATGCAAAATGTTCACTGACAACATGTGTCATCTGTGTTCCTGCAATATCTATTTGCAGCAGCTAAAAGTATGATTACCACTGCAATGGTTTCGTTTAAGCAACTAAAGGCACTTGGTAAAAGCAGCTGTAATCAATAATTATGATAATTAATAATAATGATGTATTGACTGACAGCATGTGTTGTGCATGAGAATTATCAGTGACTCTGCAGCTCCTCTCGGCTTTACGGAGCTTTATAGTGAGTTTCAGCTCATTGTTTATCTGCCCGGCTACAACTTTACTGTTTTGGTTCACTCTCAGCGCCCTCATGTTGTCGTTTTTGGACGCGGCAGGCAGCTGTTTTCATAGATAAAACCCCAAAAAGCCACTGTACACTACCTGCTCCAAACGCCAAACAGACACAGTTAGCTGGTTAGCTAGCTGGTGAACATAGTGGAGCATTTAGCAGCTAAAGAGCCTGCGTCATGACAAACATGCAAAGATCATGGGCTGTTTGTTCAGACAAGTCTATAATAACAAATAAAAGTCAAGGCATCACCAAAATCACAAGGATTCATTCTCTGCGAAGCCTCATACCAAATTTCGTGTCAATCGGACAAGTAGTTGATGAGATAATTTGGACCAAAATGTTTGATTGATTGCGTGACTAACATTTCCGTCCTTAGCATGGATTTATTAAGGAGATTTGGATACTGTGTTTGTCCCTATAAAAGTTCCTTAGTGGTGCATGAAGCCAAAAAAAGTCTGCCATGTTTCTGTGGTAGGTGTGGGCAGATCGATCCCAAAATATTGATACTACAGATACTATGTTTCGTTTTTGAAGATCAATTGATACAAGTTTCAGTTTCTCTCTTCTGCATTGTACACATTTAATCAGAGTCGAACTGCCTGGGCAAACAACGTTCTGTCGTGGTGTCGTGTGTGCACTCAAACAACGAACATACCCAGCGTGCACACCATCAGCACCAATCCGACGCATGAATGCAGTGGTGGCTGAATGAAAGAGGAGCATTGTGTGGAGGTATTTTACAGCTGTCAATGAAAAGGTTGTGAACTGTGATGTATGTAGGAAGGCTATTCACTACTGTGTCTAAACATGTGAAAAAACACAAGAGAAAGAACTTTGAGCTGCAATAGAAAAGAAGGGCGGAGGAGGGAAATACCTCCCATAGAGTTCACTGGCAGAGTCCTTTCATAGAGGCAAGAAATATCCAGGTATATGTAGCAGTGAAATTAATACTTCAGTCAAATCAGATCTTCAGCATTGGTTGATTGAACATTTTTTATATTCAGCCTGTTGAAACTTGTTATCTAAATTAATTAGAAACCAAGTTTGATTCTTTTTTATTTTTCCTCTAGATTGAAGAGCAGCTGGAGTTTCGTGCAAATTTCATCACTTCACATGACTCCTGGATACGAAAGCTGTCAGAATCGCATCAGTTACTCCACCTGTTGCAACCGACTGCCGGGCTGCCGCACGTAAGAAGTGTACAGTGCGGCATTAAAGAAAAAAACTCTCATCTGATCCTCTGCTGCTGTCAGAACTCTCTGATGTTTCATACATTCCACCATCTCTCTTTCTTTTTTTTTTGACATCTGTAATTTACTTTTGTGTTGAACACTCTTCACCTCATCTACTGCAGTATGTGCTTCCCTGTGAGGTTTGACAGAGTTACTTTTTGAACACAGAATACTCTGGAGCTCCGTGTGTAGGTGGAGACAGTGAAGGCGTCGGGAGAGTTTTTCCAAGTGAAAACAGTTCTCTACTTAGTTACCAAACTGTCTTGAAGCTGCACTGCATCCCGGACTGTGCTGCACCAGCTAATTGTAAATCCATCACTTAGTTTGTGTGTTTAGTTCTCCTCAAGTTCTTAAGTCACTTGTAGCTAGTTTCAAACTAATGATTTACTAAATCAGGTCGCACCATTAAAGCTTAAGAAACATCTTATCTGGTTAACACTTCAGGAAAATGTAAATCGGTTGCCAGGAAACATGCCAATAAAAAGCAAGCAACAAAGTCAGCAGGAAATGACTGCAGCATCACAAACTCTAACATAACTTCCAAAAATAACAGTTTTATTAGCCAAAAGATAAAATAAATTCAACTGCCAAGCCTTTGTGAATCTATGTGTGACTTTGTTTTATTTCTGTCTGCAATACTGGACTAATACATGTGAATGTGTTAACATGGTCATTTAACTTTTTTGTGGAAAAAACAAAAAAAAGGGGCTCTTTAACATTATAACTTTAGAATAATCTTAATGAGAATGACGCGCTGTGATTGGATAAAAACGCGAATGTGTGATTTCATCTCCCAAATATCAACACCAACTTAACCAAACAGGAACAGACGTCATCCAATCAGTTGCAACACTCAAATCAGAACTACAAGAAATAAAGTGGCTATTTTTGTTTTTACTTAGAGCCACTAACTGCAAAATTTTAAAGTCTGAACAGGCTGAAAGCGTCGCATAGTCTACACAAGTGGTGGAAAGTGAGTAAGTACATTTACTCAAGTACTGTACTTAAATACAGTACTTGTAGCTAGTTGTATTTACTTGAGTATTTCCATGTGATGCTACTTTATACTTCCACTCCACTACATTTCAGAGGGAAATATTGTACTTTCTACTCCACTACATTTATTTGACAGCTTTAGTTACTTTTCAGATGAAGATCTGACACAATGGATAATATAACAAGCTTTTAAAATACAACACATTGTTAAAGATGAAACCAGTGGTTTCCAACCTTTTTGTCTTTTGACGTCTTACAAAAAGCAGTGTGTAGTCGGGGTCACATTTCACATGTCTATGAGTTGTTAACAGCTCCACCAAATAGTGATTTTTCCCTCTAAACTTCTCACATGCTTTCATTTCAATAAATGTTCAAATGATCCAATATTTCAGCAAAAATCAAAGATTTATCTGCTGACCCTTTGGAGGGGCCCGACCCCTAGGTTGGGAACCACTGGACTAAACTAGCTAACTGTATATAAAGTAGTTGAAACTAGCTCCACCTCCAGCAGCTACAACAGTAACATGCTGCTCTAACACTGATGCTTCACTATTAATAATCTAATGATGTCATATATAATAATATATCAGTCAGAGGGACCAAACCACTACTTTTACTGCAATACTTTAACTACATCAAGCTCATAATACTTATGCTCTTTTTATTAAGTAGATTTTGCAGGACTTTCACCAGGATTGTCATTTTTTTGTTACCATCACAATAATTTAACAGATACTAAAACCACAATATGTTATCAGATTTTATTGTGTTTGTCTTATGTCTTCATGTTTTATGTTTACAGCTGCTGGTTGTGTGCTTCTTGTTTTCAGTGTTTTTTGATTATGACCTGGCTCCTGTGTGTTCTTACTGTCTGTTTTGTTCTTTGCTGTTTATTTGTTCATTTATTGCGTAGCCGCATCTTGAAACTATCACCTTTCTAAACCTTTGGCGAGTTTCCTGTAACTGTCATTCTTACTTTTCACCAGTAATTGATTGTCAAGCCTGTACAGTGAAGAACACCGTGTTGGTCATCATGGCCACTCGTTGACCTCTGCTGCAATTAAAAATGTGATACTTCAGGTGTTACTTTTATCAGAGCTGTTGGAGAGGAAGTAGACACGCAACTGTTGCCACGGAGATCCAGTGTCGTTGGATGAGGATGCAGAGAGAGGATCGGTCTAATGTGCAACGTGAGGGAGTTTCATGCGGCGCCTCAGGAAGACGGAGCTCTGGATGTCGTCGAGTTCCTCCACTCAGAATCAAATCTCTGCTAAACATCAGGTTTTTATTAACGTTCACTCATCAGAGGATACAGTTTCTTCTTCTTTCTCCTTTCCTCCCTTGTCTTTCGGTGTAATGTACATGTGACATAAATAAGTATACTCAGAAGTATGCACATTAAACCTGCCTGATTTATAAGTGTGATGAACATGAATGCAATGCACAAAGTAAACAGAGCCGCTCACAGCTGCAAAAAATAAAAATAAATTGCAAATTATGGTGAAGCAACTTGAAGAAGATCTTGGGGAAATTTAAAAAATCAGTCTTCAAACTGTATTAATAGTGCTGATGTTTTCTTTTCAAAACTCTTTATTGATTTTCAACCAAGAGACACTACAATGTACAGTAAATGTTCTCATGATGGCAGATCATGTTCTTCAACATAAAACAGGAAAAAACCTCAAACGTCTTCTCCCACCTGCCCAAAAAGGTCATTAAACAAACCAAACCAAGTGTGTGTGCGCAGTAACTAAAGGGTGCTTTACCAGAAAGTGGTACCAAAAAGAGATTTAGATCATCCTGTCGGGTCTAAAAAGTTAAATTATCCCATTAAAGTTTCTAAGCAGGTGATTGGTGGAGTTGTGTTGCTGCAGTAGGACGGACTTTAACACTGTACTGGGATTTGATGATGTCTTGATGTCTAAATTTATCCAATGACATGAAGCCAGAAAAGTACAGTGGACATCCCCGGAGGCTGTTACAGTATTAAAGGCTGATATTTTCCTTGTAGGATGGATTTAGGGAACATAGATCAGGGATGTAACAGAGTAAATCATGTTAATACTGTCAGCTGAACGGGGAGATGAAGCCAGAGAATGAAAGGGACACAGACTGATTACATGAACCATGTTTTTCTCTCCAAATGAAATCTATCCAATGGACAATTCCCATGAAAGTATTTATATGAGCAGTACATCAGATGAAGGGATAATGTGTCCTGTTTACATGCCAAACAGTCAGTAATGAGAAGGAATTACTGAGACAAAATCCAGCTCTGCAACACGTCAGGCCTCAGAAAGAGATCAATGAACCTGCATCCAGCTCGTAGCATCACTGCTGGTTTACTGAAAGAATGATTTTAATTAACTGAACCGAGTTGCAGTTGTTAAAGTCCCCCCTCCAGTCAAACGTGTTTTTCTTCTTGTTGCCTCAGTTGGATGTTGTTCTCTTCTTTGTGCAGAATGATTTATGTGCAGTTTGTTTTCATATTCATATGCTGAAGGAGAAAAGTTTCTTTGTGCTCACCTTAAATCTCTGGACGTACCTGCATGATTTATGACATCACAACAAGTTTGGAGCCGATCGTGGTCCAGTATGCAACTTAAACAAGTGTTATGTGGAAACTTGAGGCCTCCAGTTCACATATATTTTGAGAATGGACTTTTCTGTGAAGTAGGAGACATCTAGTCTGACATCGCTAGACCACTTCGCAAATGCGAGTTAGTCTGGAACCTCATAGTTCATTTTCGATGTCCAAGGGGCGTTACCAACGGGTGCAGACCAAAATGACCATGGACGCAACTGGATAGACCTACAACTAATCAGAGCAACAAAGCGTGTGATGTGCTGAGAGATGGAAAATTGTAAACAGACTGTAGCGTGCAGAGATGAGCTGTGATGTTGCAGCATCGATATGTCTGTGAATGAGTTGTTGCCGTTTTTGCCAAAAGAATTTGAAAATACAAGGTGTTATTAGTCACTCTATTAAAATATTTCAAAAAACAGGAAAAGGCCCAAACCATTTTTAATCAACTTGTTGATCTAGGATTGACTCTTGTCTCCATATCAGGGAACTGAGATCGTCTGACTGTAGACTTCTGTCTGTCCCGAGATCCAGGATATAGTGTTATGGGGACAGGACTTTCTCTATCGCTGCCCCAAAACTATAGAATTCTCTTCCTCTCACCATCTGATTCTCCCCCAGTATTGAATTTTCAAGAGTATAAAATGTACTTCTACAGAGACTTCAGGAGAAATATCTGAGCTGGATTAAGTTAGTCACAGTTAAAAGCTAATGAGTAGGTCTGTGTTGCCACTATGGGCTCTGTGCCTTTACTGCCTAGTATTATTATTATTGTTATTATTGTCGTAATAATATATTATTATTATTTTATTATTATTTCTTCTTTTGTTTTTGTCTTCCTCTCTGTGTGCGGTGAAGCACTTTGGATCGACTGTATTGTGTGTAAAGTGCTATATAAATAAAGTTAATTGGATTTGACTTTGACAAGAACTCCTGTAAAATCTATACAAACTTGTCAAAAACGTACCAGCCTACTGTCAAGAATTGAATGGGATTTACCAGTTTTTAGATGATGGGAAGAGGAAGAAAAACAAGTCAATTTGAATGAAGAAGTGTCAGCATCAACAGCAGCAGATAAAAGGAAACGGGAACTTACTCCTTCAGAGACGCTAAGGACTCTGAAGACTCCCAAGTCAGACCACAATATCCATGTCCATACAGCGAAGTGTTAGATGTAAGCTTGTTGTAAAGTGGTGTTAAACGGTTAAACTCCTGCCTCTTAAATGTGACATACTTAGACTTTGAGAATAACATGGGATCGAATGTCAACTGTCTTATTAGCATCCGTACTGTAGGCTACCAGGCTTGAGGGGGTGGGCGGTGTAGTAACATGGCTCCTGGGGGTTTGGCAGTCAGCTTCCTTTGTGCTGTGACTTTTATAGGGGCTGTTTGGGTAGATGACATGATGATGATGGTAGTATTGAATTCAAGGTATCCCTCTGTCATGCACTGGAAGAGTAGGCTCTCAATAAATCAAATTCACCACACCATATCACACCATATTTAACAGTGGATTTCACCACAATGTCAATGTATAGTCCATTATCAACATAGCCTAAAATTGGGTAAGAAAGAAAAAGTAATGCCATTATTTATCTCTTCATAAGAATATTGTAAATAACAAAGACATCATCCATTAAAAGTGTGTATTTACCCAAGATAATTATTGTATGTATATGAAAAGAACAGAGAATATTACATGCTGTTACTGTAGCTATCCTCTTACAAGGTTAAAAATTAACATGCTGGGCATGTTAGTTAATTTCAGTTTGAGTGCTCCAAGACATAAACAGGACTGAGAACAATGCCAGGGGCCATTACTTAAGTTACCCGTCAATCTCCTGAGCTGTTTGAAATTCTAATCAGGATCCATCAGTACAAGTAAGGGCCTCATACGCATGCGTGATTTACTTTATGATGGCTTCACAAGGAAAATTGCAATCTACACTTTAACCACTAGGGGCTGCCAAGATACATCATACACGTTTGCAAGGTTTCTCGGAAAGAATTTCTAGCCATTATAGCTTCTACCCTAGCCCTTTGTCACTGTACAGGATTGTAAGGTTGCTGGGACAGAGTTTCTAGCCATTACAGCTTCTACTCTAGCCTTTTGTCACCATACAGGATTGTAAGGTTGTTGGGAAATGATGTCTAGCGATTACTACTTCTTGAGGGGAATATAATTGCAACCTTACAACCCTTTTTTTATTTGTAATTTATTAGTCACTTATGTTCATGTTCTTTAGATCATACCTGACTTTTTGGGGCCCATTTGGCCAACACAACATTAGACCTTGTAAATACAGCTTTATAAGGAAACATGGAATTGCAACCTCACCATTACAGCTTTCAATTACAGCTTTAACCCAGTGACCTTTAGAACTTTGGGGATAATTTTAGGACACTGGGGTTGTAACTGGACTAAATTGCAGTCACACATTCAGCAGAACAGCAGCTTTCAGGCAAACATGGTTGCAAGTCAATCGGACCTTGTACGCCTGCATAGGCTTCAGTGAAGTTGTTCTTAAGGCCCTCATTGAATAAACATTGGCCACCCCTTTCCGTCCTCTCACATACCCATAAACCCTAAATTATATGAGTAACATACATATGCTCGTGATCATGTCCTCTGCATGTCACCTAGTGTGGGTACGTCAGCTCCACATGCTTTTGTTGCTTTTTTGGGAACTTTTTTGTTTAAAACAATCAATCCAACCTCTCATAGACCATACCTGACTTTTTGGGGCCCATTCCTCCATCAGAACATTAGGCCTTGTAAATACAGCTTTGTAAGGGAAAACAGAATTGCACTCTCACCATTACAGCTTTACATTGGCGCCCTCCTGAACTTTAAGGCCAATTTTGGGGCACTTTTTGTGGTTATAATTGGACAAAATTGCAGTCACACATTCAGTGGGACACCAGTTTTCAGGCAAAGGTGGTTGCAAGACAATCGGAGCTTGTACAGCTGAAAAGGCCTCAGTTAAGTTGTTAAGAAGGACTCTTTGTTCTGACCTCTCACCAAGGGGCTCTTCAGCATGGTTCAACCCACCAGGACACACTCCTGCCTTACCAAACAGGAGTGTGCACTGATGGGTAGAACCATGCTGGAGAATCCCTGGGATTACAAAGGCACACAAGCCTCTACGCCATATCAAGGCAGAGTCCATGTGGAGGTTTTTTTTGTGTGTGTGTGTGTGTGTGTGTGTGTTTTTTCTTTTCTTTTTATAACAACAAAGTATGAACTGCGAACAATGAACTATGTACAAATTGTGAGTGTTTCTGGTGTGTTTTTCACAGGTTTTAATAAACAATAAACAATGATGTTTGAATGTTTGAATGAACAGTAAAGAATAAACTGAAAAAAATGCACAATGAACTTTTTTTTTTTTAAATTTAAAAAATGAAAAAAGAAAAAAAAAAAAAAAAGGTCAACTTCTACGATAATGTCCCAGTTTCACACTGCAAGTCGGGCTCATGGAGAGGGAGGAATTGGGCCATCACCTGCTCCTCTTCAGTCTCTGGCTTGCTCTCGAACCCCAACAAGCTTATCATATGTGGGTCTGGGGAGCTGGCAGAGACCGACGGACTTGAGCTTCACAAGGGGCTTGGGGTTCTGGGTTCATCCCACAGATCACGAATGTCCTCCAGGATGGCCATGTCGGATGGGAACTGTCGGTAATGGTTGTGCTCAGGGCTAGCTCAAAGCTTTGGGGAGGGGAGTTGTGAGGTGGGGGCTGGTATGGACCCAAGACAGGGCTCTGGGGTAAGGTGAAAGGTGGGAATCTGGTTCTGCAGTGAGAAGATTTCCCCTTCCCCAGGATTGAAGACCACGTGGAAGACTGGGCCACGCATCTCCTCCTCATCCCACAGGCTGCATAACTTCCAGCATGTTGTTCTGGTGAGGCTCCATTGCTGACACAAGTAGAGTATACCCACTGACACGTCCTTCTCTGATGGCTGAAACTTAACAAATGATTTTAAAAGTCACTGGAGCCTATTTATGTCACCACACTGAAGTACACATTCTATGTATTGTATTTTCACTTTATTTTATCTTATTTTTGTTAATGTTATCAAGTGGGTTTTATTTTCCATATTATGTTACATTATTTATTTATTTTCAGATGCTTTTATGTTCTTTTTATGTCCTTTTCATGTGAAGCACTTGGTGCATGTAATTTATTTTGTTGCAGAGCACTTTGAGCTGCATTTCTTGTGTGAAAGGTGATATACAAATAGAGTTATTATTTTTATTGCCCTGCCCCCTCTGAAGTTATTGACACCTCAACTTGACAACTTACAACTAAATAACCTCCTTCAAGTTGACCTACTGTATGGCTGCAAACATCTCATCCTCACCTCTCTACCAACTTTTATGTCACTACTTTTCTGGATCTGACACAAGAAACGTTATGTCTTCAGACAGGAAGTGAGAAAGAGAAATCTCCTCTTTAAGATTTTCCTCAGTCAACCATGAACACTCCTGCTCCTGTCCACTTTTTTTTTTTAATGATGCACAAAACCAATACGTTTTTCGAGGGGTGAATGGTTCAATAAAAAGACATCATTTGAATCTGTGCTGAATAAAAGTTTTGATCAGTGATCAAAAGGGTGACTTCCGAGGTCAGTGCTGCCCAAGGTTACAGCTGGTATAGCAGGACGAGCCTCATTACTGCAGCAGCTTCGCTTAAATATTCAGTATGTCTTTGATATGCTGGACCTGCAAGTAGATTCATGAATGTCCTTACATTAAAAAACCTGCAAGGTCATCCATCCATGACACCATAAACATCATGCAGTTTGATGCCATATTCATGATGGAATTGATGCATAAACGCTGTTTTTCCATGTTAAGACCTTAATTTGACACGAGAATATTTTTATTAATATGCTCTTATGTATCTCCAAAATTATATTAATCAAACATAATTAACCTATTAATTAAATTTGAGCTGATGCATAACTAAAAACGATTTATAATAGTAATACATGAAACCTCATGATATTGTTAAATAGACCTAATTCACTTTCCCCAAAAATGTTTTAATGCTTGTATGTGTAAGTATACAAGTGTAAAAGGGCTTAAGTTAACTGAGACTTTATATGAATATCTACATAATATATAATTTAAAAAGTAACTGCTCCCGAGATGATGAACAATGGCATTAAAACGCATGTTTTACGGGTAAAACAAGAAAACAAGAAAATGACATAACTGCATTTTTACACACTCAAAGCAGTTTCATTACATAAAAAATATAAATCTATTTACTACAATAACTTTCACACTGTTGATGCCATCAAGCTAATCTTAGCAAGACAAACAATTCAACCCTTAATGTTAGCTAATGAAGTCTGGTTGTGGCACTTAGCATGTGCTGTGACTGTAATGGCATTCAAACTCACCAACCAGCAAAACTCACTAGTTTTAACGTTGGTTAGTTTTAAAGAGAAAGTGTATTGAGTGTCTCTGTACAGCTAGCTAACATTAGCATAATAGTTTTTATCACTTTGCTTTATGACAGTTGTTTTGTGTTGTATATTGTCTGTTAATGCTAGCTGGGTTAACAGCTCAAAACATAGCAAGTGGAGGCAGCAACAGTGTCTACAGCGGCTTCATCAGTTAGCAGGAGGGTGGACCAAAACACTCAACCTGCAGACACGACAAGACAAAGTTGTAATAAAATATCGAAGATAATAATACTGCCTATTGTTTGACATCAAAACAGCGGTGGTTTGGTGGTTGGCGAATGTAGCGAAGCAGTATCTGTGTGACCATAACAACACAGGAGTCCACAGCTAACGTTAGCTAACGTTGAGCCTCACAAGACGCTGTTGTCAGCTGTTGGCCAGCTGCTGAACCACAGCTGTTTTGATGTCAAACGATAGGCAGTATCATCATCTTCGATATTTTGAGCTTCGTCTTATCTTATGTGCAGGTCACGTGTTTTGGTCCAGCCTCCAGTTACTGATGAA